>NC_047103.1:166652957-166997023 GCF_902500255.1 Thalassophryne amazonica
TGAATGTTTATGTTTTGGCACAAGTTTTACCCCGGATACCCTTCCTGGCGCAACTCCACATTAGATGGAGAAATCAGCGCTGAAACGTCAAATATCCTAAAGTTTGATTTCATTCAATGTGGTTTTAACTGTTATACGCACTGAGGGCAAACTGGTTTAAAGTGGGTTTCATATGAATTTCATGCATTTTAATACACATAGCTGTATATGAACTGGAGGTCAAATGTCGTCAGTGACCTTAAATCTTCATAAATTAGATATAATCCAGTTTTAAACAGCTATAAAGGAATTCTAAACTTGTTGAAACTGCTTTGGAATATAAGTGGGATTTTAACAAGATCTTATGTTACAAAAATGTCTCAAACAGCTGTAAACCAGACACAAACCAGTTTAAATTATATTTTAACTGCCTGCATTTCAGTTGTAAAATGTTCAGGATAAATGGGTTGTCATTTTTAATGAAGCCTGTTTTGGTTTGAAATTTCTTTAAAGCTAAACATTGGGCAGGCTATAAACAGATAAATATTCTTTTTACATACTTTAAATGGATTGAAATCAGACATCTGTTGTTGAACAGGTTTTAAATTGGATTGGAGGAATTGTGAACTAAAAAGTGGACTTTAAGTTTGAGCCATCATTCTAAGAAATAAAATGTTGAATTTAATTGATAAAGTTAAGGTAACTTTTTTCACATAACTTTGTCAATTAAGTGCAACACAATACTGGGATTTAAGTAATAATGTTTCAATGATTTAATGAATGTCAATGACTATGTTGTTTTGCACTTAATTAACAATGTTATGTGGAAAAAGTTACCTTAACTTTATCAATTAAATTCAACATTTTATGCCTAAGAGTGTATGTTTCATTTCTAAGAGTGTAGTATTCTCTTGGTTTAATGTGCTTTTAAGACATTTTAAATGATAACTCAGAAAGAGCTGTTATAATGTGGTTTAAAAAACTGAATTTGTCTTTCAGAGAGATACATTTGAGATCATCTAGTTTTATGCAGCTCTGCTCCTACAATAAACTGATTAAAATGATGTTTGAGGCTGAAAACTGTTTTGGAACAGTTGTTCTTTGTTTTAAGGCTTGTAAATTGGTACAAGTTTAGTTCCAACTGGTTATATTAAAATGGTTTGTTTTCCAGCACTCTGTGACAAGAATAAACTGCTTTAAATTGGCTTTAACGTGATAACTGTCTTGGAAGTGTTTATAAAGCAGCTTGGACTGTTTTTAAACTGGATACATTTACTATAAACTGTTTTAAAGTGTTCTATGTTCACAATAAATTGGTGTTAAATTATCTGAACTAAACAGCTGTTTTTGGAACTTGTTTAAAACAGTTTTAAAGGATTTGGAAATTGGTTCAAATTTGTTCAAACTGATATTTGAGATGTACTGTATTTTCACACTGCTGATTTGTTTTTGTGACTTTTTATCTTTACATACTTAAATTCAGCTGTTTCATTTTTTTATGTTAAAACAAATTTGTCCAACTTTTAAAACTCAAATATTTAATTGAAAACGATTTTATGATTTCAAATTGGCTAATTTGACTGTTTTGATTTTTTTTTTTTTTTTTTTCAGCACCAATATTTTTAGTGAGGCTGACTCGCTGATTTTTTTTTTTTTTTTTTTTATAAATTTATAGTTCACAGTTAAAATCAACCAATCGGAACAGGTGAAGGGAGGGATCAGCGCGTCTGCCAATCACAGCCCGAATAACCAATCAGCGGGCTCGCACGGGGTAAACATCGTGTCCGGAGGGAGGCGGGGCTACCCGAGAGAGAGAGAGAGAGAGAGAGAGAGAGAGAGAGAGAGAGAGAGAGAGAGAGAGAGAGAGAGAGAGAGAGAGAGAGAGAGAGAGAGAGAGAGAGAGAGAGAGAGAGAGAGAGAGAGAGAGAGAGAGAGAGAGAGAGAGAGAGAGAGAGAGAGAGAGAGAGAGAGAGAGAGAGGCGCTCGATGGAGAAGCGGATTTCTACTTGAACGGCAGTTTGCGGTTTGGCAGCTTTAAACATCAAAACAGAACAAAGAGAGCGGCTGTGCGCCGAAAAGACGCAATTACAAAAGAACTCTCATGCTTCTCACATCCGGACGGAACCTAAACTGGACTTTGGACATTGTGGACAATTTGCGACTCTTTGTTTTTTGGATTCCGCCGCCAAAACTTTGTTTGGGCTCCCCTTTTTTTTCCACCCCTCGTGTACGTTTGAATTTTAATGCGCAAGAATTTCAAGTTTCCAAACGGACTGCACATGGTTTCAAAGGGCTTTTGAAAAACGGGACATTTCTTCGTCCAGATCCAGATCTGAGCTAGAATGCAGTAAGGATTTTATTCTTTTCTGCGCTATTTTTTTCTTTTATTTTTCCTTTCTTTCTTTTTTTCTTTTCTTTTTTTTTTATTTGCGCAAACTTTTAAAGTTTGAATAATTCATGAGCTACAACTTGCCTGGTCGTAAGAAGTGACTGTAAAAAGGGAGGGGGGTGATCCACAATCATATTCATAAGGGGTGACGGAATGGCCACCGCGGCTTCTAATCCCTACCTGCCCACCAACAGCATCCTGTCGTCCGGCTCCATCGTGCACTCTGACTCCGGAGGGGGCGGCATGCAGCCCGGCAGCGCTGCGGTTACCTCCGGGTCCGGGGGATACAGGGGGGACCCCTCCGTCAAGATGGTGCAGAGTGACTTTATGCAGGGCGCCATGGCAGCTAGTAACGGGGGCCACATGCTGAGCCATGCGCACCAGTGGGTGACGTCTCTGCCGCACGCCGCGGCGGCTGCGGCTGCAGCGGCGGTGGCGGCGGCGGAGGCCGGATCGCCGTGGTCGTCGAGCCCGGTGGGGATGACCGGCAGCCCGCAGCAGCAGGACGTGAAGAGCTCCGCCAGAGACGATCTGCACACCGGCACCGCGCTGCACCACAGGCCCCCGCACTTACCTCCGCACCAGACGCACGCCGGCGCGTGGGGGAGCACGACCGCGGCGCACATCAACTCCATCTCCGGCGGCCAGCAGCAGCAGCAGTCGCTGATCTACTCGCAGCCAGGCGGGTTCACCGTCAACGGGATGCTGAGCCCGGGTAGCCAGAGCCTGGTGCACCCGGGCTTGGTGCGGGGGGACACCCCCGATCTGGACCACGGCAGCCACCACCACCACCATCACCACCAGCACCCGCACCACCAGCACCACGGCGGCGTCAACAGCCACGACCCGCACTCGGACGACGACACGCCGACGTCGGACGACCTGGAGCAGTTCGCCAAGCAGTTCAAGCAGCGGCGGATCAAACTGGGCTTTACGCAGGCGGACGTCGGCTTGGCTTTGGGCACGCTGTACGGGAACGTTTTCTCTCAGACCACCATCTGCAGGTTCGAGGCGCTGCAGCTCAGCTTCAAAAACATGTGCAAGCTGAAGCCTTTGTTGAACAAGTGGCTGGAGGAGGCCGACTCGTCCACCGGGAGCCCCACCAGCATCGACAAGATCGCGGCGCAGGGGAGGAAGCGCAAGAAGCGCACCTCCATCGAAGTGAGCGTCAAAGGCGCTCTGGAGAGCCACTTCCTGAAATGCCCCAAACCCTCCGCGCAGGAGATCAGCACCCTAGCGGACAACTTGCAGTTGGAGAAGGAGGTGGTTAGAGTGTGGTTTTGCAATAGGAGACAGAAGGAGAAGCGCATGACGCCGCCTGGAGTGGCGCAGACGCCGGAGGATGTGTACTCTCAGGTCGGCAATGTGAGTGCAGAAACACCGCCCCCCTCCATGGACTGCAAAAGAATGTTCAGTGAAACATAGAATATTTAAAATAACAAATAATAAAAAAAAAACAGACTATCGCCATGGTAGATTTTTTTTTTTTTTTTTTTGATACTGTGATTGTGACTGCAAAATGTGTTATCTATTTTTCACCAGAAAAAAGAA
Source organism: Thalassophryne amazonica (assembly GCF_902500255.1). Lineage (NCBI taxonomy): Eukaryota > Metazoa > Chordata > Actinopteri > Batrachoidiformes > Batrachoididae > Thalassophryne > Thalassophryne amazonica. The sequence continues at coordinate 166,656,877 of NC_047103.1, forward strand.
AAAACAAAAGAGAAAAAAAACACAACCCCCCTTTTTCTTTCTCCTCCCTGCAAAAACGCACCTTCTTCCAGTTACAGGCCCTAAAATCTCTTCTGCTTTTTTTTTCTTGCAGGGCCATTTTTTAGTAGATTACATTAAAGATGCGAGTGAAGACCAGAGGGTGACAACCACAAGTTCATTCCACCAGGTAATTTTGGCGCATTGAAGATTTTACACAAACACAAAGAGGGGGAAAATGTATTATTCTGATTTTTTTTCCTCCCTCCTCCCCAAAATAATATCATGTCTTTGATTTTTTTCCCCCCTTGGAGAAACAAAAAGGAGCATTCTGTATATTTAGGACTTTCCCCACGTGAGGGGAAACACATCCACGATGCTTCCGTCATGATTTGCAGCGTTTTTAAATCATTTTTTGTCCCACGCAGGATTGAACCCAAACACGGACCTTCCTCTGTTTTTCTTTTCCTATTTATCGGACTGTGTCGGAGGATTTTTTTGAGACATTTGAAAAGACTTTGAGCTGCACTTACTTGACAAAAATCTGTTGCCAAGTGTGACTGAGTGGGTGCTGTGGATATAAATGCTGCCCTTTTTACGCAGTGTTCTTTGGTAGGTTTTAATAAACAAACTCTGTAAATCCGGCAATATAGTACACTTATTTTTCATCAGGATGGTTTCTTTGAATATTTTATTGGGTAATTTATTTCTCCCCTTCAGAATCTTGTGTAAAATGTTCTTTAACCCCCCCCCCCCCCCCCCCCAACTCTTATTTTTTTTGCTGTTGCCTTTATTTGTTTATTTTTTTTGTATTCTCGTTTCTAAAGGAGCACAAATCATCATAAGCTGACGTTGTTAGGTCATAAGGGTATATTTTGATGTGATAATTTGTAATTTAATTTTAGTAGTGGTTCCGTACGAGCTGATTGAGACACAATAAATTTGTTAGAATGAGTCTTTGTGTTTGGAAAATGGTGTTTTATTGTGCATGCGCAAAAAAAACAAAAAAAAAATGCAACGGTGGATAGTCTGGTGGGAAAATTTTGCATATGTTACCATGTTCTTAAATGCCTGCGCACACAGCTGTGCACCTCAGATTCAGCTCCCCACCCAAAAAAAAAAAAAAAAAAAAAAAAAAATCGGATTCTGCTGCAGGATGGAGAAGAGCGCGCAAAAAGCGCAGTTTGTGTTGCGCGCAAACACGATGGCACCGTGGGGTTAACGGATAACGGTCACTGATCGACCGTTATGTAATGTGAAAGTTGCACCCTACGGATTTTTAACACGTCACTCAGCGTCATGTGCGTCTTTTGTTTCATCCTCATTGATACAAACAAGTAAAATGTACTTCACGGTTAAATACATACAGTTTTTAGTTAATAGGTGCAAAGAGGATGAACTAAAATAAAAACGTGTTTGTTGTTATATTTTCGCGGGCCTCACACACACACACACACACACACACACACACACACACACACATACATACATACATACATACGAGGAAAAGTCGTTTATTGGTCCAATAAACGCTCGGACAGGCGCAGGTGTCTTAATTTTGTCACATGAAGAAATTTCAGTTCTTTGAATAATTCTGACTCTTTTTGAGAATGTAAGTGTTCTTTCTGTGTTTCAAACTTTTTTGTTTGTTTGTTTGTTTGTTTGTTTCCTTGACTCACCAGACGTGTCCTCTCCCTGCACGGTTTGAATTTCGCGGATGATTTCACACACTAGTTGCTTAGCAACTGAATTCAATGTCATGGAGAAGTATAGGTATCATTTTTCTTTGTCTCCATTAAGACACCAGTGGAGACAGTGCTGTGCAAAAATATTAGGCGGGTTTTTATTATGAATGCAAAAAAAATGATGCAAACAAAATTTCAAAAATAATAAAGGGTGCAAAACATTAAAGATTAAACCAAATAAATATCTTGTGTGACGAGCATTTGTCTTATAAAAGTGAATTATTTTGAGTAAATTATTCTTTTATAAAGCCGTCATGTTAATATAGTCAAATGATGATTATTATTAGTAGTAGTAGTATTCAATATGCTTCAGGTTGTAAATCCAAAAAACAGATTTTTGTTCAATTGTAAGGGCCTTTTGCTTTATTTAATAGACTATATTGTTAATAAATTAATACGTTTCTCTATAACATTTGATTAATCTTAAATTAGCTTTTGAAAATATAAAAATTGTAAAAATTGCTGTTTTATTGACATAATAACGAACAAATATCACCAGTTTCACACACACACACACACACACACACACACACACACACACACACACACACACACACATATATATATATATATATATATATATATATATATATATATATATATATATATATATATATATATATATATATATATATATATAACATTCACACAAACCCACACACACAACCAGGAGACTGCGGTTTTATACATAAAAGTTTGAGTGAAAGCATTTATTTATGTATATTTATGTGTCAACTGTTTGGGGGGGAAGTAAAGTTACAGCTGCTCTTACAAAGAAAATTTGAAATAATTCATTTAAAACATTTCATTTAAAATATGTTAATTTTGCTCGCTTTTTAAGGGAAGATTTTTAAGGAGAGAAATTAGTCATTTATGTTTTTTTTAGTCTGTGTATTTTATTTTATGGTGGTGGATAGATATATAAATAAAAAGATAATTATGTTGTCTGATCTAACAAGTAAAAAGTGGATAAAATCACGCACGCTGCGTGCCAGGCGCATGACCGTGCAGTTTTCCAGCGTGCACACATGCACGTACTCATTATGTATGCAGGTCGTGTTCGCCTATTTTCTAAAATCCAGCGCAAAGTTGCACGACGTGTCCAGATCAAGAACAAACGCCGCCTGTGCATTTAGGGTATGTGTGCACGCGCGCGCGTCTGGATCCCGCAGACGCTTCGCGTGCACGTGACGAAGGTTCGACCCAGAAACGGTGTGAGGGTCTGACCGTGGCTTTGGACGCGTGTGACCGACAGCAGCTTCTTGCATTACTTCTGGGTGCGCGTACACGGCGGCGCAGGCCTCGGTGTCACGCGCATGGAGCTGTTTGTACTCCAAACTAAACTTTCATTGTCTGATTGATTGTTATTGATATGTGCGTGCGTGTGGACACTGCGCAAACTGTAAGTCAGTTCAAATTGCTAATATAGCCTATATATATATATATATATATATATGTATGTATGTATGTGTGTGTGTGTGTGTGTGTGTGTGTGTGTCACTGTACACTCTTCAACACACTAAATCAGGTCATCCACTGATTTATTTTTGTACAAATGGAACTGAAAACCTTATCAAACTGTTCACGTTCATTCTGCAAGCAGCCGGCTTTTATTCTTAAGTGTAGATGTGCAATTATCATTTTAAACCGTCTTAAGTTAATGCTTTGAAATGTATAATTATTACAATTATTCAAATTGCCAATATTCTATTAGTAAAAAGACTTTAAACCATTGCTTAAAAGTAAAAGTACATCAGAAATTAAATTATATATAGAATATGCAGTTATTTTGAAAGTCTTTCTGTTAAAAAATATGTTAATCTCAAAGGTCTTTATATATATATATATATATATATATATATGAAATGAGCAACGCGTTAAAATATAATCATAAACCCCATTTAAATATGAATTAAAAATACAAATTAAACTAAATAAAGTCTTCAAATATGTATATACAACATGCTTTATTAAAAAATCTGAGATATTTGGTGCATTTGGATTATATATATTATTATTGTGATTTGGCGTAAACAGACTGTAAAATAAATATTATACAATAAATATTAAATAAATATTAAACAATAAAACTCTGTTTCTTCACACCTGATCAGTGAGCACGGTATTAATATTAAAATGTTTTATTGTGACGTGATTTCTTCTGGAGATATGTTACTTTCTTTCTTTCTTTCTTTTTTCTTTTTCTTTTTCTTTTCTTTTCTTTTTTTTTTTTGCCTTTAACGCAGCATTTTTTTTTAAAGTCCTGTTTTTTGCAGGGTTCCGGCTTTGAGCTTGTGTGAGCGTTTAAATCTGACCTGGTGTAGAAATACACAAAGGTTCCCTCATACTGTATTTAGCGCACGTGTGCACGAGGACATGAATATGGATTGTTGTGCGCTCTGTTCCACAGGGAGCGTCCGCGTGTACGTGGATTTATGTTGTGCACAAAGAAGCAAAACATCCTGCAGTCTGCAGACTTTGCATCACTGTTATTTAACTCTAAGTATATTTTACTCGTTAGAGTTACGCACACTCTCTTTACACTTTGTAGCAATTAAAAAAAAATACTTCACATGAAAAATGCTCGAAAAAAATTAACACAACAATACAACAGCAGGTTTCTACACCTCAAATGAAAGTTATTTCACAGGTTGAGTATATATATATGTCATGTGGAGTTGTGTCAGGAAGGGCATCCGGCGTAAAACGTGCAGCCGAAGGGACTTACTATATACACACACACACACACACACACACACACACACACACACACACACACACACACACACACACACACTATTTAAAAATGATCTACACGTGGTTACTGTATTGATACTTTACAGTACAATAATAAAGTACCAAAAATAAAGCTAATGCAACAATATCAACAACATTTATAAATAATAATAATGAGGATAATAATAATAATAAGAAGAATTATTATTATTAGTATTATTATTTTATTAGTATTATCATCATTTATTTCGGTGTTGTCACTACATTGTTTGATTATATAGTTATTATTTTTTATAGATTAATATTACTATTTAAAATAATGGTTGTGATCGATAATTTACTATAAATTAAGTATTATACTATTCAATTAAATTACATGATTGATATGTCACACTATATTTTTCTCCTGTTTGAGCATTAGAAAGTCAAAATATTAAAACTATGTATGAGATATAAATATTCCAGGTCTGGTTTTTCTGAATCCCCCAGCTGTTTTCTGCCAACAAGAATATGAAAAATGAGGCAGTGTGAAGGGTTTTGGTGTGTAATCCAGATTGTGAGATCCTGTCAGTGGTGCATGTAAATGGAGGTCACATCAGGTGTGGATTTGTTTGTGTCAGCAGGAGCAGCATGAGGAGGAGGAGGAGGCCGCTCTGCAAACCTGAAGGTCATTGGTTTGTGAGCAGGCTGGATGGAGAGGTAGAGTTTAGTTTAATCTGCAGGTCTGCATTTCAAAACCACATTATGGAACGTTTCTCTCACGTGCACGTTTCACACTTTTCACACTGGAATCACCGGCTGCAACACAAAGACACAAATTCTTTTCTGGTTTCAGATTCAAAGTCAATAAAACCTCATCGAATCTACAGTTAGTCATCATAAAACAATTCACATAATATGAACTTTGTGGGTTTGCAGTGCACTTTTGTTTTTAATCTCCTTTTATTAATCTTTATTCCTCCTAATCTAACTGCAGTTGTGCATAAAATAAAAGCAAGTTTTCTTGTGTTTGGCTGCAGAAGTAACTCAGAGCCGCGCACAGGAGTGTAACATTATATTTAAAAATGCTGGTTGGGGTTTGGAAGGAGCGGCTAATAATCTGTCAGTGACTGGAGAAGTCTCCCTCAGAGAAGCGTTTCTGGAAAATAAGTCTGTTTTAAAATATGAGTTAAACAAACATGCATTTATTTTTAAAAAATCTCAGTAGATTTTACTACATTTTTTTAAACCTAACAAATCTTTAATTTCAATTTTTAATTGAAGCAGCAAACGAGGCACGTCTCATTCAGGTTTCCTGGCCTTCCAGCGTCACCCAGTGGTCATCCACACTAACTGCGGCTCCTGCTCTGTCCTCTGAGCCACAAACATGAGTGTGTGTTGATGGAGTGAACTCGTCTGACATGCAGATTTTGCTCTGATGACATGAAATTTGCAGACACTCACATGAACACTGACACTGATACAGTGTGTCTGACACAGATACTGACATGGACACTGACATGGATACTAACACTGATATGTACACATATACAGACAAGGACATGGACACTCACATGGACATACACGGACATAGGCACAGACACTGACAAAGATACAGACATGGACACAGACACAGGCACGGACACAGACACTGACGCAGGTACGGACATGGACACCAACACTGGCACAGACACAGAAACAGACACGGATACTGTCACAGACACAGACAGTGACACAGACACGGACACTCACATGGACACTCACTCACACGGACACTAACACAGACATGGGCACAGACACTGACGCAGGTACAGACATGGACACAGACACAGGCACGGACACAGACACTGACGCAGGTACAGACATGGACACCAACACTGGCACAGACACAGAAACAGACACGGATACTGTCATGGACACAGACAGTGACACAGACACGGACACTCACATGGACACTCACTCACACCGACACTAACACAGACATGGGCACAGACACTGACGCAGGTACAGACATGGACACAGACACAGGCACGGACACAGACACTGACGCAGGTACGGACATGGACACCAACACTGGCACAGACACAGAAACAGACACGGATACTGTCACAGACACAGACAGTGACACAGACATGGACACTCACATGGACACTCACTCACACGGACACTAACACAGACATGGGCACAGACATGGACACTGACACAGACACTCAAATGGACACTCACTCACACGGACACTGACGCACACATGGACACAGACACGGACACTCACACGGACACTGACACAGACATGGACGCAGACACACACACATGGACACAGACACGGACTCTCACATTGACACTCACTCACACGGACACTGACACAGACAGGGACACTCACACGGACACTGACACTCACACGGACACTGACACAGACATGGACACAGACACGGACACTCACATTGACACTCACTCACACGGACACATGGACACAGACACGGACACTCACACGGACACTGACACAGACATGGACACAGACACGGACACTGACACTCACACAGACACTGACACAGACACGGACACTAACACAGACATGGACACAGACACAGACACATGGACACAGACACGGACACTCACATTGACACTCACTCACACGGACACTGACACAGACATGGACACAGACACAGACACTCACACGGACACTGACACAGACAGAGACATGGACACAGACACGGACACTCACAGGGACACAGACACAGAAAGAGACACGGATACTGTCACGGACACAGACAGTGACACAGACACAAACACTCACATGGACACTTACTCACACGGACACTGACACAGACATGGGCACAGACATGGACACTGACACAGACACTCAAATGGACACTCACTCACATGGACACAGACACGGACACTCACATGGACACTGACACAGACATGGGCACAGACATGGACACTGACACAGACACTCAAATGGACACTCACTCACACGGACACTGACACACACATGGACACAGACACGGACACTCACATGGACACTGACACAGACATGGACGCAGACACACACACACATGGACACAGACACGGACACTCACATTGACACTCACTCACACGGACACTGACACAGACAGGGACACTCACACGGACACTGACACAGACACATGGACACAGACACGGACACTCACATTGACACTCACTCACACAGACACTGACACAGACACAGACACTCACACAGACATGGACACTCACATTGACACTCACACGGACACTAACGCAGACATGGACACAGACATGGACACAGACACAGACACATGGACACAGACATGGACACTCACATTGACACTCACATTGACACTCACTCACATGGACACTGACACAGACATGGACACAGACACGGACACTGACACAGACAGAGACATGGACACAGACACGAACACTCACACGGACACTGACACAGACAGAGACATGGACACAGACACGAACACTCACACGGACACTGACACAGACACGGACACTCACATGGACACTGACACAGACAGAGACATGGACACAGACACGAACACTCACATGGACACTGACACAGACATGGACACATACACGAACACTCACACGGACACTGACACAGACACGGACACTCATGTGGAGACTCACTCACATGGACACAGACACGGACACTCACATGGACACTCACTCACAGGGAGACACAGACACAGAGATGGACACAGACATGGACACAGACATGGTCACTGACACAGATGCAGACATGGACACAGACATGATCACTGACACAGACGCAGAGATGGACACAGACATGGTCACTGACACGGATGCAGAGATGGACACAGACATGGACACAGACATGGTCACAGACATGGTCACTGACATGGACATGCGTCAGTGTCTGTGTCAGTGACCATGTCTGTGTCCATCTCTGCGTTTGTGTCAGTGACCATGTCTGTGTCCATGTCTGCATCTGTGTCAGTGACCATGTCCGTGTCCATGTCTGCATCTGTGTCAGTGACCATGTCTGTGTCCATCTCTGCGTCTGTGTCAGTGACCATGTCTGTGTCCATGTCTGTGTCCATGTCTGCGTCCATGTCTGCATCTGTGTCAGTGACCATGTCTGTGTCCATCTCTGCGTCTGTGTCAGTGACCATGTCTGTGTCCATGTCTGTGTCCATGTCTGTGTCCATGTCTGCGTCTGTGTCAGTGACCATGTCTGTGTCCATGTCTGTGTCCATCTCTGCGTCTGTGTCAGTGACCATGTCTGTGTCCATGTCTGCGTCTGTGTCAGTGACCATGTCTGTGTCCATGTCTGTGTCCATGTCTGCGTCTGTGTCAGTGACCATGTCTGTGTCCATGTCTGTGCCCATCTCTGCGTCTGTGTCAGTGACCATGTCTGTGTCCATGTCTGCGTCCATGTCTGCATCTGTGTCAGTGACCATGTCTGTGTCCATCTCTGCGTTTGTGTCAGCGACCATGTCTGTGTCCATGTCTGCATCTGTGTCAGTGACCATGTCTGTGTCCATGTCTGCGTCTGTGTCAGTGACCATGTCTGTGTCCATCTCTGCGTTTGTGTCAGCGACCATGTCTGTGTCCATGTCTGCATCTGTGTCAGTGACCATGTCTGTGTCCATGTCTGCGTCTGTGTCAGTGAGCATGCCTGTGTCCATGTCTGTGTCCATGTCTGCGTCCATGTCTGCATCTGTGTCAGTGACCATGTTTGTGTCCATCTCTGCATTTGTGTCAGTGACCATGTCTGTGTCCATGTCTGTGTCCATGTCTGCGTCTGTGTCAGTGACCATGTCTGTGTCCATGTCTGTGTTCATCTCTGCGTCTGTGTCAGTGACCATGTCTGTGTCCATGTCTGTGTCCATGTCTGCGTCTGTGTCAGTGACCATGTCTGTGTCCATGTCTGTGTCCATCTCTGCGTCTGTGTCAGTGACCATGTCTGTGTCCATGTCTGTGTCCATGTCTGCGTCTGTGTCAGTGACCATGTCTGTGTCCATGTCTGTGTCCATGTCTGCGTCTGTGTCAGTGACCATGTCTGTGTCCATGTCTGTGTCCATCTCTGCGTCTGTGTCAGTGACCATATCTGTGTCCATGTCTGTGTCCATCTCTGCGTCTGTGTCAGTGTCAGTGACCATGTCTGTGTGTAATCTGTTGTGAGGTCACATACATTCTGGTCCAGCATCTGAAAAAGTTGGAACTTTAAATGGAAAAAGGTCTTTTAATATTACGGCTCCTTGTTATCTCTGAAAATCAATTTACAAACTCTCACTCTGCGTTTTGCCGCTTTTTCTCTTTTCATGAATGTTGGAAACACAATTTTCTTTTATTCATCGTCAGGATGAATAGATGCTGTTTTACAAGAAAACATGATTGCTGTTGTGTGTGTGTGTGGTTGTGTGTGTGTGTGTGTGTGTGTGTGTGTGTGTGTGTGTGTGTGTGTGTGTGTGTGTGTGAGAGAGAGAGAGAGAGAGAGAGAGAACTTTGTATCTGTGCCTGTTTGTCTGTCTTTTATTATTTCTGTCTGTCAGTCGGTGTCTGTGTGTCTGTGTGTCAGTCAGTCTGATATTATTTATGTCTGTCTGTTGCTGTCAGTGCTTCTGTCTGTGTGAGCGTCTGCATTGTGTCTTTCTGTCAGTGTGTCTTTCCGTCTTTCTTTCTGTTAGTGTGTCTGTATGCCTGTCTGTCATTATTTATGTCTGTCTGTCTGTTTTATTGCTGTCACTCTTTCTGTCTGTGTGAAAGTGTGTCTGTAAGTTAGTTTGTCTGTGGGTGTCTGTCACTATTTATGTTTGTTAGTTTATCTCTCTGTTTATGTTTGACAGACGTCTGTCTGTCCTTTTGAAGGGTAACGTGGTGAAGTTAGTGATAAATCTGATGCATGTTTTGTTTTTCAGATCTTCACCCCAAACAAACACCAATAAACAAACAAACAAACAAATGTTTGGTTGACATAAAAAAAAAACATAAACTGTAAATCTTTGTGTTGACCGATGTGTCCCTGTGGTGGCGCTGTTCAGTCGACAGCACAGCTGGTTGTTTTTACTTTACAAATACAGGATCAGGACAATTATTAATAATTTAATGACTCATCACCTCAAAATATTTATGTAACAGTTTCTTGTGAAACTGTTTGGTGACGCACAACCGGAAGAATAAGCGACGAGTAAAACTGACCAAAACATATCAGACACTCAGAGTTCAATCTGAATCTTTATGAACTGTAGAAAACACATTGATTTTTTTTTTTCCAGTCAGTATTGATATCTGTAACCATATGAATAGTGACCACAACGGTTTAAGTAGAAGAAAATTTAAATCTATTTATTGTTATTCCAGGGGAGGTGATGGTCTAGTGGTTAAGCATTAGGCTTGAGACCAGAGGATCCTCGGTTCAAGTCCCAGCCTCACTACAAAATCACTGAGGGCCCTTGGGCAAGGTTCTTAATCCCCTAGTTGCTCCCGGTGTGTCGTGAGCGCCTTGTATGGCAGCACCCTCACATCAGTGTGAATGTAAGGCATTATTGTAAAGCGTTTTGAGCGTCTGATGCAGATTTACCAGTGAAATGCCGATTTATTCGAGACCTCCAAAAGTGACCAAGACAACTCTTCTTCTTGTGCTTGTTGGCGGATTTGGTTTCATTTCCTCTGAATGGTTTTGTCTAAGCGGACCGACTCACCTCACCAATCGGAAGAACTTCTTGCACTTTGGTGAAGATTTGGAGCAGGATCTGGATTTTGGATCAGTTTTGATTGCGTGCCAACATATTTTGATACAGTATTTCAGCGAGTTTCTCAAACCGCCGTCAGATGATCGAATTAGAATTTTGGGGAACAATCCACATTATTAAGATCATTTGCTGTCAGGTGGAATTCAGATGTTAATTCTGGATCTTTTCTTTAATCTCTTTTTCACCCAGTGATCTCAGTGAAATCTGTTGCTCAGTAGAGGTGAGCGATACTGGGAATTTTGGTATCGATCCGATACCAAGTAAATACAGGCCCAGTATTGCTGATATCGATACTGATACTGATACTTTTTCATATTTAAGCTTCATAGATCCAAAGGATCCAAAAGACCTAGGATAGAATTTCACCAAACATTGTACGTGACAACAAAATACTTTATTATCACAATCAACATTTTTGTTTAAAAAAAAATCACTCAACACAACTTAAAACAAAATCTCCTGAGGTTGAGGGCTGACAAACCACAATACAAGGGTGCACTGCTGCTCAAAGAGTCGACTTTGATGAATCTGCGTGTGCAGCAGTCAGTGCGTGCGGGAGAGAAAAAAAGCTTGAGTATCAATCTTTTTACATGAGGATCGTTCAATATCAATACCAGCGTTGTTATCGATATTATCGATATTAGGATTGATTCGCCCACCTCTATCGCTCAGTCACATCACTGGACAGACAAATGTTGTGCTGCTGTGGATCAGGATCTGTTTCTGAGAAATGCACGTTCACACATGTTATTAATCCAAATAGAAGATCCCGGGATTTTTCAGCACTCTGCCTCTCAGTTAAAGAATATGCAGGAATTTTGGAAAATATCATTTTGATTTTTCTCCGAAGATGCACCAAAATAGATATTGTCTTGTTGAAAGTTTCAAGGAGCCTCTTTTTTTTTTCAAAATGTATTTAAATGTGTCTTCTTCCACTCCATTTGTCTGCATGTTTTTTTTTTAAACACTGTTTTCCATTCATTCCGCGGATGTTTTATCCGATGGCAGCAGGTTAAACGCACGCGGATAACTCCCATAAAAGATGCCAACCCTGCTTTATTGGTTGCTATAGAAACCGAGAAGCTAGTTAGTGATCTTTCACATCTTATCCTGATACATGAGAGAAAGCTTTTCAATCAGTGCACGTGTGCTGGAAGGCTTCGTGCCCAACACCTTTGAGGATGTTCTAGATATGCTGTCGATTCTTATAGCGGCCATAAACGCTCCCATGGGTGCTGCTGCAGGAACGCGGCGCCTTCTTAAGTCTTAGAGAAGGTAAAAAAAGTCAAGCAGTTTACTTCAAAAGCACAATAAGACATTAATTGAGGTTTTGTAATAAAACATTAAAGAGTTTAAAATGTCAAACGTAACAGCAGTCATTTAACTGGTGTGTGTAGATGTAAAGGGATTTAGTTGTTGGCGAGCACACGATTCCCACTTTCATGCTGTGTTTAGGTTTTTCTGTGTCTTTGAGCTGCGTTTTTATCCCCGAGACCTTCTCTGAATGAAACCCAGTTCCACTCTTGAGCTGTTCCAAACCCTGGCACTGCGTTGGCTCTGCACGCTGGTTTTTCATGCCCGCCTCTCACCTGTTTTTTGGAACCGGGTTCGAGTCGATGTCTCTGCAGCAGGTGTTTCTTCCTTTTCATTTTTTTTCTTTTCACTCCGAGGACTCCAGTTCAAAGTTTTCTGTGAAGTGTTGGATCGCTTTTTTTTTCTGAGGGCAAGTCCGTTCCCCTGCTGTCGACTCTTCTTGAGCTCCTCTGCCAGAAGACGGTGCCAAAGGTCTCTGCTTGAGTTGGTTCAGAACAGTCACACCAAGTGTGGAATTCAGAAGTTGCCAACAAACGCCTCGAGGACCTCAAAACGCAGAAGAGGACATTCTGCTTATGAACAGGAGAAGACTTCCTTCTTGAGGCCATGGAGATGATAGTTCTCAGTTCCACAAATGCTCTTTTTGTCTTCTAAAAAGATTTTGAACATTCTTCAAATGACAACTAAGCCAAAGTTGTGTACTGAGGAGCCTTCATCTCAGTCTAAGCCATTTGTACTTTGATCCAACCCCGGATTTCACTGCAGTGTTGGAAATAGATTCATGAATCTTCAAATCCTGTAGAGACATTTTTTAGCTCCACAGTCCAAACAGAAACTCAGACTGGTTCTTTTTTTTTACCAATGATATACTTTTCCTGGAGCTTTTCAGGAACCCTTTGAGCAGCAAACATCTCATTGCAGAAACTTTCATCATAGTAGGTGTGTTTGTTAGAAAACCCAAACATGATGTAGTACATGTCATATGTTGGACTGACGCGTGGAAAGAAAGCATATTATGTATTAAGCATTGCAAGGCCACTTAAGTCAAATTCAGTTAAAATTTAGTAGGTGGGCTTCCGACAAAAACCTTGAAGGGTCAAATACTGACGTCATAAATATTTTCCATGTCTTCAAGTAAAGTTTGTGTAAAATTTTACGATTTTCTGTTGCCTTTTGGGGTTGTCGTTTTTTTTAGCTTTTATTTGGAAGGTTGATGGGGAGCACGGTGGCTTCGTGGTTAGTACTGTTGACTCACAGCAAGAAGGTCGTGGGATTGCTTCCCACCTGTGGCCTTTCTGGGTGGAATTTGCATGTTCTCCCCGTGTTTGTGTGGGTTCCTCCAGGTGCTTTCTGCCACATCCAAAGACATGCAGGTTAGGTGGGTTGGAAACTTTAAATTGTCCGTAGGTGTGCGTGTGGGTGTGAATATGTTTGTCTGTCTATATCTGGCCCTCCAATGGACTGATATCCTGTCTAGGGTAAACCCTGCCTCGCGCCCTATGCCTGCTGGGATAGGCTCCAGCACCCCATGACCCTTAATTGGAGTAAGCAGATAGAGACAATGGATGGATGGGTGGAAGATCCATAACATCTCCTGTCCCATCCCCATCTTCATGAAGAATTAATTGCTGTGGTTGCTGTTGCTTAGCTACAGGCCAGTCATTATTTAGACAGGTGGGAATATATACAAACACACCAACATATATCTGAATTTTATAATAAGACAAGCAGGTGTTGTGTGTGCGCATGCGGGGGGGTTCTTGTGGTTACTGTTGCCAGACATACTTACCCTCATACCTACATACTTCTGACCTATTACATATAAGACAGCAGTCGCAATATGAACTGCAAAGAAAACAGCATGAGGAATGTTTCTCCTTTGTTTCTTTTATCCAACATAGGCAAAGATCTGTTTTTCTTTGTCTCTGTAGTTCAGTTATATCGTATGATAATTTTTTCAGCTGGAGCAATTAACTGATTAGTTACGTCGTAGCACATCCAGTAGGTAAATATGAACGTCCATGAACGTGGGAGTCTGCACTTTGGGTTTTGCTTTATTGAAGATATTATTGGTTCTCCTCAGTAGGCGGATCGATGGTCTGGGACAAAGATGGGGGTCGGTCAGTCCTCAGGAGTCCTCCGGTGACATCGTTTGCCGCAGTGTGCCGGCCAGCCGCCAGCACGGGTCACCTATCCCAGCAGGCTGTTCGCTCTGGCAGCAGTTACCAAGGTGACAGCATGTCAGCACAGCCCCACAACGTCGCTGCAGGCGGGAGGGTGTGGTGGAGGGGAGCGAGCACGAAGCCCAATGCATCACCAGCTCTGATGGGTTTGTCAATATTGTTTAGATCCAGCGGGAGTCGGGGCCGCCGTGACACATAGTGGCCCCAGAGATCTCAAAACACACACACACATATATACACACAAGAACTGACATTCTCGTGGTGAGGTCTATCCTAAAGTAATGCCTAGTGCCTAACTATACCTAAAACTAACCCTTAACATAAACCTCATTCTGACAATAACTATCTCAACTATATGACCATGAAACCTAATGCAATGTTAAAGCTAGTTATCATGATAATAATTACAATTACATACCCAAACTTAATTTTAACCTACACTGAGCTCTAACCCTAACCTTTGCAGCTACATGCCCTACCTTAAGCCAAGCTCAAATGATAATCTTCGCATTCCTAAACTAATGCTAGTACTAACCCTAACCATGAAAATTCAGCAAGACATGTCTTCTATAATAGACTCCAATTGTAAGGTAGAACTCTACTAGTGTATACTAAGGTATATCTAAATGTCTAAAAATAGAAGAGCAGAATAGAAGAGTAGAATAGAGTTGAGCCACTTAGGTGCCTGGTCTTGGAACCAGGGATGGTGGGTTGAAAAGCTTCTTTTATCCCATGGGAACTCTCCCTACCCACCCAAGCGGCTCAAGAAAATGGACATATCATAATCATATATCATAAGAAAATGAACATCATGTATATGTGATATTTACATGATAAGGGTAATAAACAACATATACAAGAAATATAGTAACTACATAATATTATAGGCATTAGCTTCTAAAACCTAAATATTAATACAGGAGAATATTGTAGTATACATATGTCTGTAGAATAGTAGTAAAATTAAAATATAGCTAGTAGACTAAGCTATAAATATGGTATTTTATTATAGAAACAGAAGCTATGATGTAATGTCTTTTAGGTATCTATCTAAAGTTCACCCTGCTAGCTTACTATAGGAAGACAACATACATATTCTATGTGCTATCTAATGGACACCCCAAACTTAGATACTATATGTTGATATCTATTAAAGAACCCCTAAACTGAAGAATCATTTAAAAATCTACAACATGTAAAATAAAAATGTAAATAACAAAAATAAGCTAACTATAGCTAGAAGAGCTACAGTTAAATTAGCCATTATTAAGCCAACTGTACCTTGCTAGCCAAAAAGATAAACAAAGCCGGTAACTAGCGTATAAAGTACAATAGCATAGTTTAACCCTACAATAACGGTATTAACAAATACATATAACAACAAATGTAAACAAAAGTGTGTATTAACGTTAGCTTCCCAAACAGAAAAGAACCGACTATATTGTTAGCTTTGATAAACGGTGCTTCAATCGGCTAGATAAGCTAACGTTAGATGTTAGGTACAACTAATTGCTCCCCACTCCTCCATATTTATCATTAATATAATAATATTTAAAAAAGAAGAACAAGAAAAAGTTAAAGCATGCTGAAATGTATATGGAGACATGATATAAGTACATCAGTGAAAGGATATAGAGGCGGAACAGCTCCAGGCTAAATGACAGTTGCATGACAATTACAGAGCTAAATATAGACCTAAAACCTTGTTACACAAGAACGGGTATTCTTTGAGACTTAGTGCCCCTACAGGTTTATACCACTGTCATAAATAGAGCAGGAGTTGGGCCACCTGGTTGGGTAGGGACTAACCCTACCAGTCACCAGTTACTAACATATACTTAAGATTTAACCTATTCCTAGTAGTAGCCCAGACCATCACACCTACAGTGTTGTGAAAGTGTAGGAACACGGACCCACAACAGGGGGCGCAATGAATGGACAATGGAGGAAGTAAAAAACAAGATTTACTACTGAAACAAGCACGAGTAGTATAACAAACACAATGTTTAGGGTCGAATCCGCTGGTGTCGTGTGGGCAGGCTCGAAGATAGGAGACGTCCGTCTCAGTCGAACCGGAAGCACCCAGATCTCCACTGCCACCGAACCCCGGAAATACTGGAACCGCCAAGTCCCGAATTCCCAGGTGGCCACTGCCTCCGCTCGTCGGATCCGGTACTGCTGGCAGGAGAGAGCAAGAACACACAGGAGTGGATGAACGCACCCAGTACAGAGAGGGGAGAAGCCGCCTCCACCTCTTGGCAAAGTTCAGCAGGAAGGTGAGTACTTATCCAAAGAAGGAGGGTCTCAGTAGTCACCAGTCCTGAAAGGTTTAACAAGTTTATCAATCACAGAATATGCTGCAGAGAATGTTACCTTGGTCTTAGGCGATATCTCGGCACTGAGGTGGAGACGCCGTCCTCCTGATATACCTCGGTGCTGAGTAGAAACAGCTGTGTTTGGTGATGGGTGACAGCTGTCACCCAGATTACTCCCATGATGCGGTAGCGCCCTCTGGTGCCTGGAGCCCGCACTCCAGGCAGGGCGCCCTCTGGTGGTGGTGGGCCAGCAGTACCTCCTCTTCAGCGGCCCACACAACAGGACCCCCCCCTCAACGGGCGCCTCCTGGCGCACGACCGGGCTTGTCCGGATGGCGTCGGTAGAAGTCGGCCAGGAGGGCCGGGTCCAGGATGAAGCCCTTCTTCACCCAGGAGCGCTCCTCGGGGCCGTACCCCTCCCAGTCCACCAGATACTGAAAACCCCGGCCCATCCGACGGACGTCAAGGAGCCGGCGGACAGTCCAAGCCGGTGCTCCGTCGATGATCCGGGCAGGAGGCGGTGCCGGACCCGGGGTGCAGAGGGGTGAGGTGTGAAGAGGCTTGATCCGGGAAACATGGAAAACTGGATGGATCCGCAGTGAGGCCGGAAGCTGGAGCCTCACTGCGGCGGGGTTGATGACCTTGAGGATTTTATACAGTCCGATGTATCGTTCTTGCAGTTTAGGTGAGTCAACCTGTAGGGGAATGTCCTTGGTGGATAACCAGACCTCCTGCCCAGGACGATACTTGGGGGCCGGGGCTCGTCGCCGGTCTGCATGTTTCTTCGCCCTCGTCCGGGCCTGCAACAAGGCAGAGCGGGCGGCCCGCCACACCCGACGGCACTTCCGTAGGTGGGCCTGGACCGAGGGCACGCCGACCTCTCCCTCAACCACCGGAAACAAGGGGGGCTGATACCCCAAGCACACCTCAAACGGGGAGAGGCCGGTGGCTGATGACACTTGACTGTTGTGGGCGTACTCGATCCAGGCCAGGTGGGTACTCCAGGCCGTCGGGTGCGCGGCTGTCACACAGCGAAGTGTCTGCTCCAGTTCTTGATTCGCCCGCTCTGCCTGCCCGTTGGTCTGGGGATGGTACCCAGACGAGAGGCTGACCGTGGCCCCCAGTTCCCGGCAGAAGCTCCTCCAGACATGCGAGGTGAACTGGGGACCGCGATCGGAGACGACGTCTGATGGTATGCCATGCAGACGGACGACGTGGTGGACCAGGAGGTCCGCTGTCTCCTGGGCCGTAGGGAGCTTCGGGAGGGCCACGAAGTGGGCCGCCTTGGAGAAACGGTCCACTATCGTGAAGATAACAGTGTTTCCCTGGGACGGCGGGAGACCCGTGACGAAATCCAGGCCGATGTGGGACCAGGGGCGATGAGGCACAGGCAATGGCTGTAGTTGCCCTGAGGTCTTTCTATGATCGGCCTTGCCCCTGGCGCAGGTGGTACAGGCCTGGACGTAGTCCCGGACGTCGGTCTCCAGGGATGCCCACCAGAAGCGTTGCCGGACGACTGCCACGGTCCTTCGCACCCCTGGGTGACAGGAGAGCTTAGAACCGTGACAGAAGTCCAGGACTGCGGCCCTAGCTTCTGGTGGGACGTACAGTCTGTTCTTTGGTCCGTTTCCGGGGTCCGGGACACGGGTCAGGGCCTCCCGGACGGTCTTCTCCACGTCCCAGGTGAGGGCGGCCACGATAGCGGACTCCGGGATGATGGGATCCGGGGGATCCGACGGTTCCGTTTTGACCTCATCTTCGTGCACCCGGGACAATGCATCCGATCTCTGATTCTTGGTCCCGGGGCGGTAGGTAATCCGGAAGTCAAAACGGCCAAAGAACAGTGACCAGCGGGCTTGCCTGGGGTTCAGACGCTTGGCGGTTCTGATGTACTCCAGGTTCCGATGGTCAGTGAAAACCGTGAATGGCACGGCTGTTCCCTCCAACAGATGTCTCCACTCTTCGAGGGCCTCTTTCACAGCAAGGAGTTCCCAATTGCCGACGTCATAATTCCGTTCAGCGGGGGTCAACCTGCGAGAAAAATAGGCACACGGGTGAAGGACCTTATCGGTCTTCCCGCTCTGGGAGAGCACCGCTCCTATCCCTGAGTCCGAGGCATCCACTTCAACCACTAACTGGCGGCTAGGATCGGGCTGCACCAGAACTGGTGCAGACGAGAAGCGCCGTTTCAACTCCTTGAACGCGGCCTCGCACCGGTCCGACCAGGTGAAGGGAACTTTTGGAGAGGTCAGGGCTGTCAGGGGGCTAACTACCTGACTGTAGCCCTTGATGAACCTCCTATAGAAATTAGCAAAACCGAGGAACTGTTGCAGCTTCCTACGGCTTGTTGGTTGGGGCCAATCTCTCACCGCCGCAACCTTGGCCGGGTCCGGGGCGACGGAGTTGGAGGAGATGATAAACCCCAGGAAGGACAAAGAAGTGCGGTGGAACTCACACTTCTCGCCCTTCACAAACAGACGGTTCTCCAACAACCGCTGCAGAACCTGACGGACATGCCGGACATGAGTCTCAGGATCCGGGGAAAAGATGAGTATATCGTCTAGATATACGAAGACGAACCGGTGCAGGAAGTCCCGCAAGACATCGTTTACCAACGCTTGAAAAGTCGCGGGAGCATTAGTGAGACCGAACGGCATGACCAGGTACTCAAAATTACCTAAGGGGGTGTTAAATGCCGTCTTCCATTCGTCTCCCTTCCGAATCCGAACCAAATGATACGCATTTCTAAGATCCAGCTTGGTGAAGATTTTGGCTCCATGCAAGGGAGTGAACACTGAATCCAACAAGGGCAACGGGTATCGGTTGCGAACCGTGATCTCGTTCAACCCCCTGTAATCAATGCATGGACGAAGCCCGCCATCTTTTTTACCCACAAAAAAGAAACCTGCGCCCATCGGTGAGGTGGAATTCCGGATCAATCCGGCAGCTAATGAGTCCCGGATATAGGTCTCCATTGATTCGCGTTCCGGCCGTGAGAGGTTGTACAGCCTACTGGACGGGAACTCACTGCCTGGAACCAAATCAATGGCACAATCGTACGGACGGTGGGGAGGAAGCGTGAGAGCCAGATCCTTGCTGAACACGTCAGCGAGGTCATGATACTCCGCTGGCACCGCCTTCAGATTGGGCGGGACTCGGACCTCCTCCTTAGCTTGGGAGCCGGGAGGAACCGAGGAACCGAGACACTCCCGATGGCAGGTTTCGCTCCACTGAACCACTACCCCGGACGGCCAATCAATCCGGGGATTGTGCTTAAGCATCCATGGAAACCCTAAAACCACACGGGAGGTGGCCTGAGTCACAAAGAACTCGATCACCTCCCGGTGGTTACCTGACACCACCAGAGTTACTGGAGGTGTCTTGTGCGTGATTGGTGGGAGTAGGGAGCCATCTAGTGCCCGAACCTGCACAGGCGAGGTAAGAGCCACCAGAGGGAGCCCTATCTCCCTGGCCCATCTACTGTCAAGCAGATTCCCCTCAGAGCCCGTGTCCACCAGTGCTGGGGCCTTCAGGGTTGAGTCCTCGAACAGGATCGTGACTGGGAGTCGTGTAGCAATGTGGGTGTGTCCCACGTGAATGTTTTGGCCCACCCCTGGCCCAGTCTCTAGGGGCGGGCGTTGGAGTTTAACCGCTCAGGGCAGTCGTTTGCCATATGCTCACTCGAGCCACAAACATAACAAGCTCCGTGGGCCCGCCTCCTTTGTGCTCCAGGTGCCCTAAATGTTGCCCTGCTCGTGTCCATAGCTTCGTCAGCAGGGGGAGCCATAGGCGCACGGAGCGCAGGAACAGAGGAGCGTGGGGAGGGCGGAGCTCGATCGGACCCGGAAGGGAGAGGGACGACGCGTGCCTGGCCACGCCCTTCGCCTCGTTCCCGACGGCGTTCTTCTAACCGGTTGTCGAGTCGTATGACTAGATCGATAAGCCCATCTAAATCCCGCGGTTCGTCCTTAGCCACCAGGTGCTCTTTTAGGACCAGTGACAGTCCGTTTATAAAGGCAGCGCGGAGGGCAGTGCTATTCCAGCCGGATCTCGCCACCGCGATGCGGAAGGCGACTGCATAGGCAGCTGCGCTCCGGCGTCCCTGTCGAATGGACAGTAGTGCGGTTGAAGCGGACTCTCCTCTGTTGGGATGATCGAACACCGTTCTGAGCTCCCGTACAAACCCATCGTAAGTATGAAGGAGCCGTGAGTTCTGCTCCCAGAGCGCTGTAGCCCAAGCGCGTGCCTCCCCACGAAGCAGATTTATCACATAAGCTACTCTGCTAGCGTCAGTCGCGTACATCACGGGACACTGAGCGAAGACGAGCGAACACTGCATAAGAAAGTCCGCGCACGTCTCCACACAGCCTCCGTACGGTTCTGGAGGGCTTATGTATGCTTCTGGGGATGGAGGAAGGGACCGTTGAACGACCAGTGGAACGTCACTTTCACGCGCAGGGTCCTCGGGAGGGAGAGCCACAGCGGCGCCCGAAGGGCGTGCCTCCACTTGTGCGGCGAGAGCCTCCACCCTGCGGTTTAGGAGAACGTGCTGCTCGGTCATTAAATCGATCCGAGAGGTGAAAGCGGTGAGGATCCGCTGCAACTCACCGATTACCCCTCCCGAAGCCTCCGCTGCGCCTTGGTCTTCCATTGGCCGTTCAACAGCCGGTTGACGCCCCTCGGGATCCATGACGCTGGCCGAGATATCCTGTTGTGAAAGTGTAGGAACACGGACCCACAACAGGGGGCGCAATGAATGGACAATGGAGGAAGTAAAAAACAAGATTTACTACTGAAACAAGCACGAGTAGTATAACAAACACAATGTTTAGGGTCGAATCCGCTGGTGTCGTGTGGGCAGGCTCGAAGATAGGAGACGTCCGTCTCAGTCGAACCGGAACCACCCAGATCTCCACTGCCACCGAACCCCGGAAATACTGGAACCGCCAAGTCCCGAATTCCCAGGTGGCCACTGCCTCCGCTCGTCGGATCCGGTACTGCTGGCAGGAGAGAGCAAGAACACACAGGAGTGGATGAACGCACCCAGTACAGAGAGGGGAGAAGCCGCCTCCACCTCTTGGCAAAGTTCAGCAGGAAGGTGAGTACTTATCCAAAGAAGGAGGGTCTCAGTAGTCACCAGTCCTGAAAGGTTTAACAAGTTTATCAATCACAGAATATGCTGCAGAGAATGTTACCTTGGTCTTAGGCGATATCTCGGCACTGAGGTGGAGACGCCGTCCTCCTGATATACCTCGGTGCTGAGTAGAAACAGCTGTGTTTGGTGATGGGTGACAGCTGTCACCCAGATTACTCCCATGATGCGGTAGCGCCCTCTGGTGCCTGGAGCCCGCACTCCAGGCAGGGCGCCCTCTGGTGGTGGTGGGCCAGCAGTACCTCCTCTTCAGCGGCCCACACAACATACAGGCCTCCATTTATCCATCACTTAAGCATAGTTGTCATACACTGTAAGTTGTTGTGCTCATGTATGTAGTAACAGTGAGCATAATTGGGTTGGAACCCCTGACCTTCTGGCTGTGCTGCAAGAGTGATAACCACTGCTCCACCCTACCCTATATGTAAAACTAGTTTTTAAACCATAATTTTAACATCAAACATTGCTTTAAAGCCTATAAAAACATGAGAATAGGGCAAAAGGTCCTCATTCATGAGTTATAAAGCACCAAATGATCTACTCAAGGGTAGATTAACAAGTCCATGTGTCCGTGCACGTGTCGTAGCACACAGGATACATACAGATTATGTAAATATTCCTTCATTTGATTCAAGTCTTTGTTGCTGGTCTGAAAAGCAATAACACAATGTTTGTCATTCTGCTTGAGCTTGTGCGTTCAGGTCTAGGGTCCACTGTGCCTCACTGATGCCTGGTGTTGGAACCTCATTGGGCCCATTCTTCTCCTCTGTGGTTCCTTGGTGGTTTGACCTGTCCAACACTACCTGATGTGCCAAGACCTTTGAGGTCCTCAAGATGAGACTGAAAACCTAACATTTTTAAGTCAAGACTCAAAACCTATTTTTATTCTCTTTCTTATGGATAGTTTTTATTTTTATTTGTTTTATTCTTTTACTTCTGTTTTTATTTATGTATTTGAAAAAATTTTGTATTCATTTTTAATTATTTATTCAATTTTATGTTGACTTGTTTTATGTAAGGCGCCTTGAGACGGATTTTGCTGTGATTTGATGCATTATAAGCTAATTAAATTAAATTAAATTAAATTAAATTAACTGTTCCTTGGGCAGCTGCAAACCTTATTCAGCACATTTGTTGAGAAGAATCCAAAGTATTCATTAAAAAAATGAACATTTTAACTCTTACTTTAGTGTTTTACGTTGATTATTTCGGTCTACGGTCAAGTCATTATACAGGCTGGTCTTTAATCGTACTATTTCTCATGCAGCTTCTCTCAAAAGAACGGAACAAATAACAAATGGATCACAACAACCAGAGAACATTCAGTTTTTTCAGATTTTGTGTTGTGAGAAACGTCATCGAATTCAGTTAAAAGTGTGATACAACAGTGCCGTCAGTTTAACACTGACAGACGACGTCAACATGGGAAATTATTGGGAGAATAAGATTCTCAAACCAAAACGAGGAAACAGCTGAAGAACGAGAACGTGAGGCTCACCACCACGACTCTGTCGGTCATTAACCAAAGAAAAGGCACTGAGCGAATGTCAGCTGTGTTTGCCTCGGAAAGGTTTGAAGTGTAACCAGTTCTAGGCCTTGGATTTAATAGATTACTAATGATCGGCCACAGGTGGTTCCTCGTTAGGCATTAGAAGGTTTGTTAATCCGTGAATTTCCACTTCTGTGACTCTTGAAGCACACTTTGATATGGGAAGAGGGTTCTTGGATTGAACGCTCGTGAGCGTTATGGCTGCTATCTTGGCGTGGCGGGGTGTCACACCAGCCCGTGTAAGTACTGGAGGAGAAGGTGGTGGGATACATGGAGGAGCGCTGATGATTCCTCACAGGCACTCTACCCAATCTGACCAATCCTCTTAGCTCAGGAGAGCTGGCTGAGCTGCACCCTCCCCAGAGAAGTCTCTTTTTCACTCAACCTATTATGTCAATGTTTAATGCCTGCAGACAGGCGAGAGAGGTGAAAATATTACAGCTCTGGTCTCATGCCTGATTTAAAGGCTCGAAAGCTGCAGTACCACATTTTGTACCCATCGGATGATTAAAGGTTGTGAAATGGGCCCCGTGTGTGTCTCTCTGTGTGATTATCTTACAGTCTATTGGTTTAATTGATTTGAAAATGTTACATAAGTTAGGGCATCTTACTATCCCACTTCGCAAAATCCACTAGATCAGGTCAAGACCTAAAATCTGGAATTTGTCAAAGATTTTTTTTTTTTAGAATTCAGCAAGAAGGTAATTTTGGGCCTTATCTTTCATGCTTTACTTCAGTTGCAGTCAAGGTGTAAAAGTTGTTGGGGTTTGATCATGGCTTGATCATCTTCCAAGATCAACACTCAAAAAAAAACAGCATGGGTGTTGTTGGTTTTTATGTTACAGGAATGTAAATCTAACATGTAGCTTCTACAATATAAAATCAAGTTTTATGGGTGAATACATTCAAATCATGTAGGTTTAACATAACATGCAACAACTTAAAATCTAACTTGAACACAATAAAATTATGGAAAGTATTTCCACTGAAGTAAAATGTATTAACACGTATTGTAAAATGTATTAGCCAGAAACACTTTTGCTGAGTGACCTAAAAGTAAATTTGTTGGGGCAACATGATGACTTTGTGTTACTGTTACTTAACTACCATGGGTCAGGCCAACTAGATTCATAAGCATAAATGTTGTTGTTGTTGTTGTTCATTCGGCTTCTCCCGGTTTTGTTTGGGGTCGCCACAGTGGATACAGCCAGATCCGCATCGGTAATTGGCACAAGTTTTACGCCGGATGCCCTTCCTGACGCAACTCCAGTTTTACCTGGAGAAACAAACAGCTGCTGGTGTTCCAAAGAGGTCTCCCATCCAAGTACTAACCAGATCTTGCTCTGCTTAGCTTCTGAGATCTGATGGGATCAGGCTTACACAGAGCAGACCGGCTGTTTTGTAAGCATAAATGTAAAAAAAAAAAAAAACAGTAAGTCCCTTTGGCTGCTCACTTGTTTGCGCTTGAGGTCGCCACAGCAAATCTAAGGTGGATCTGCATAAATTGTGCTGCTCCAACACAGCAAAGTTAAGTTGACATGTAACTGTACCACATTTCTCCACGTAATGTGGAGTTGCATCAGGAAAGGCGTCTGGTGTAAAACCTGTGCCAATTCAACATGCAGATCCACCTCAGATTTGCTGTGGTGACCCTGAGTGCAAACAAGGGAGAAGCTGAAGGGACTTACTTTTATTTTTGTTACATTTACCCTTACAAATCTAGTTGGCCTAAACCATGTAACTGAGTAACAGTAACCCAGATTCATCATGTTGACCCAACAAATTTACATTTAGGTACAAAATTACCTTTTCAAATCTAGTTGGCCTAAACCATGGGAATTAGGTAACGGTAACACAAATTCATCATGTTGACCCAACAAATTTACATTTAGGTACACAATTACCTTTTCAAATCTAGTTGGCCTAAACCATGGGAATTAGGTAACGGTACCACAAATTCATCATGTTGACCCAACAAATTCACACTTAGGTCATTCAGCAAAATCATTTATGGCTAGGTTAACATATTTTACTTGGGTGGAAATACTTCACATAATTTTTTATGTTCACTGAGCAAATAATTTTTTTGAGTGAATTTGATGCAGGGCAAGAAACAATAATCTTGGAAACAATCATTTATTCTTGAATTCTTTCGGGCTCAGACACAGTCATTTGGCATCTTTTGCCTCCAAATGAAGTCATGTTTTGAAGAAGGTAGTGTCTGTAGACTAAGGTCAGGAGATGTGGAATCTAGAATTTGGTCATGATTTTTAGTAATGGGGTATTTTTGTGATCTGCTAGCCTTTGTTTTTTGTTTTTGTTTTTTTGTTTTTGTTTTTGTTTTTTTGTTTTTCTCAAACTGAAGTATAGGGTAGTCTCATCTTATTCCATGGTTAGCCATCCCCATGTCAGGACCTGAAAATTTGAATTCTTTGAAGTTCATTCATCATTTAGAGGTACGTTTACCACAGAGTGCACTGTCTCTGAAAAATTCAACTCCTCCTCCTCATAGTGACACCTGGCTAATTGATCAAGTAGGGTACTGCCTGTTAGGGTGAAATATGGTGGGGACCTTGTATGCCCTGTGGCCACTACAGTAGCCATGAAGGCCCAATAGGAACCATGAACGAGACAGCTAACAGGGCTCTGGTGAATAAAGAAGTCAACGATGGATCGGGCTGAGGAGGTGATGGCTTGTAACCCAACAGCTGTGAAGGCCTCACAACCCGATCGTCATTGGACCACGCTAAGGATCTGTCAAGGGCCGTGTGTTTGTCGCCATGCAACAACATTCCCACATTAAACAAACCTACGCACAGACATCTCTAGAAGAGAGCATCTTCCTCACTACCGAGGGATTGCCATGACTGTCGTGGGACTCAGGAGACATGGAATCTATAATTTTCTTCAAGAATTTTTCAGCATTGAGAGATGGAACCATTTGCTGGGGCAATTATAGCTCAGGCAGTAGTGGATGAATACTGGCCAAAGGGCTGGTGGGTTGAATCCCTGTTTGTGGCTGAGCATCAACATGTCCTTGAGCAAGACACTGGACCCTGAAGTGCCCACCCTTCAGTTACTTTAGCTCCTTTGGTGCCACACAAAATGAGATGAAAACGTTGAAGACATTTGATGTCTTGGTCACTCTGGTGACATTTATGGGCATGAAAATTTAAAACGTGGTTGGGAGTCACGATGAGATGTAGATCCATATGTGGAATCTAAAATTTCTTCAAGAATTCTTAGAATTGACAAACTGGGTTATTGATGAGATTTTGACCTGTCTGGTGAGGGTTAGGGTGGATGCACCTCGGAAAAGCTTAAAATATTTTTTTAAACACTATTTTTTGCATTTTGACCTGGGTATCACATGGACATAAAGACCCGATCCTCTCAGTGATTCGACGAGAATCAGGTTTAGACCCTTATATTGGACGTAGGGTTGAGTAGGAGGGCCATTTTTAACATTTTGTACTCTATCTCTTGTTCC
The DNA here is from genome assembly GCF_902500255.1 of Thalassophryne amazonica. Taxonomy (NCBI): domain Eukaryota; kingdom Metazoa; phylum Chordata; class Actinopteri; order Batrachoidiformes; family Batrachoididae; genus Thalassophryne; species Thalassophryne amazonica. The sequence goes on from NC_047103.1 coordinate 166,684,062, forward strand.
ATACCTCAGATCAAATACTCTATGTTGTCGAGGGTGTCACTGTGACCCGGTCCTCATCAAACGTTCATCAGATCGGGGTCTGCACCCTCTGAAAATTCAGATTTTAATCTCAGATGTCTCTGTACCTGCTACAGATTCCTCTTCTGCCAAATGTGGGGCAGCTGAAGCAAAATTGTAATTTAAACCATTTTGCACGTGTGGTGCCGTAATATTCATCTCTGCAGCGACGCAACTTCCACATTAGCAAACACGGAGGTTGCTTGCACTCAAACACCCTTCGGATGGCTTTCGCTGACGTTTAAAAGCTTTGCTTGCTGAAATAAAAGTAATTAATTGGTGTTATTCACCAAGGACATAATTATCTTTTCCAGTAACTGGCACATATTTAATTACCAGTAATTGTTTCCCGAGCCTTGTTCAAAAGTGTTGCGCGGCAGACAGTTCTGATATATTACACACTAATCCTGCACTTGATACTCTGTCAATTAGGAAATGTGTGTCAAAGAGCAATCATGTAAACAACGCCGTGAAACACACACGTATAGCCTTTTGAGACGCAACGCCGGGCCGCCGCCTCCCTCCTCGGGGTATGGATCTGTACCGATCCTGTTCATTCTCAAGGTGTTAATGCCTGCCAGATTGGAGAAAAGTAATTTGAGACCATTTTGCAACAAAGGCCACAGACACTGATTAACAGGGGGCTACTTTCTCGCCTAGTGGTGCGGTCCCATTTAGAAAGGAGCTAAATTTACTCCCTTGTGCCTTAAGGGTGTGTGGTGCAAGAGAGGCTGCCGCGGGGCCTTGAACATGAGAACAGGGTTTAATAAGTAAACAGGAGGGGCAGGGAACAGTTCTGATCGGGGTTTATTTGCCCAGCCGAGCCCCCCGTACGCGCTACTAGCTGATTAGCCCCGCCGATTGTACCTTGTAATTGCAGTGCCTTGACCCCCTCGAGGCAAATATTAGATTTTAGTGGTTTAACCTTTCCAGTCGTCAGAGCTGGGTAAATTGCCCAACCAGATGTTAAGAAGCCCAGCGGTAGTCCACAGCTCTTCTGATCAGCAGGAGGGGGAAAAAAAAGCTCACAGACTGAACCTTGTCTTTTCAATATTGTCTCCGTTTCCTCTGGACTCTCAAGCTGATTTTTCACAGGAGTTTTCTGGACACGCTCGGATCCCGGTCCGTCCCCATCTGATGTCAAGTTACCAGCCAGACGTATTATTTAAAATCAGTCACAGTCATTAACTGTGGACAAGTGATCAATGAAAAGATCAATGATGGATATTAGCTCAGCAATCAGGCCTTCGGTTCAATCACGGCAGCGATTTGTCAGCTGGCGAGACGCGACGCGTCCAACTGCTGTAAACTCGGAGTGAGAGGGCGAAACAGATATCCAGGAGTTCATTATTGCCTCCATAGAGAAAATTACAGTGTTTTAATTTAGCTATTTTCACTAAACATGACGAGAAGCCGTGGAAACCATCAAATAAAGGGGCGGAGCCAAGAGATTTAATTTAATTTTTAATTTAGGAGATGGATTTTTTATTTATATCCGCTGGTTTATATGTGGGCAGCACGGTGACTTAATGGTTAGCACTGTTGCCTCACAGCGAGAAGGTTGTGGGTTCAATTCCCGTGGCCTTTCTGTGTGGAGTTTGCATGTTCTCCCCGTGTTTGCGTGGGTTTCCTCTGGGTGCTCCGGTTTCCTCCCACATCCAAAGACATGCAGGTTAGGTGGATTGGAATCTTTAAAATTGTCCGTAGGTGTGTGTGTGGGTGTGTCTGTGTTTGTTTGTCTATTTGTGGCCCTGCGACAGACTGGCGTCGTGTCCTGGGTGTACCCCGCCCTGCGACCTATGACTGCTGGGATAGGCTCCAGCCCCCCGCGACCCTTAATTGGACTAAGCGGTAGAAGATGGATGGATGGATGGATGGATGGTTTATATGTTTCATTTGCACTTGATGTTCAGTTTAAATTTCTTTTATATTGTGTTTTGATGTTTTATTTTTTAGGGCACCATATAAATTTTGACATATTATTATTAATAATATCATTATTATTATTATTATTATTATAGTTTTCGGTGCAGTTTCACCTGATATTGTATTTACTATTACGACTTTGCACACACCTGATCTCGTCTCTTCAGTTCTCAGAAATTTAGTGGAGTAGGTCCTGATTAATACTGGACTTGGAACCATTTCGGAACACCAGGAACTGAACGTTTTTGTTTGCTTGTTTGTTTGCTTGTTTTTCATGGAGAAGTGAAGTTGCATCAGGCATAAAATGTGCAAAATCTCAATGAAGATCTATATTGGATTTACCACATGCAGCCACACACACACACACACACACACACACACACACACACACACACACACACACACACACACACACACACACACACACACACACACAAATTATTACTAACCTATTTGCATTTCCTGTGCAGTTTCACCCAATATTGTAATATTTTAAGTAGTAGTATTAGTATTGTTGTTATTACTACTACTACTGCTATTGTTATTGCATTATTAACAATTATTACTATTGTAATAATTATTACAATAGTAATTAGGTTTCCTGTTCAGTTTTGCCTGTTGTTTGTAAAGTGATGAACTGACTGTAAATCTGTAGACGTGCTCTTACATTCTTGAAAATAGTTCTTAGTTAATTTACTCACTTTTATTATAATAGTAGTTGAGTTTGTGCATTTGGAAGTCTGTTGTAATAATTACTGAAGCTGTTTCAGTTGTAGCGGTTGTCACAGACCTTCTTGCAGAAATCCACCTAACACCACAAATCAGACCGAATTACACTGAAAATCATTTCAATTTGACTGAATATTTTATGGCCAAACAGGTCATATTTTGTAAAATCAGTTTGCGTTCACAGCACAATGTGGCTGCAGTTTTAACATTAAATGCCTTCTGAGTTCCAGAGTTTGGAGTCTGCCCATGCAGAACTCGGCTCAAACATATCTAAACTTTAATATGCACTCTAAAAAATGTGTTATTTTGTTCCCATTGCTGTGGTTTTTCATGTGCACGTTGATGTTTTGCACAGGCCTGCTGAGTCCGTGGGCCTTTAGGGGGAGCGTATTGTTTGCAGACAACTCTGGGAAGAACTTCAGGACACGACAGGATGGTGGAGGGGTGACGGAAGTTTTTCTTGGGTAATTCCCAGCCGGTTCCAGGCTGCTCAGGTTTCGCCTCATCCTGTTTCGGATCCAGGTTCTCTTCCTCCCCAACAGGTTGGGAAGGCTGGCATCTGCATCCCCAGGAGCCCCGGTTCTCCCCGTCTGTAATAGTTTCCTTCCTCTGTGGCTTCTCACCTGAAAAAAAAAATTGGTTGGATGGCAGACGTCTGGAGGAAAATAGTCATCTTTTCATCACAGGGATGGACTGAAGTGACCCTTCAGAGGGAGAGGAGGAAACCCAATCCTGCATCCAGCCTGCAGTCTGAGAAGAACAGAAAGAAGTGGGCCAGAGAAAAAGGGGGGGCAACCAAAGTGGTTCCATGTGAGAGATGGAAGTCTGGGAAAGACGGGGATTGACACCCTAAACACCATGATGTCCCCACCTTTACATAATCGTCCCACCATACAGAACTCCGTCCTCAGATCTGGACTCAAGTGGGCTGGATCTGTTCAGGTTTGTTTCCTGCAGCTCTGTTTCTACACACACGAGACAACACGGCCCATGGGCATGAAGGCAGTCAGGGCGACGGCAATCTGACATTTGACCCCAGTGATGTCTACTGTCACCAAAATGGCTGACCTCTTGCTGACCTTACCAGGAGAATTCTGGAATCCACCAAAGTGTGTGTCATGTTTGGTCCAAGTCAGGTTGAAAATCAAACTCATTGGCCTTTGCCAAAATAAATTATTGCAGGGCAGTTTTGGGGTCAACCTTAACTGACATACCAAGTTTAGTAGAAATAAGCAAAAAGACCAAGTTAGGTGGAAATCAAAGCTAAAAATAAAGAAAAAAAAATTGGCTTTTGACCCCAATGATCTTTACCCCAGTGAGTAAGTTTTACCAAATTTTATCTTGCTGACATATGTACTCAAAATTTGGACCTTTGACCCAATCACCTTGATCCCAATTATTGAGCTTTGGTAACTCTGACCTCTCACCTGGGCAATTCTACACCCTACCTACATGCGTATGTGCACCAGCTATAGAATGGATGGCACCAGTGTAAGTACAAATCAGAGTCAGGGAGAGAAGTTATCAAAATTTTGATGTTTGTCCCCATTGAGCTTGACCTTTGTCCCCCCCAAAAAAAAAAAACACATTAAGGGCAATATCAGGACTGACTGCTTTCCAGGTATCAAGTTTGACGCCACCAAAGGACCTGGAAGGAACAAGGGAACAACCTGACCAGTGTATCTCAACTTTTAGCATGATTTTAAACTGCTATTGATTTTTTAAACATAATGCACTTCAGCCACTGGATGCTTTTCCTGGTTGATGGTATTTAGCATTCCGTAGCGGAGGAGGGCCATCATGACGTCAAGCTGCATTGACTCAGGTTTTTTTAACCATCTGTCACCCTACGGTCACATTAGCTACAAATGAGGGCAGCAAACACTCAGCGTTTTTCGCTTGATGGGCATTCCCGCGGCATGGACAGCTCGAGGTTACTTTGCGCTAATGTGCACAATGTTTAATGATAGATTAGAAACCCAACACTTTCACCGTAATTTTGAGTCAAGTCAACTACTGTATTTCAGGATGAGCAGTGTCGAATCACTGTGTTTAAAAGTAAGTTTTAAGTTTATGCATAAAAATAGAATGAACATTTTGAACTCAACGCCAGACCTCAACAAGCTAGCATGATTGTGAATTTCTACTTTTCACATTTATTTCACTCCAAAATTTACATAATTTGGAAAGGACATGACTTTTATGCAAAGTGAACAAGATAACTGAAACTTTTGGGAATGATCGCACACAGACTGAAGTTTAAGTCCAGGCTTTATTACAATTTTTATGGGTTCTGTATTTTTTGGGTCACCCTGTAGTTTGATTGATAGCCACTTCTATTTAGCGTATAGCCTGTTCTCAAGTTACGTGCTAAGTTCACTGGGTAATAGGCAAACTAGCTTGCAACTTAGCTTAATCTCTATTTATTCTTTTTATCCACACTTGTCTTAGAACAGACTTCAGATTACTTCACTCAATTTTTTTGGATGAGTTCATGTGATCTGAGAGTAATTTTTCAGGAAATTATGCAGCGTGTTTGTCTGTAAAAATAAATAAATAAATAAATAAATAAAACAAAAGGGAGCTTATAGAGTCCAATGTGCAGGTTCTTCTTCAGCTAATATATTTAGCCACCTCCACTGGGGAAATCAAAAAGCTTACTTTCAAGCTAGCTACATACTAACTAGCTAGGTTATCTGCCTTGTTGAACCATAGTAGCTGAGCTAGCTTATGCTAACCTGAACAAATGTAGTGAAAGTAAAACTTTATTCGTGTTTTTTCACAGCAGGAACTAAAAAACACAACAACCATCATTTTATTTATATTTTACTTTCAAACAAATGTCATGAAGTGCTGAACAACAAAGAAGCATTTATTTTTGAAAAGTCAAAGACAGCACAACAAAATTTGCGCATTTTCCTCCTTCAGGAAATTGGAGTTAATCAGCAGAATGAATAACAGAAATTCACTTTTGACATTCCCCTTTCAGTACAATGGACAACGAACACAATTGTAAGTTGATTTTTGGCTTATTTTCAACAAAAGTTAGCTTTTGTGGCCATCTAGTGGGCGATGTGTGCATTTCAGGGCTTCTGTGACATTTCCTATTTGAATCAAAAAATTTGATTTAAAAAAAGATATTTGTACATGTGAGAAATGCAAGATTTTTGGGGGGCCAGCGAAGCTTAGGCCTCCAAGTATTAATGTATAAAAAATTTGATTTTGACAGTTTTACATTTCTGGAGTTTTAGGACGCTGAAGGATGGACGGAAGGATGGATGATGATTTCTCTTGACAATCAGAACTTACAGTTGTGAATAAACACAATGTGCACCTGGTACATGTGAAGAATTATGAATGAGTTTTGATGTGTTCTGTGGATCTGTCTCCTGAAAGCGACGCGACCGTGTCCGTCCCCGCTGAGTCGCTCTAATGTCTGCAGACGTCTGTGGCCGCCGCCCGGTCTGTTGCACGCTCCATTCATTTCACGCGCTGCCAGAAGTGCTTTGTAATTATCCTGATATTGATGAAGGCTGATTCCGGCAGGTAATCGCTGGCAGTTCAGCTGTTTTTACGCATCTCAGCAAAATGTCTCTATCCATTACCAGTGGCAAATTAATTTCCACTCAGTGACCATATTTGTTGATTATCTATGAAGTGGATCTGTGACACATAAATAAACGTGCGGCTCAGTTTGGCTCCAGCCTCGCTGTGGGTGGTCACGTGTTACCACACAGCTGGTTATGGCCATTTATGAACAGACTAGTTGCAGCCCAGTCTTAACCTTTGACCTATGAGTATTATTTCAGCTTTTACTGACTAATTGTTTTGGCACATATAGTATCATATGGTGCTTTTAAAAAAAAAAAGAAAACAAATCCAAAAGCAGCATGTGTAGGGGAGACCGGGCTTAGGTTTACATTGTGAATCAGAAATTTTATATTTTCAACTCAGTGATTTTTTTTTTTTTTTTTCATCTTTTGTAGTGCTGGTTTAGATTTAAAGATCTCTGGTTGGTGAAACATGTGGCAGTAGATTCAAAGATTTTTCTTAGGCTGTAACAAGGTCATGTGTTTCAGTCTTGCTGGGGCTTGATGAATTTTAGCAGTTTACCGAGTTGTTAACTGTTATTTGACAGTACGGGTCACGTACTGGTTTAGCACCACCTGTCACCCCTAATGTGATAAATGGATGGATATTTTTCCTGACCTATTGAGGAAAATCACTACAGACTCTGCGCTCTACATACCATGATATAAATGTACAAGTAAATGTACATCTGTGTGTCGTGGTGTTTTTCACTATGTACAACTTCATTATGAAGTCATACATACTAATCAACCACAAATATTTTCAATATATGGTATAGATTATCCATCTTTTTCTGCTTGGTTATTGAGATATACAAAAAAAAAAGTGTTTTTGGAGCATTTTATTTTACCTTGACCTTTGACCTTTTACCAAATTTGACGGAAATGCCTCCAGCTGTTTTTGAGTAATCTTATCCACAGACACACCGCCACACACACCCCAGTGAAAACAAGCCCCTGCATCGCTAATGCGCTGGGTAATGAGCAATTCAAATGAGAGAAGAAAACACGTGACATCCACCCCTCCCACCCCTACTATATGTGCACTGTTCATTCTCCATCTAACTTTCAATTCCACATGTGATGATAGGATTATTTCCTGCAACATTCCCAGCAGAATGCAGACAAGTATTCATTCATGCTGCTTATTCCAAATGAGAGTCACTACGGGACGGGAGCCTATCCCAGCGGTCATCGGGCGAGAGGTGGAGTTCAGTGGACAGGACGCCAGTCTGTGGCAGGAGGACCAGACACAGACAGACAAACACATTCTCACTCACACCGTCGGTCAGTTTCATCAAGCCGGAGGGAACCCACGCGGACATGCAAACTCCACTCGGAAAAGGCAAGGAGAGAAACCGTCCCAGGACCTTCCTGCTGCAGGGCAACAGTGCTAACCACTAAGCCACCGTGCCGCCCACAAGTACATATCACATAAGCAGAAATTCAAACTTGATTTTTTTTGTTTTAATCTCGTACATCAAAATGAACCACATTTTAATCAGTTTGTCGTCATTATGTGCTCTTTGAATTTGTGGGTGTACAAGACGACAGCATTTCCTGTTTTTGATTTGTTGCATCAAGCTGGACGGGGTTGGAATCATCTGGTTCTATCCACGAATTCACTCAATGCGTTTGGCTTTTCCAAAGCCTTTTCCAAAGGACTTTGAGCCATGCACACTTGATATGAGACCAAGAGTGAAACTTTAGAGCGCAAATTTTTCAAGAACAATTCAAATGAGAGTTAAAAAAAAAAAGTGACACCCAACCCCAGTCTCCCTTACTGTAAGCGCATAAAACAGCAATTCACCAGATAAATGAATGCTTCCAGTTACAAACTGTCACAGGCTGCAGTGATGGATTGTGTTGATGGAGATCCACTGCAGCACTAAGGATAAATAAATACGCTTTAAAGAGGAAATGAGCTTGAGCAAAGTGGCCCTTTGAGTCCCCGTGTTTGCAGAGACACCATAATGGATTCTTTAGAGCCGTGAACGGTTTATAGGCATGACAGCCATGTTTCGGCACGATGGGCTTATCCCTACGCAAGGCGCTAAGGATATTAGGGAATCAGCGTAAAGCAGCATGGAAATGATGACTGGAGCAAAGCCTGAGCTCTCTGCCTTTATAAACCCTCAACTCCATCCTGAGGAAAGAGGAGCAAGGAGAGGGAGCGGCGCATAGCCGGCACAGCTCCACGCTCTGCCATACCCACTGCCTATTTTTGCCCCAGCACCGTTTTGGCCGTACGATTAAAAGCATGTGGGTGGGGCAAAGAGGTCAGCGAGGCCTAATGTGGAGTTTTTCTTTCCGAGATGCTTCTGAACTCCACGTGAGGATCTGAGGGAGACTCTGGACCACAGCCAGCTCTGTGAAACACAGTCATCACGTGAAATGAAATCCTTTTACGTTCATGTCATTGCATTACGTTAGCATAAAGTCACCTGCAGCCGTCAGCGTTTGGACGTCACGTCTAACTCTGAACAAGGATCAGCAAAATAAAAATCTAGGCTTACGTCTCCCACGTCTCCTGTAATTTGACATTTCTGTCTTCCACAAAATCATAAAGCTGTGTAACAACTCAGATGCCTATGACTCTTTCAGAGCTGTCAAGTGTGTCTTGGTAGCTTCCCTCACTTGTCTCTTTTTTTGCACAACCACTTCATGTCTTGGTGGCTTCCCACATTTATCTTCTTTTTACATAGTCTCTAAAATCACATCCACAGAAGCCCATGCCTCCCTCAGAATTTTTATAAGTGTCTTGGTAGCTTCCCTCACTTGTCTCATTTTTGCATGATCTCATTCACAGTGGTCAACTCATTCAGAGTGGTCAACTGCAACTCATTGTACCTGACCACTCCAACTCAGCTGAACTCAACTACAACTCATTCATAGTGGTCATGTGTGTTGGTGGCTTCCCTCACTCATATTCTTTCTGCGCATTCTATAAAATCACAGCCACAGATGTCAGTAACTCCTTCCTTCCTTGTCACAAGTATTTTGCTGGCTTCTCTCACTTGTCTATTTTTTGCACAATCCCTAAAATCACAGTCACAGCCTATTCCTCTTTCAGAGTTGTCATGAGTTTATTTACAGCTTCCCTCACTTATGTTTTTCTTGCACAGTCACTAAAATCACAGACACAGAGGCCTATAACTCCTTCAGAGTGGTCATGAGTGTCTTGGTGGCTTCCCTCACTTATTTCTTTCTTGCAAGTCTCTAGAACCACTGTTACAGAAGCCTGTTACTCCTTTAGAGTTGTCATGAGTTTGTTGGTGGTTTTTGCACAGCCTCTAAAATCGCAGTCAAGAGCCAATGTCATGAGTGTCTTTATGGCTTCCCTCACTTGTCTCTTTTTTTCACAGTCTCTAAAATCACACTCACAGAAGCCTACAACTTCTTCAGAGTGGTCATGAGTCTCCTGGTAACTTCCCTCACTCATCTTCTTGCACAGCCTCTACAATCACAGCCACATGTGTCTTGGGGGCTTCCCTCGTGTGTCTTCTGCAACAGTCCCCAGAATCCCACTGAGTCATATGATTCTTTTAGATTTGTCATGCGTGTTTGGATGCTTCACTCACTTGTCTCCATCTTGTAGCCTCTTCCTCCTACAGAGTTGTCATGACTCTCTTGGTGTCTCTCCTCACTTATCTCCTTCTTGCACAATCACTCAGTTTTTGAGAATTGCCTACTCCAGACAGATTTACTACACAGCACCGCACAGTGTCTTCAGTGCCATCAAATGTGTGTGAGTTAAACTAAAAGTCTGAATGCAGCTTTAGATGTCAGCTGGTGTCTGTGTGACATAAATTATCCACATCTTTCTTCATGAGAGCAGCACATCAGTAGCCAAAAGAAGCATGCCCCCTAGTGGAGTGTAGAGGCACAAACAACTTCAGGATTATTAAACCTTCAAGTGCCACGGCCTGATGGCTCAGTTGTTATTTTCACAGTATTTAACAGTGACTGTATTTCAACCCTTATGGCCTGCATACTCTGTCATTATGTCATCTAGTGCCACCTGCTGGCTGGTTGATTGAATTGCACCTGAAACATCAGCGCTTCCTTTCACAGCTTCCAAGATAGAAACATCTCCTCTTCCTGGTTGTTTGAGGTCCACAGTATGTCTGAGATGATTTCATTTCATTTCATTTATTTAGCACACACTCAAGTCACAAATTACAAAAAATAAATTGAAAAATGTACATATATATATATATATATATATATATATATATATATATATATATATATATATATATATATATATATGTATATATATATATATAAACATACGTACACACATACATGCATACACATACACATAACATAAAAAATACAATGTGAGGATACATGTGCAGGGGAGAGGTAGAAGCCAAAGGCCTATCAAAGACCTCTCCCAACAAAAACAAAAATGACACAACAATAAACAAAACAATTATATCAGTTCATAATATGTAAAAGATGTAAATCAATCAAAACCAAGCAGTATATTAACATTATAAACACTCATGTAGGAGCTTTAATTTTAATTGACTTTTGTAAGTGTTTAAGGTCATGGATGGATTTAAAAGATTTACTGTATTATTCCAAGATTTGACACCGTGATATCTGATGTGACGCTGATAACGAGTTGTTCTATGCAAAAATAAATGCAAATATGAAGTCTGCCTTGTTGGATAATTATGAATTTGATGGTTATGCACAAAATAATATTTAATAAAAAAAAAAAAAGGCCAACTAATATCATGAAGCGCTCTGAAGACAAATATACAGGTCAGGAAAATATTTATATGATATATATTTAAGAGCTGCAATTTGAAAAACAAAGTTGCACTTTGGAGCACAAGGTTTCAAAAAAGAAGCTATACGAACAAATTTTTATCTGCAAAAGAAAAATTTTGTTTATATGAGTTGCAAAGGTGCTTCCCCATACAACATTGCAATAAACCAAATAAGGATAAACTAAACTATAATATAATGTTAAAAGACATTTGTAATGTACAAAATATCTTATTTTACTTATGATTCCTATTGACTTTTGTTTTAACAAACATATTCAATATGTTCTTTCCAACACAATTTGTCATCCATCCATACAGCCAAGAAACATATAGAAGAAACTGTCATTGTGTGTAAGAGTCAGATGTTAAAGGGTCCAGAAGTGATCTTGTGGCCAGAAGGTTATTGTTCCAGGTCCCTCACTGGACAGATTCATCTGGATGGGAAAGGGCTTGTTCCACCTTTTTGTTTTGTTTTGTTTTTGCCGGACAGTTGCAGTGCTCAGGTTTCCTGTATGTGCGTGTAACCGTGTGAACAGCCTGAAAACAGTGTTCTTCTCAGAGCAGCTTCTGTGTTTTTAAACAGCAGTAATGCTCGTAGTGTTAATGACCCATAACAAAATAAGTTTGCTATAAACTGGTTATCTGTTTGTAGAGGGTAAACAAAGAGTGACTTCTGAAACGGCTAAACAGTCACCGCACTGTGTTCCCGGCTCCCCAAACGAATGTCTCCGCCCACGCTGGCAAGCCTCTGTCAGTGACGGACGGCGGGAGAAGCGTGATTAATGTCCCACCCCTCACCTCCCACTGCGAATTAGGGAGCACGGGTCGAAACTATTTTTCTTGGTGAGCAGGAGCACGCTTGTGGCTAAAAAACGGGGCAAACACTGTTTATCATCGGCCTGGCGACAGGCCTCCTCGGGGCAAATTAACCACGCGGCCATATCGACTGGCACGGGCCGGGAGTCAGTGCCCCTTCACTTTGATTAATCTCCCTGTGTTCCTGTTCCAACTCTATCAAAGTAATCTAAGTGAAGACACACGGCATTGATCTGTAACCACAGTGTACTACTGTACCACGCACACCGCCAGACCAGCGCCAGCTGGAGGCCAGAAAGTCCAAAAAAAAATAAAAAAAAGATGATTAACCGAAGCACACAGACGGAAAAACCTGCAAAACAGCACATTTACTCAAACTTTAATCCTGATATCTGAACATCTAACAAAGGCTTCATCGTGAAGACACATATGTCAATCAATCACAATTATTTATGAAGTTTTAATAAAATCTTGAGCCACACAGGTTGTGGAGAATTTATATTGAATGTACAACCCCTGGCAAAAATTATGGAATCACCGGCCTCGGAGGATGTTCATTCAGTTGTTTAATTTTGTAGAAAAAAAGCAGATCACAGACATGACACAAAACTAAAGTCATTTCAAATGGCAACTTTCTGGCTTTAAGAAACACTATAAGAAATCAAAAAAAAAAAAATTGTGGCAGTCAGTAACGGTTACTTTTTTAGACCAAGCAGAGGAAAAAAATATGGAATCACTCAATTCTGAGGAAAAAATTATGGAATCACCCTGTAAATTTTCATCCCCAAAACTAACACCTGCATCATATCAGATCTGCTCGTTAGTCTGCATCTAAAAAGGAGTGATCACACCTTGGAGAGCTGTTGCACCAAGTGGACTGACATGAATCATGGCTCCAACACGAGAGATGTCAATTGAAACAAAGGAGAGGATTATCAAACTCTTAAAAGAGAGTAAATCATCATGCAATGTTGCAAAAGATGTTGGTTATTCACAGTCAGCTGTGTCTAAACTCTGGACCAAATACAACAACATGGGAAGGTTGTTAAAGGCAAACATACTGGTAGACCAAGGAAGACATCAAAGCGTCAAGACAGAAAACTTAAAACAATATGTCTCAAAAATCGAAAAATGCACAACAAAACAAATGAGGAACGAATGGGAGGAAACTGGAGTCAACGTCTGTGACCGAACTGTAAGAAACCGCCTAAAGGACATGGGATTTACATACAGAAAAGCTAAACGAAAGCCATCATTAACACCTAAACAGAAAAAAACAAGGTTACAATGGGCTAAGGAAAAGCATTCGTGGACTGTGGATGACTGGATGAAAGTCATATTCAGTGATGAATCTCGAATCTGCATTGGGCAAGGTGATGATGCTGGAACTTTTGTTTGGTGCCGTTCCAATGAGATTTATAAAGATGACTGCCTGAAGAGAACATGTAAATTTCCACAGTCATTGATGATATGGGGCTGCATGTAAGGTAAAGGCACTGGGGAGATGGCTGTCATTACATCATCAATAAATGCACAAGTTTACGTTGATATTTTGGACAATTGAAAGGATGTTTGGGGATGTTTCAAGATGATAATGCATCTTGCCATAGAGCAAAAACTGCGAAAACATTCCTTGTAAAAAGACACATAGGGTCATTGTCAACGAGCAGATCTGATTTGATGCAGGTGTTAATTTGGGGGATGAAAATTTACAGGGTGATTCCATAATTTTTTCCTCAGAATTGAGTGATTACATATTTTTTTTCCTCTGCTTGGTCTAAAAAAGTAACTGTTACTGACTGCCACAATCTTTTTTTCTTGATTTCTTACAGTGTTTCTTAAAGCCAGAAAGTTGCCATTTGAAATGACTTTAGTTTTGTGTCATGTCTGTGATCTGCTTTTTTTCTACAAAATTAAACAACTGAATGAACATCCTCCGAGGCCGGTGATTCCATAATTTTTGCCAGGGGTTGTATTTTGGGGCTGTGTTTTGCCTGACCTTTGACCTATTTGTTTCAAAAGTTAATGACCAGGAGGGAGGGACCAATGACGATAGAGTCCGACCGATGTGGATTTTTACGATACAATACCCATATTAGAGAGTGAAACATTAGCAATAATGATATATCTGTTATATATAATTATAAGTATAACCAACAATGAACCAGCGTATGTCGTGGTTCCATCACGCTGCCTTCTCTCAGACTGGCACATCACCAAGTCCCATCACTCAGCATTTACATAAAAAAGACTTCCTACCTGACGGCAAAGCAACCACTGGTTTCTTTTGTCGGTAAAACCAAGCTGTAAACTTTGATGGAGCCGGATGAAGCCCACCCAGAAGAAGAAAAAGTAGCATTTCCTTTACTGGCCACTTGAGGTTGACTCCAAAACTGAGCGCGTTCCCATAGGAGTCCATGTTAAAATGTCCAACTTTAGAGCAGAAATCAACATGTTTATAACATGGTACAAAAAACGGTTTGATCTCTATAAATAGTTTCCTCCTCCATGACAACTGTAGTATTTTTTTCTAACGTCTTGGTTGCTTTGAGAGAGAGCAGCTGAGCCCAGTGTCTCCACCTCTCATAGCGTCTTTACCTTGTTGCCCGCTCGATGGAGGTTGTTTCTTCATTTTAAGCATTTATGACAAACACCTAGAATAAATTGGCTTGTTGTGTGGTGAAACACCCTAATGGATCATCTAAGTTTTCAATTTAAATTCAATTTATTTTCATTTATATAGTACCAAATCACAACAAAGTTGCCTCAAGGTGTTTCACACAAGTAAGGTCTAACCTTACCAATCGCTAGAGCAAGCACACAGGCGACAGTGGTAAGGAAAAACTCCCTCTGATGATTTGAGGAAGAAACATGAAGCAGACCAGACTCAAAGGGGTGACCCTTGGGCCATGCTGCTGACACAATACAGGAAATTATACAGAAAATTCTGGAAGATTTTTGGAGTCCATGCTGGTGCACAAGACAGGAGGCCTGCAGAAGAAAAACGTCTGAGACATCTCTGCCCCAATATTTGCGTGAAGTGAAACAACTTGCATCTTATTTAACCTCCTAGGGCCTGACATCCACATATGTGGACATGACATTTTTGGTTAACTGAGGTTAGCCTGTTAGCTAGTTCAGACTCAAAGACAGGAGTGTGTTCAGGCTTCTTTCATCACATAACGGAGCCACCCATGCTCCACCCCTTTATCCATTTATGGACTCATATGATGTACCTAAGTCAGCGCTGCCACTGCTGCCAACATGGCGATGCCCAGATATGGGTTTCATATCCTCTCTTCTGATTGTCTTTAGAAAACCTACAGGTGACATCCAGTATCTATACAGTCTATATGTTAAACACTCACTCTGTTTGAAAATGAATGGCAGCTGGTCGTGTTGCCTCTGTCCCCTGTAGCTAAAGTGACTAGAGGTGGGTGGATCGATCCTAATATCGATAATATTGATACCAATGCTGGTATTGATATTGAACGATCCTCGTGTAAAAAGATTGATACTCAAACTTTTTTACTCACCCGCACGCACTGACTGCTGCGCATGCAGATTCATCAAAATCTACTCTCTGTCCGTAAGAGCAGCGCTGTGCTGTGTCACACAACACGGAGCAGCGCCCCATCCCCCCTCTGGTCTTTTGTTGTTGCACCGTCATGTGGCTCAGCGGCGCCAGCCAACAGCCATGCAGGTAGGCTCAGCCTGGCTTGCCCACTCAGCGCTCTCCTCGAGTCAGCCCTCGACCTCAGGAGATTTTGTTTTAAGTTGTGTTGAGTGATATTTTTTAAACAAAAATGTTGATTGTGATAATAAAGTATTTTGTTGTCACATACAATGTTTGGCGAAATTCTATGCTAGGTCTTTTGGATCCTTTGGATCTATGAAGCTTAAATATGAAAAAGTATCGGTATCAGTATTAATATCGGCGATACTGAGCCTGTATTTACTTGGTATCGGATCAATACCAAAATTCCCGGTATCGCCCACGTTTAAAAGTGACCAAGGGGTGATGGGGTCCCAGCTACGCTTGTTGGACTGCCCTCTGCTGCACACCCTGTGTAATAACACCATTTCCAACAGCCAAAGTGTTTTTTTTTTTTCTGAATTATTTATTGGCAAAAATAACCCCAATATCGATATATTTGTGAAAGGCTCATATCAGCCAATCAATATATCGCTCATGCTCTCGATTACGATACCCTGTTACTGCCGTGTTGCCCTTTAGCAAGGCATTTCATCCTGCAGATCTAGTGGGCGCATGTTTTGAAGCATGTTGGTAAAGAACCAGCATCACCGTCGTTCTCTGAAGGACTGAAGATTATTTTCAGACAGATTTAGAGAACTGGGCTAAAGTGGCAGCTTGTGCTCGTCTGTTCAAAGAATCCAGACAAATGCTGTGCTAATCCAACGCCGTGCAGCCCGCCACCGACTGCAGCACATATGCAAAACAATCTGCTTCCTGTGCAGCTCTGCCAGCGTGTTTGGCAGACGGTGACGGAGCATTTTTACTGTCTTACTTCTGAGAAGTCATGTGGATCAGCAGCTTTAAATCCTGTGGCCTGACCAGTTTGTTTGCGGTGCAGATTTGTGGACGCTCGTTACTATCTGAGTCCACTGGAGTCGATCGTCTTGGTTGAAATTCTTGTGCGACTAGAAGGACGCTCTTAGAGAACAAAGAATTAACATCAGCAAACCTTGGGGTGATTTCTGTTTATCCCACACTGTCCTTTGACCTGCACAGTAGAGACTGCTTCCTTCCATCTTTGTAATCTAGCGAGGAGTCTTCCCGTCCTGTCTATGGCTGATGCGGAGCCTCTGATCCATGCATTTGTCTCCTTTTGCAGCGTCCTATTTTCTGGATTATGGCAGTACAGCATTAGAGGTCTCCAACTAGTTTAAAATGCTGCTAGAACTTTGACTAGAAGCAGAAAGTATGACCACATTACCCCGATTTAGGCCTCGCGTCACTGGCTTCCTGTCCCAGTGAGGTAGTTTATGGACTAGTGCCTCCCTACCTTAGCTGACCTAATTAAACCTTATGTACCCGCCCGTGTTCTGCATTCTCAGGATGCCGGATTACTTTGTGTCCCTAAGGTGAAAAGAAGTCAGCAGGCCACAGAGCTTTCTCTTATTGTGTGCCTGCTCTCTGGAGCAATCTGTCTGCAGAGATAAAGGAGTCTGATTCTGTAGTGTCATTCAGTCTAGACTGAAGACTCATCTGTTCTCCCTGTGGTATGGTTAGGATGGAGCAGGGCTCAACCTCATTATATCTACAGGTGCTGGTCATATAATTAGAATATCATGAAAAAGTTCATTTATTTCAGTAATTCCATTCAAAAGTGAAACTTGTATAATTTATACATTCATTCCACACAGACTGATATATTTCAAGTGTTTATTTCTGTTCATTTTGATGATTAGAACTGACTAATTATATTATAGATTATTATAGATTATAACTAATTAATGAAAACCCCAAATTCAGTATCTCAGAAAATTAGAATATTGTGAAAAGGTTCCATATTGAAGACACCTGGTGTCAGACTCTAATCAGCTAATTAACTCCAAACACCTGCAAAGGCCTTTAACTGGTCTCTCAGTCTAGTTCTGTAGGCTACACAATCATGGGGAAGACTGCTGACTTTACGTCTTGCCTGGGCTAAAGACAAACAGGTCCGGTGTAAAGTTTCCACAGTCAGTGATGGTTTTGGGTGCCATGTCATCTGCTGGTGTTGGTCCACTGTGTTTCTGAGGTCCAAGGTCAACGCAGCCGTCTACCAGGAAGTTGTAGAGCACTTCATACTTCCTGCTGCTGACCAACTTTATGGAGATGCAGATTTCATTTTCCTACAGGACTTGGCACCTGCACACAGTGCCAAAGCTACCAGTACCTGGTTTAAGGACCATGGTATCCCTGTTCTTAACTGGCCAGCAAACTCACCTGATCTTAACCCCATAGAAAATTGTGAAGCGGAAGATGGGACACAGCAGACCCAACAATGCAGAAGCGCTGAAGGCCACTATCAGAGCAACCTGGGCTCTCATACCACCTGAGCAGTGCCACAGACTGATCGACTCCATGCCACGCCACATTGCTGCAGTAATTCAAGCAAAAGGAGCCCCAACTACATATTGAGTGCTGTACATGCTCATACTTTTCATGTTCATACTTTTTAGTTGACCAACATTTCTAAAAATCCTTTTCTTGTATTGGTCTTAAGTCATATTCAAATTTCTGAGATACTGAATTTGGGATTTTCATTAATTGTCAGTTATAATCATTAACATTAAAAGAAATAAACATTTTAAATATATCAGTCTGTGTTTAATGAATTAAAATAATATACAAGTTTCACTTTTTGAATGGAATTACTGAAATAAATCAACTTTTTCATGATATTCTAATTATATGACCAGCACCTCTAAATTCTAGGTCTGTTAGTGAAGCTACCAGCAACTACTTTTGTATTTCTCTGTTAATTTACCGCTGTTGAACTAAGTGTAGGTGCTTAGGTGCTGTTATTTCCAGCTGACTGATTCTGTTCTCTCTCTATATATCTATCTAAGGTACCATTGCCGGATGTGAGGATCTGGGTTCTGACAGGCTGACATAGTATGATGAACTGGTCAAGAACAGATTTTACCCTGTCAACATCTGGAATACCTTGTCAACAACAGGAATCAAGACTTTGTGACTCTGAGGTCTCGTCCTAAAGATTAACATTGCACGATTATGCACTTTTTTGGACCCTTTTTTGGACCTATGTGAAAATTAACACAGCCATGTAGAAATTACATTTTTTTATAGCAAAAATGTCCAAAAATGCCTTATCTTCCTATAAAAGACAGTAAAAATAAATGTATAAATCAATAAAAACTCCAGAATTCATAGGTCTGGGCAGCTTTGCTTGAGCTGCTGCCCCCGCGACCCGACTCCGGATAAAGCGGAAGAAAATGGATGGATGGATGGATAAAACATGATTTAGATCAAATTAATTTTTAATGAGTCTTCCTCTTGATAATATCCCCATGTAAGTTTTACACCAGATGCCCTTCCTGACCCAACTCCACATTAAATGGAGAATAGGGAGAGGTGGTTTAGAACCAAAAACCTTTCACTCAAGAAACAAGTACACTGACCTTGTCCACCAACTTGTTTCAAGCTTTTTCCATTAATACATTCTTCATGGATTTTAACTACTATTAGTTTGATTTTTGATTTTATTTTATTTTAATTGTGAAATATTTCTCATGAGGTTTTTTTTTGGGGGGGGGGGGGGGGTCTCTTACTCCAGTAACAAACAAACAAAAACATAACCCAACAGCAAAGACAAAAAATGCCAATATTTTAATATATGATATAAATGAAAAACTCCAAACTTATTTTTTAACCTGGGATAAATTAGATTTTTTTTTTTTTAATAAAGACGATTTCTAATGTTTATAGTCTTCACTAGTTCATATTTGTAAATTTTTAAGCGAATGCATTCATTATTGTTAATTAATAGTACATTAAAATTAATTGAATAATTTTATTCTGATTATGAAAAGAACAATTTTTACCACCAGCAAACACCCATAAACTGATAATTTAATTTTAACAATAAATTCCAAAATTATTTTTAATCTAGAACAAACTGTAAACGTTTAAAATGAACTACTTTAAAATGAGTGTTTATTTGTTATTTTGCAGTCATTTCATTTAGTACAGTAATAGTGGGGAGGGGTTGGGGGTTAACTTAATTTAACAGTTTAATTTTATTTCGTAATAGTCTTTTATGCATTATTTTTTGCACACGTTCTCTGACGTAAAGCGGTGCGATGATTACGTCACTTTCGTCAACAAAGATGGCGTCCCCCTGTGTGCACACCGTGAGATGCTTCCTCGGATGCTTCTTTAAATTAAATGCAGTCACGTTACAGTTTCAGCGGCAGGTAGAAAAAATGTTACGTTGTTTCTTAAACGTTTAGAACGTCGATGTTTTATGTTGAGGTGAGACACGTAGCGATAAAAAGTGACGCCCTTGAATTAGCATTAGCATCCATCAGCAGCTGTCAAATACGCGACATAAAAATTAATACAGGCGAAAGTCTCTAATATGAGTGTGGATAGCTGAACCGAAGAAGAAATATGTTTCAAAAGATAGACATTTTTTAGATAGTCAGTAAATTACGGGACCGGACGGCTAGCGCGTTAGCATTTTCCAAATAAAAGCGTCGTTTGTTGCTGTTTTAACGTTATTTTCCTCTTTTCCTCTTCTGTTTATTGTTTGGTGTGTAACACAAAATATTAGGGGGAAATCCATATAACAATCAGGGTGGCAAGTAACTGTCACTGCCACTATTAAATGTTGTTTGATCAATTCATTAATATTTAAATGTTGGGGCGGGAGAGAAATAAAGAAAGGAAGGGAAATAAACCCATTAATGTTTTTGCAAAGCAAGAGGACAATAGGAACGACTGGTTTTGTTTGCACAAGTCCAAATCTTGACAATAAAAAAAAAAAAATCAGCAGAGGTGGGACGGTTTGGAGACAAAGTCAGAGGTGAAATTGAGATGGTTTGGACATGCAGAGGAGGGACCCAGGGTATATAGGGAGAAGGATGCTGAGGATGGAGCCACCAGGCAGGAGCAGAAGAGGGAGGACAAAGAGGGGGTTTATGGATGTGCTGAGAGAGGACATGCAGATGGTTGACGTAACAGAAGAACATGCAGAGGACATGGTGAGATGAAGATGGATAATCTGCTGTGGCACCCCTTAATGGGAACATCTGAAAGAAGAAGAACTGCAAAAGTCTCAATGCAGACGCCAATAAAATCAAATTGTGAGCGGAGAAAAAAGCTGTGCATTCACTTGAATGGAGCATGTTCAAAGCAAACAGCACACGTTGCGCTCTGCGCTCGTCACCCTATAAAGCTCGACGCGTGTTGTAGTCCAAGCACAAAAATAATCACTGCGCACCGATCTCACTGATGTTCAGATCAGGGAGTGTGTGCCATGCCGTCCTAGGTCACTGAGAGTCCAGTGAGCTCCATAAAGAAATGCCTTCTCCAGATTTTTCCAGAGTGGTATTTATCCTGAGAGTGCTGTAGAAATAAATTTATTAATGTGACATTCTCTCCAGACATTGTAGGCATTCTTATTGTACTTGAAAAGAATTTAAGATTATGAACTCATGTCTGCTTTGTTTTCTTTTTCTTGATGATGAGTTTTTATTCACTAATACAGTTCAGATTGCAATTTATTATGACATTATATTTCAGACACCTTGTTATCATTGTTCTTTAAGTAATTATACAAGTTGAAAGCACATCCCCCCCTTTTTTGCTGCTGATTTGAAAACAAGCCAATCTGTTGTGACTTAAAACCGGGATCCAATATAAACTGGGAATGTTGTTATCTGTGACATCTCTCTGTGACATCTCTTATGCAAACACAAAAACAGGGTTTGATTTAACGCATCCTTTTACGCAAAAAACACTAAGAATAAAAAATGATAGATTTTACATACACACAGCATCCTTTGGATGTGGAATGACCAGCATGCCAAATCTGGTGGTACTTGTTCTGTTTCAAACACTGTGTGTAGCTCGGCTTCATCATGAGAGTTTTGACTTTTTTTTCTTCTTTTTTTTTTGCCTAGCTGCAGGGAAAACATTTCAGTCAGAGTGGGGGGACAAAACGTGACGAGACACAGAGCACAACAGTCAGAGAATGTGACACTTCACTAAAGAAAAGTTAATCAGGCAAACAAAATCCTGTTTTGTGATTCTTTCACAGTGATTCAGCTGTAAAACACAAACAGATGGCAGCCAAAGAAAAAACCCCAAAAATATACTGTGGCTGACTGCACGAGTAAAGTGCATGTGCAAGTAGAACCCCACTGACAATGTTATTTTTTGGCGGTTGATACTTATATCGATATTAGAGAGTTAAAAAATTGACAATGGTGATATGCAGATAAAGAAAATAGTTTTTGATCAAAATATCTGAGTAAAACAACTTCCCTTTCATTTTTAATGCTGTATACAAGAATAATTTAAATATATATATTTTTTCAATTTTCACAATTTCATTACAAAAACAAAACCACCTAAAACTATCACAACTTACAATGGAACATTTTAGAAAATCTCCGGACATCATCATAGCATACTGAGACACTGCAGCAGCTTATTATAAAAACTACAAGTGAAACAAAAAAAATGTGATGATAATAGCCTGTGCACACTGGGCAGGAAAGATAAATGGGTGCATCCAGTTGTACATCACATTTGAACTCATGTGATAACACAAAAACAGCCTGCTTCCTCTGGACCTCTTCTGTTTTTCTGGTATCACCTTGTGCATAGTGTGATTTACTATCTTGATATTTCAGCACACGTGGATTAGTTAATTGTTTTCTTGCATGCCTCACTGTGTGGATGATGTAAGTGTGGTGAGTGCTTGAGGCTGTGAGTTTGCATTGTAGGCACCTGCCCCAGCAGCTGATCTTAAACAGGAATTTGAGTGAAAAGCACCTGGTGGAGTATCTGGTTGGAATATGAACATCACAGATTGTTGGTCCACCATAGTGTTTGGCCACAACCATGTAATGGGTCACACTTCTTGGCTTAGCTACCAAGTGTTCTGCACTAAACTTCATAAAATGTTTCTCTGCAGGTCCTGAGGAGGCAGATATGTGTGAGCGCTGCACTCAACGGGAGTAGAGCTAACATCTAAGAAGTCTGAGAAGTTCACAGAAGAGTTCATCCAGAAGCAGGTGGAGGAGTTCAACATTGGGAAACGGCACTGGCAAACATGATGGGGGAGGACCCTGAAAACTTCACCCAGGAGGACATTGACGTAAGAAACTTGGCGTAGTTTTCTGTTGGTGATTTGGTTGCGTGTTGCTGTATCCACCTTGTTGCTGCTTTACTGAATGACTTTGAGTCTTGTTGGGGAACCACCTTGGCAGGTCTGGCAGTCTGTCCTTACCACCTCAGAGTAGCCGCCTGTGATGTGGCCATTCTCTCGATGGGTTTTAATGGTGCTTGGAAGAGGTTTTTGTTAGGATTATGGGTGAAAGCATGATGAAACACCTCAGTTAGATTTTTATATGGTGACAGTAAATTTAGTTCCTCAGTGTTTCTTTTCAGTCAAAAAATAATCCCCAGCTGATTAACTTAGCATGATGTACAGTAAATTTGCCTTAACCGGCACTCGCTGGACAACAGCAAAGGCCCAATGTTTTTGTATAGTTTTCCATGTAATAAACACTTTATATACTGGATTTTGTATAGAGATTTTCACTGGCATTGGACAAAATGTCCTGTCCAGTCACAATGCATTCCATTAAAACCCCTTGCATGTATTGGACAGAGCAGTCTGGACATGCCCAATAACAGAGATATGAAATGAAGTTCAGCACTGACACTCGCCGATTCGAGGAAAGTAGGTACCGTATTTCCTTGATTAAAACACCGGCCGTTTATTTTTTTCAAACCGTGTGCCAAAACGAGGCAGGGTTTAATTCACAGCCAGTGATTATTAACAAAATGCTGCTTGCTGCCTGCACGGTGATATCGTGTTAGGTTCACACATATCCCTGAGTGTGACAAACCAAACCGCTTTAGGTCAGAGCCCTCTGTCTGGCTGTGAACCCCTCTCCAGAGCTGATGTGCACCTACTAAAAGACAGACTGAGAGGGCCTGTGATTGGTTACTTTTCTGTTTTCACTCCTTCCTCCCCAGTCATATTTTAATAGTTTTTGCAGTGTGCATGTCGATTACATTTCAGTCATGCATAAAATGCGTTTGGCAGAAAAGTCTGCAAATATGACCAACTTACAACACGAAATCAAAAGATGCTCAAATTACCCACAATTCATGGAGGAAATTGTATGAACCGAATCATTGATTTGGAGGGTTGATGATTGTCTGAAAGTGGAGCTCGTTGAGTGACAAATTAATCCAGAAAAGGCCACTGTTATTGCATTAAGACGCAACAGAGAACTTTAAAAGGGTCACGTGCATGTCAACGTCATTACATGGCCACAGAGTTATGGAGCTGCAGAACCTACAAAGAATGGAGAGGTCTGTAATTTTATTGTAGGTACACTCAACTGTGAGAGACAGAATCTAAAAAAAAAAATCAGAAAATCACATTGTATGATTTTTAAATAATTTGCATTTAATTGCATGAAGTAAGTATTTGATACAATAGAAAAACAGACCTTACTATTTGGTACATAACCTTTGCAATGACAGAGGTCAGACGTTTCCTGTAGTTCTTGACCAAGTTTTCACACATTGCAGCAGGGATTTTGGTCCACTCCTCCATACAGATCATCTCCAGATCTTCAGGTTTGGAGTTTCAGCTCCCTACATAGGTTTTCTATTGAGGCCAGTCTGAAGACTGGCCAGGCCACTCCAGGACCTTGAAATGCTTCTTACAGAGCCCCTCCTTAGTTGCTCTGGCTGTGTGTTTGGGGTCATTGTCATGCTGGAAGACCCAGCCATGACCCATCTTCAGTGCTCTTACTGAGTGAAGGAGGTTGTTTGCCAATATCTCACAATACATGATCCCATCCATCCTCTTTCAATACAGTGCAGTCATCCTGTCCACTTTGCAGACAAGCACCCCCCAAAAATGGTGTTTCCACCCCCATGCTTCACGGTTGGGACAGTTTTCTTGAGGGTGTTCTCATCCTCCAACTCAGCGAGTGGAGTTTATACCAAAAGCTCTGTTTTGGTCTTATCTGACCACATGTCCTTCTCCTATGCCTCATCTGGATCACCAGATGGTCACTGGTGAACTTCAAACGGCCTGGACATGTGCTGGCTTGAGCAGGGGGACCTTGCTGCCCTGCAGGATTTTAAACCATGACAGCATCATTTGTTACTAATGTAATCTTTGTGACTGTGGTCCCAGCTCTCTTCAGGTCATTGACCAGGTAGTTCTGAGCTTTCTCAGAATCATCCTTACCCCACAAAGTGAGATCTTGCATGGAATCCCAGACCGAGGGAGATGACAGTCATCTTGTGTTTCTTCCATTTTCAAATAATTACACCAACAGTTGTTGTCTTCTACCAAGCTGCTTGCCTGTTGTCCTGTAGTCCATCCGAGCTTTGTGCAGGTCTACAATTTTGTCCCTGGTTTCCTTAGAAAGCACTTTGGTCTTGGCTATGGGTGGACAGGTTGGCGTGTGATTGATTGAGTGTGTGGACAAGTGTCTTATACAGATAAAAAGTTCAAACAGGTGCAGTCTAATACAGGTAAAGAGTGCAGAATAAGAGGCTTCTTAAATAAAAATAACAGGTCTGTGAGAGACAGAATTCTTGCTGGTGGTAGGTGACCCAAATATTTTTTTTCATGTAATAAAATGCAAATTCATTATTTAAAAATAACAATATGATTTTCACTTTTTTTTTTTTTTTTTTAGATTCGGTCTGTCAGAGTTGAAGTGTACTTACGATAAAAATTACAGACCTCTATATTCTTTGTACAACCCCTGGCAATAATTATGGAATCACTGGCCTCGGAGGATGTTCATTCAGTTGTTTAATTTTGTAGGAAAAAAAGCAGATCACAGACATGACACAAAACTAAAGTCATTTCAAATGGCAACTTTCTGGCTTTAAGACAACACTATAAGAAATCAAGAAAAAACATTGTGGCAGTCAGTAACGGTTACTTTTTTAGACCAAGCAGAGGAAAAAATATGGACTCACTCAATTCTGAGGAATAAATTATGGAATCACCCTGTAAATTTTCATCCCCAAAACTAACACCTGCATCAAATCAGATCTGCTTGTTAGTCTGCATCTAAAAAGGATGATCACACCTTGGAGAGCTGTTGCACCAATTGGACTGACATGAATCATGGCTCCAACATGAGAGATGTCAATTGAAACAAAGGAGAGGATTATCAAACTCTTAAAAGAGGGTAAATCATCACGCAATGTTGCAAAAGATGTTGGTTGTTCACAGCAGCTGTGTCTAAACTCTGGACCAAATACAAACAACATGGGAAGGTTGTTAAAGGCAAACATACTGGTAGACCAAGGACGACATCAAAGCGTCAAGACAGAAAACTTAAAGCAATATGTCTCAAAAATGCACAACAAAACAAATGAGGAAGGAATGGGAGGAAACTGGAGTCAATGTCTGTGACCGAACTGTAAGAAACTGCCTAAAGGAAATGGGATTTACATACAGAAAAGCTAAACGAAAGCCATCATTAACACCTAACCAGAAAAAAACAAGGTTACAATGGGCTAAGGAAAAGCAATCGTGGACTGTGGATGACTGGATGAAGTTATATTCAGTGATGAATCTCGAATCTGCATTGGGCAAGGTGATGATGCTGGAACTTTTGTTTGGTGCCGTTCCAATGAGATTAATAAAGATGACTGCCTGAAGAGAACATGTAAATTTCCACAGTCATTGATGATATGGGGCTGCATGTCAGGTAAAGGCACTGGGGAGATGGCTGTCATTACATCATCAATAAATGCACAAGTTTACGTTGATATTTTGGACACTTTTCTTATCCCATCAATTGAAAGGATGTTTGGGGATGATGAAATCATTTTTCAAGATGATAATGCATCTTGCCATAGAGCAAAAACTGTGAAAACATTCCTTGCAAAAAGACACATAGGGTCAATGTCATGGCCTGCAAATAGTCCGGATCTTAATCCAATTGAAAATCTTTGGTGGAAGTTGAAGAAAATGGTCCATGACAAGGCTCCAACCTGCAAAGCTGATCTGGCAACAGCAATCAGAGAAAGTTGGAGCCAGATTGATGAAGAGTACTGTTTTCACTCATTAAGTCCATGCCTCAGAGACTGCAAGCTGTTATAAAAGCCAGAGGAGTGCAACAAAATACTAGTGATGTGTTGGAGCGTTCTTTTGTTTTTCATGATTCCATAATTTTTTCTTCAGAATTGAGTGAGTCCATATTTTTTTTCCCTCTGCTTGGTCTAAAAAAGTAACCGTTACTGACTGCCACAAATTTTTTTCCTGATTTCTTATAGTGTTTCTTAAAGCCAGAAAGTTGCCATTTGAAATGACTTTAGTTTTGTGTCATGTCTGTGATCTGCTTTTTTTTCTACAAAATTAAACAACTGAATGAACATCCTCCGAGGCCAGTGATTCCATAATTTTTGCCAAGGGTTGTAGGTGGGAAAACCTGCAAAATTTGACAGTGGATCAAATACTTATTTGCCTCGCTGTATAGTGGATTTAGATTATAACAGACAGAATTCGCTGGTCCACCTGAATCCATTATATGTGAGTTTTACTTGTCATGTTGCATAATTTCTGAAAGTTTCAGTCTACTGTTAAAAACAAAAATCTGGTGGCACTTTGAACACAGCACCATTTACCCACTTTTGCATGTTACCAGTGGCCCTTTTTCTTTTGTGCATATTTTGTTTGATTCCTATGAAAACAATATTTAGCAGGCAGTCAACAGATGGCAGCAGTGATTTACTGTGACCCCAGCCCATCAACAGTGACTACTGTTTGACCTCCCAGCATGCACTGTGGCAGCAGCCATTTTGGCTGGAACCATGTGCTGTGTTGTTACTCTTTTTCTCGGTTTTCTCAGTTCAAAGGTCTGGTAAATAATCATTTTTGTGATAATTGAACTTATTTTGCTACTTAAGTAAAGGTCTCATGTTTGTTGAATCACATCAATAGGAAAAAAAAAACACTTAATTTATAAATTATTTGCCAAAATGCGAGTTCTAAGATACCTTTTCAAATGTCTGTCCATTACTTCAACAGCCATTTTTGAACCAACTTTATGGCTTTTATGAAAAAAAACTGAAGTTTAGTAAATACTTTCTCCTTCTATTAATGTCCGTATACAACTGAAAAGTTAGTTATTTTGTAAATAATCCGCAGGAGTGCAAGGTTAAATGTAGATGTCTGTCCATTACCTCAAGACAAATATGCAAATTGCCGTCTGACTGATACTCAAAAATCTGTTTTGGCAAAATTATAGTACTCCTCACATTTTATGAGAAATTTGGATCATCCTTATGAATGTTTATTAGTTAGAAGAGCAGAGTTGGTAACAGTATACCTATTTTTTGTTTAATATCCCAACAAAAATGGCTTGGAGGGCAAAATTTATTAATACAACTGAGTATTTTTAAAGAACTTTGACACAGTGATACATGCATGTTCTCAATTCAATTCATTAAAAAAATAGCTTCTTCTTTTTGTTAAAACCAAGTTAGTTTAGTTTAAAAGAAAGACAAATCTTTGATAACACTAATCATTGGATTTAGTTTTACTTTGAAAAGTACTAAAAATGTTTTTAAAAATGTTTAGGGTTTTTTTTTTTTTTTGACAAATAAATTGCTTGGTTTATATTGCAGAATATGGTGAAATTGGTATTTCTTATTTCCAGGTCACTGAAGCAGCTTAGTCACCGTGTCTGACTCCGAAGATGCCGTTCCTCTTTACACTATTGGCTGTGAAAGACAAGTGTTTTAATATTTGTTTTGATTGATAAAATATGTTTATTTCTGAAACTCTACAGAACAACAGCTTTCATTTGATATATTACACTCGTGTCTACTGTAATTTTCATTTTTAAGTCCTCAGGCGCCACATTTTGGGGCGTTTACCATGCTTTCACTCTAATGGAAGAGTGAATTCAAATTTGAGGTGGATACAGAAAAAGGAACTAGGATAACATTTTAAAATTAGCATTTATTGTTAGCCATTAGTTTGCTGAAACATTGCCCCCACCTGGACTTCAGCACTGTTCAGAACAAACGGTGGGCTGTTGGTCCTCGACTCCCTCTGAGGCTACACTTCTCCAGCAGAGAAGACGTAGGCTCTCATCCGAGGATCCTTGTGTCCGCGGATAAACTGCTGCACCAATGGCGCTTGACTGATACGCTCCATGTGTAAATGTTGCCAAGGTGCCCTGTCGTTCAAGACCACTGCTTGAGATGGACAGAACTGTCCTCTTTTGTCTCAGATAGCCACAACTGGTTTAAAGTTTCATCAACTTTGACTGGAAGAGGAGATGTGTGTTAAAGCGCTGGCCTCTCATTTAGCTCATCATCATTAACCGCTGCTGGACTCTCAAGGCAGCTGGGACAACTCTGGTTAATACACAGCGTCAGGGATGTTAGCAACGCCATCACAACACATGTGCATGCTTATTTCAAACTTGGCTCCACCGTAGCTCGCTCCACGTCAACCATTTAGCGTGATTTCCCACTTTTCCTTCGCCCGTTCCCCAGCGTCCCTCGTTGGTAATGAAGAGAGCTGTTGGTGCCAGGCTGTGAAAGCCAAAGTGACGGCTATCATCCCAAACCTGTGCACGTGGATGGAGAGGGGAAAATGTGGGAGGACTGGAGAGTGCAGAAGGGGGCGCATGTTGAGTCCCTGTTCACTGGATATGAGTCCAGACTCTTCAGCTGTGACACTGAAAAAGACCCAAGAAAAATCAACACGATGTTTACAGCTGGGGGATAAATTAGCGTGCGCACTGTCAGGCACAAAAGAGCCATCAGTATGTTTGTAGGAGGGAATAAAGGAAGAATGTGAAAATTTTAAGAAGTACAAAGGAGCTGAGAAGTTACTAATAGCAAATGTTGCGACAAATGAAATAAGCTTTTTGTGTCTTCTATGGGTAAAAATTTGGGGTGTACTTTTTTCTCTTATAAAATAATCTGATATGGATCTCGACACATGGGTTATGCAATCAATTTCTCTTATTCTTGCTGCCAACTAGAGCTGCACTTGATTCCCACCACTAGGGGGGCTGTTTGCAGGATCTCTCCAGAACACGGGTATTCGCCCTATTGATGTATCCCATAATCCCTTGCGTGCCAGAGAGTGCAGTCAAACAACATATAGAGAATCCACATGATGACAATTGTAAATTAATATTATACTACAAAATGTAATTTTTTTGTTTTTTGTCACTTTAATAAGAGACTGCATGCATGATACCCTGTAAACTTGCTAAAACAATTCTAACGAATAATCCGTGTCTGCTGCGTTTAATCTGCGTGGAATTTAATAAGCACAAACCAATTTCAGACAATTATATTAGTCTGGAACAAAGAGGACAAACAGTGTTGTAAAGAACAATAATCAAGACGTTAAAAAGCAAACTTCACTTTCCCCCAGAACGACATGATCAGGAAGCGAGCATGGCTCACAGCAGCTCCCATTGAAAATAATGGAGAGACAGCCTGTGATTCTCGCATGTTTACATAAAACAAATGCAATAACGTCTAGAAACCCAGAGAATATATTCATGAGAGTTTTAGGCACAATATAAAATAGTTTTATGTTGTGATGTTAATGGTGTTGTCCTTGTGCAGCGGTTAAAGTGCAGCATGATCAGAACGTCTCAATGCAGTTCTCAGTGTTACTGAGATCTTGCAGCGCGGCAAGCTCTCCGAAGTTTTGCGGGATTTGAAACGTCAATAGGGCGAATAGATTTGAGTGACATTTAGTTGACAGGAAGGTCTTTGGTCATGGAAGAGTTGATTCAGTTTTGAGGCAGGTGGGGCTCAAGCATGGTTTTAAGGGGATATTCACACTGGTGTCAGAGTGTGAACACTGTCATACCGCATGAATGTGTAAAAGTGGTCTGGAGTCAAGGCCAACTGACATATCAGTTGGTCGATATCAGCCGATATGAACCTCTCACTATCGTATTGGTATTAGCATTATTTTTGCCCATATGAAAAGTTAAATTTTACTGAATAAAC
The DNA here is from genome assembly GCF_902500255.1 of Thalassophryne amazonica. NCBI lineage: Eukaryota > Metazoa > Chordata > Actinopteri > Batrachoidiformes > Batrachoididae > Thalassophryne > Thalassophryne amazonica. The sequence continues at coordinate 166,714,715 of NC_047103.1, forward strand.
AATGCAGAAAACACTTGATGTCATGACATAGTTTGGGCAGCAGACAGTGATTCATTGGCATTCTTTACAGTGTTCTCAAGGATGGCTAGAACCCCCATCACTCCTTGGTCAAATTAGCTACAAAAGACAGAGGCAGAGTGACCAGTTGCAATTTATTTTCATTCAGAGTTGGTGTATTACAGCAACAAGAGAAGAGTGGTTGCTGTGCTGCCAGCTGGGTGGGGCCAAAATAGACAAGACAAGGATTATTATTATTATTTGTTTTTTTTTGCAAATGCAAAATGATGGAACACAGCAACTGCCATTCCCAGTGAAGGCAGTGGGATGTACCAGTTTGAGGGCTTGCTGCAAAAATCCACTGTTCACATCTCCACCTGTGTACATCTGACAGTTCCTTTTGTCCAAACCATGTCAAAGAAAATCCGATGTGTTGTCCACTGCACATTTTTTTGTCCATCTTGTGTATTTTTGGAATTTAAAAGTCCATATGTTAAGTAACTTCACAAGCTGTGGTGTGCACATGTGCTACACTGAGGTCCCTGTCTATTATTTTCGCCTGCAGGGAAAACGCTGCGTTAAAAAGTGATTTCCACATACAGAAAAAAGTGAGACATGCTTCAGAAAATGTTACTTATCTTTCAAATTATTTGAGGGTAAAGTGAAGTAAAAGTCCTGAGGGGCAAGCTGTTTTTCTAGACTATGTATAGCCAAAGAAAACCCCATCAGGAGACATTTGTCTGAAGGCGCTAGTTTTAGTAATTTTGTCAGAGCTGCAGTTTGTCAGATTTGGCGCCCTCATGTGTCACGGCGCAGCTCGGCGACGATAGGTGATGATAAGGCTGGTTCTGCCTGGTTGTGTCCCCTGGGGTTCTCTGCCATCCTGTGCCAGATCTCGGGGGGACACACAGGTCTGTCTTTCTCTCTTCTCTCCTTCTTTCCCCTTTAACTTCTCCTCGCTTGTCTTTTCCCTTTCTGTCTCACTCCTTCGCGTGCACGCTGGGTCTTCTCTTCCTGTTTTCTGTCGTTTTGACAACCTTTAAGGCAGCAACCTGCTCCCTTCCTGCCGCACCTGCTGCCTCACTAATTGAAGCGAAAATGCATGGAGAAAAAAAGTAGAAAGATGGTGGGAAGGAGAAAGACAGGAACAGGCTGTCTTAATGAGTGCACTGGGGCCAACATGTCTTCTCTCACGCTTGCACATTTCCAGCACCATCTGTAGTACCGCTAATAATGCGGACACACGGCGGCAGATGAACTTGGACTGAACTGTTGCTTGTCTGTGCTGTCCTCTGCTTGCTGTCACCGCGGCCAAAACTCGCCTTTTCCTGCTCCTCTTCTCGCTTGCCTTTTCTTCATCCTGGCCAACAGCTTGTGCTTCTTCTTCTGTCACTCTGGCGGTCAGCTGTGGTGCTCTGTTGTTCAGACATGTCAGCACGATCATAATTAAACATTTTTCACTTTGTAATGCATCTTTTCTCTCTCACACACACAGAACAGCATCGCCTACCTGTTTCCCTCTGGCCTGTTTGAGAGGAGATCTCGACCCATCATGAAAGTAAGTGCAGATCTGAAGAGGTTACGTGGAGGTTACCCTGAAGATTTGATATTTCTTTGATATCTGAAGAATCCCATTGTAAGAACAAATTCCTGAACAAACTGCAGAATAATTAATTGTGATTTTCAGTTTTTTGTGGATTTGACAAAGGAGCAGAAATATTTGGTCACACAATCTGTGCAGGAAGTTCAGGAGTGCCAAAACCTGCAGTTCCATGAATTGCTGCAAAAGCAAATCACTTTCTCGTAGAACCCCATGTTAAAATGTCAAAATACGCTGCAGAAATACATGTTTACTGCAATCTGGTACAAAAAAAATGTTTTGGTCTGTATAGCTAATTTCCACATTGACGACTGTAAATGGGCTGAATTTTTATTTAACTCCTCCGTTTAAGCTATTTTAAGCTCTGAATTTCCAATTAATTAGGGGTGTGGTCGCTTTGATGGACAGCTCATGAGCTGTGTGGCTGTGGGCTTGACCGTGCTTGTCCTTTCTGAGCATTTTATTACAAATATCTGTGTGATACAGCTTGCTTATTGGTGTTGAGTGAAATTTATAATGTAATTTAATTTGTATGTTAGCACCATTAGCACTGTTTAGCAGGTGTCAGTTGCTTGGTGACATTAGTTGCACTGGTGGTGTTACAGTTTTTGAGGGTCTGCCCGTCATACAACCCCAATTCCAATGAAGTTGGGACATTGTCAAATGTAAATAAAAGCAGAATACAGTGATTTTCAAATCCTCTTCAACCTATATTCAGTTGAATACACCACAAAGAAAAGATATTTAATATTCAGACTGATAGACTTTATTGTTTTTGTGTAAATATTTGCTCGTTTTGAAATGGATGCCTGAAACACATTTCAAAAAAGCTGGGACAGTGGTAACAAAAGACTGGGAAAGTTGATGAATGCTCAAAGAACACCTGTTTGGAACATTCCACAGGTGAACAGGTTAATTGGAAACAGGTGAGAGTCATGATTGAGTATAAAAGGAGCATCCCCAAAAGGCTCAGCCGTTCACAAGCAAAGATGGGGCGAGGATCACCACTTTGTGAACAACTGTGTGAAAAAAAGTCCAATAGTTTAAGAACAATGTTTCTCAACGTTCAGTTGAAAGGCATTTAGGGATTCCATCATCTACAGTCCATAATATAATCAGAAGATTCAGAAAATCTGGAGAACTTTCTAAATGTAAGTAGCAAGGCTGAAAACCAACATTGAATGCCCATTAACATTAAATATCTTGTGTTTGTGGTGTATTCAAACAACCTGACCAGTGTATCTCAACTTTTAGCATGATTTTAAACTGCTATTGATTTTTTAAACATAATGCACTTCAGCCACTGGATGCTTCCTTTGATGGTATTTAGCATTCCGTAGCGGAGGAGGGCCATCATGACGTCAAGCTGCATTGACTCAGGTTTTTTTAACCATCTGTCACCCTACGGTCACATTAGCTACAAATGAGGGCAGCAAACACTCAGCGTTTTTCGCTTGATGGGCATTCCCGCGGCATGGACAGCTCGAGGTTACTTTGCGCTAATGTGCACAATGTTTAATGATAGATTAGAAACCCAACACTTTCACCGTAATTTTGAGTCAAGTCAACTACTGTATTTCAGGATGAGCATGTCGAATCACTGTGTTTAAAAGTAAGTTTTAAGTTTATGCATAAAAATAGAATGAACATTTTGAACTCAACGCCAGACCTCAACAAGCTAGCATGATTGTGAATTTCTACTTTTCACATTTATTTCACTCCAAAATTTACATAATTTGGAAAGGACATGACTTTTATGCAAAGTGAACAAGATAACTGAAACTTTGGGAATCGCACACAGACTGAAGTTTAAGTCCAGGCTTTATTACAATTTTTATGGGTTCTGTATTTTTTGGGTCACCCTGTAGTTTGATTGATAGCCACTTCTATTTAGCGTATAGCCTGTTCTCAAGTACGTGCTAAGTTCACTGGGTAATAGGCAAACTAGCTTGCAACTTAGCTTAATCTCTATTTATTCTTTTTATCCACACTTGTCTTAGAACAGACTTCAGATTACTTCACTCAATTTTTTTGGATGAGTTCATGTGATCTGAGAGTAATTTTTCAGGAGATTATGCAGCGTGTTTGTCTGTAAAAATAAATAAATAAATAATAAATAAACAAAAGGGAGCTTATAGAGTCCAATGTGCAGGTTCTTCTTCAGCTAATATATTTAGCCACCTCCACTGGGGAAATCAAAAAGCTTACTTTCAAGCTAGCTACATACTAACTAGCTAGGTTATCTGCCTTGTTGAACCATAGTAGCTGAGCTAGCTTATGCTAACCTGAACAAATGTAGTGAAAGTAAAACTTTATTCGTGTTTTTTCACAGCAGGAACTAAAAAACACAACAACCAATCATTTTATTTATATTTTACTTTCAACAAATGTCATGAAGTGCTGAACAACAAGAAGCATTTATTTTTGAAAAGTCAAAGACAGCACAACAAAATTTTGCGCATTTTCCTCCTTCAGGAAATTGGAGTTAATCAGCAGAATGAATAACAGAAATTCACTTTTGACATTCCCCTTTCAGTACAATGGACAACGACACAATTGTAAGTTGATTTTGGCTTATTTTCAACAAAAGTTAGCGTTTGTGGCCATCTAGTGGGCGATGTGTGCATTTCAGGGCTTCTGTGACATTCCTATTTGAATCAAAAATTTGATTTAAAAAAGATATTTGTACATGTGAGAAATGCAAGATTTTTTGGGGGGCCAGCGAAGCTTAGGCCTCCAAGTATTAATGTATAAAAAATTTGATTTTGACAGTTTTACATTTCTGGAGTTTTAGGACGCTGAAGGATGGACGGAAGGATGGATGATGAGTTCTCTTGACAATCAGAACTTACAGTTGTGAATAAACACAATGTGCACCTGGTACATGTGAAGAATTATGAATGAGTTTGGATGTGTTCTGTGGATCTGTCTCCTGAAAGCGACGCGACCGTGTCCGTCCCCGCTGAGTCGCTCTAATGTCTGCAGACGTCTGTGGCCGCCGCCCGGTCTGTTGCACGCTCCATTCATTTCACGCGCTGCCAGAAGTGCTTTGTAATTATCCTGATATGATGAAGGCTGATTCCGGCAGGTAATCGCTGGCAGTTCAGCTGTTTTTACGCATCTCAGCAAAATGTCTCTATCCATTACCAGGGGCAAATTAATTTCCACTCAGTGACCATATTTGTTGATTTATCTATGAAGTGGATCTGTGACACATAAATAAACGTGCGGCTCAGTTTGGCTCCAGCCTCGCTGTGGGTGGTCACAGTGGTACCACACAGCTGGTTATGGCCATTTATGAACAGACTAGTTGCAGCCCAGTCTTAACCTTTGACCTATGAGTATTATTTCAGCTTTACTGACTAATTGTTTTGGCACATATAGTATCATATGGTGCTTTTAAAAAAAAAAAGAAAACAAATCCAAAAGCAGCATGTGTAGGGGAGACCGGGCTTAGGTTTACATTGTGAATCAGAAATTTTATATTTTCAACTCAGTGATTTTTTTTTTTTTTTTTTCATCTTTTGTAGTGCTGGTTTAGATTTAAAGATCTCTGGTTTGGTGAAACATGTGACAGTAGATTCAAAGATTTTTTCTTAGGCTGTAACAGGTCATGTGTTTCAGTCTTGCTGGGGCTTGATGAATTTTAGCAGTTTACCGAGTTGTTAACTGTTATTTGACAGTACGGGTCACGTACTGGTTTAGCACCACCTGTCACCCTAATGTGATAAATGGATGGATATTTTCCTGACCTATTGAGGAAATCACTACAGACTCTGCGCTCTACATACCATGATAATAAATGTACAAGTAAATGTACATCTGTGTGTCGTGGTGTTTTTCACTATGTACAACTTCATTATGAAGTCATACATACTAATCAACCACAAATATTTTCAATATATGGTATAGATTTATCCATCTTTTTCTGCTTGGTTATTGAGATATACAAAAAAAAAAAAGTGTTTTGGAGCATTTTATTTTACCTTGACCTTTGACCTTTTACCAAATTTGACGGAAATGCCTCCAGCTGTTTTTGAGTAATCTTATCCACAGACACCACCGCCACACACACCCCAGTGAAAACAAGCCCCTGCATCGCTAATGCGCTGGGGTAATGAGCAATTCAAATGAGAGAAGAAAACACGTGACATCCACCCCTCCACCCCTACTATATGTGCACTGTTCATTCTCCATCTAACTTTCAATTCCACATGTGATTGATAGGATTATTTCCTGCAACATTCCCAGCAGAATGCAGACAAGTATTCATTCATGCTGCTTATTCCAAATGAGAGTCACTACGGGACGGGAGCCTATCCCAGCGGTCATCGGGCGAGTAGGTGGAGTTCAGTGGACAGGAACTCCAGTCTGTGGCAGGAGGACCAGACACAGACAGACAAACACATTCTCACTCACACCGTCGGTCATTTTCATCAAGCCGGAGGGAAACCCACGCGGACATGCAAACTGCCCTCGGAAAAGGCAAGGAGAGAAACCGTCCCAGGACCTTCCTGCTGCAGGGCAACAGTGCTACCACTAAGCCACCGTGCCGCCCACAAGTACATATCACATAAGCAGAAATTCAAACTTGATTTTTTTTGTTTTAATCTCGTACATCAAAATGAACCACATTTTAATCAGTTTGTCGTCATTATGTGCTCTTTGAATTTGTGGGTGTACAAGACGACAGCATTTCCTGTTTTTGATTTGTTGCATCAAGCTGGACGGGGTTGGAATCATCTGGTTCTATCCACGAATTCACTCAATGCGTTTGGCTTTTCCAAAGCCTTTTCCAAAGGACTTTGAGCCATGCACACTTGATATGAGACCAAGAGTGAAACTTAGAGCGCAAATTTTTCAAGAACAATTCAAATGAGAGTTAAAAAAAAAAAGTGACACCCAACCCCAGTCTCCCTTACTGTAAGCGCATAAAACAGCAATTCACCAGATAAATGAATGCTTCCAGTTACAAACTGTCACAGGCTGCAGTGATGGATTGTGTTGATGGAGATCCACTGCAGCACTAAGGATAAATAAATACGCTTTAAAGAGGAAATGAGCTTGAGCAAAGTGGCCCTTTGAGTCCCCGTGTTTGCAGAGACACCATAATGGATTCTTTAGAGCCGTGAACGGTTTATAGGCATGACAGCCATGTTTCGGCACGATGGGCTTATCCCTACGCAAGGCGCTAAGGATATTAGGGAATCAGCGTAAAGCAGCATGGAAATGATGACTGGAGCAAAGCCTGAGCTCTCTGCCTTTATAAACCCTCAACTCCATCCTGAGGAAAGAGGAGCAAGGAGAGGGAGCGGCGCATAGCCGGCACAGCTCCACGCTCTGCCATACCCACTGCCTATTTTTGCCCCAGCACCGTTTTGGCCGTACGATTAAAAGCATGTGGGTGGGGCAAAGAGGTCAGCGAGGCCTAATGTGGAGTTTTTCTTTCCGAGATGCTTCTGAACTCCACGTGAGGATCTGAGGGAGACTCTGGACCACAGCCAGCTCTGTGAAACACAGTCATCACGTGAAATGAAATCCTTTTACGTTCATGTCATTGCATTACGTTAGCATAAAGTCACCTGCAGCCGTCAGCGTTTGGACGTCACGTCTAACTCTGAACAAGGATCAGCAAAATAAAAATCTAGGCTTACGTCTCCCACGTCTCCTGTAATTTGACATTTCTGTCTTCCACAAAATCATAAAGCTGTGTAACAACTCAGATGCCTATGACTCTTTCAGAGCTGTCAAGTGTGTCTTGGTAGCTTCCCTCACTTGTCTCTTTTTTTGCACAACCACTTCATGTCTTGGTGGCTTCCCACATTTATCTTCTTTTTACATAGTCTCTAAAATCACATCCACAGAAGCCCATGCCTCCCTCAGAATTTTTATGTGTCTTGGTAGCTTCCCTCACTTGTCTCATTTTTGCATGATCTCATTCACAGTGGTCAACTCATTCAGAGTGGTCAACTGCAACTCATTGTACCTGACCACTCCAACTCAGCTGAACTCAACTACAACTCATTCATAGTGGTCATGTGTGTTGGTGGCTTCCCTCACTCATATTCTTTCTGCGCATTCTATAAAATCACAGCCACAGATGTCAGTAACTCCTTCCTTCCTTGTCACAAGTATTTTGCTGGCTTCTCTCACTTGTCTATTTTTTGCACAATCCCTAAAATCACAGTCACAGCCTATTCCTCTTTCAGAGTTGTCATGAGTTTATTTACAGCTTCCCTCACTTATGTTTTTCTTGCACAGTCACTAAAATCACAGACACAGAGGCCTATAACTCCTTCAGAGTGGTCATGAGTGTCTTGGTGGCTTCCCTCACTTATTTCTTTCTTGCAAGTCTCTAGAACCACTGTTACAGAAGCCTGTTACTCCTTTAGAGTTGTCATGAGTTTGTTGGTGGTTTTTGCACAGCCTCTAAAATCGCAGTCAAGAGCCAATGTCATGAGTGTCTTTATGGCTTCCCTCACTTGTCTCTTTTTTTCACAGTCTCTAAAATCACACTCACAGAAGCCTACAACTTCTTCAGAGTGGTCATGAGTCTCCTGGTAACTTCCCTCACTCATCTTCTTGCACAGCCTCTACAATCACAGCCACATGTGTCTTGGGGGCTTCCCTCGTGTGTCTTCTGCAACAGTCCCCAGAATCCCACTGAGTCATATGATTCTTTTAGATTTGTCATGCGGTTTGGATGCTTCACTCACTTGTCTCCATCTTGTAGCCTCTTCCTCCTACAGAGTTGTCATGACTCTCTTGGTGTCTCTCCTCACTTATCTCCTTCTTGCACAATCACTCAGTTTTTGAGAATTGCCTACTCCAGACAGATTTACTACACAGCACCGCACAGTGTCTTCAGTGCCATCAAATGTGTGTGAGTTAAACTAAAAGTCTGAATGCAGCTTTAGATGTCAGCTGGTGTCTGTGTGACATAAATTATCCACATCTTTCTTCATGAGAGCAGCACATCAGTAGCCAAAAGAAGCATGCCCCCTAGTGGAGTGTAGAGGCACAAACAACTTCAGGATTATTAAACCTTCAAGTGCCACGGCCTGATGGCTCAGTTGTTATTTTCACAGTATTTAACAGTGACTGTATTTCAACCCTTATGGCCTGCATACTCTGTCATTATGTCATCTAGTGCCACCTGCTGGCTGGTTGATTGAATTGCACCTGAAACATCAGCGCTTCCCTTTCACAGCTTCCAAGATAGAAACATCTCCTCTTCCTGGTTGTTTGAGGTCCACAGTATGTCTGAGATGATTTCATTTCATTTCATTTATTTAGCACACACTCAAGTCACAAATTACAAAAATAAATTGAAAAATGTACATATATATATATATATAGTATATATATATATATATATATATTATATATATATATATATAATATATATATATATATGTATATATATATATATAAACATACGTACACACATACATGCATACACATACACCATAACATAAAAATACAATGTGAGGATACATGTGCAGGGGAGAGGTAGAAGCCAAAGGCCTATCAAAGACTCTCCCAACAAAAAACAAAATGAACAACAATAAACAAACAATTATATCAGTTCATAATATGTAAACGATGTAAATCAATCAAAACCAAGCAGTATTAAACATTTATAAATCACTCATGTAGGAGCTTTAATTTTAATTGACTTTTGTAAGTGTTTAAGGTCATGGATGGATTTAAAGATTTACTGTCTTATTCCAAGATTTGACACCCGTGATATCTGATGTGACGCTGATAACGAGTGTTCTATGCAAAAATAAATGCAAATATGAAGTCTGCCTTGTTGGATAATTATGAATTTGATGGTTATGCACAAAATAATATTTAATAAAAAAAAAAAAGGCCAACTAATATCATGAAGCGCTCTGAAGACAAATATACAGGTCAGGAAATATTTATATGATATATATTAAGAGCTGCAATTTGAAAACAAAGTTGCACTTTGGAGCACAAGGTTTCAAAAAGAAGCTATACGAACAAACTTTTTATCTGCAAAAGAAAAATTTTGTTTATATGAGTTGCAAAGGTGCTTCCCCATACAACATTGCAATAAACCAAATAAGGATAAACTAAACTATAATATAATGTTAAAAGACATTTGTAATGTACAAAATATCTTATTTTACTTATGATTCCTATTGACTTTTGTTTTAACAAACATATTCAATATGTTTCTTTCCAACACAATTTGTCATCCATCCATACAGCCAAGAAACATATAGAAGAAAACTGTCATTGTGTGTAAGAGTCAGATGTTAAAGGGTCCAGAAGTGATCTTGTGGCCAGAAGGTTATTGTTCCAGGTCCCTCACTGGACAGATTCATCTGGATGGGAAGGGCTTGTTCCACCTTTTTGTTTTGTTTTGTTTTTTGCCGGACAGTTGCAGTGCTCAGGTTTCCTGTATGTGCGTGTAACCGTGTGAACAGCCTGAAAACAGTGTTTCTTCTCAGAGCAGCTTCTGTGTTTTTAAACAGCAGTAATGCTCGTAGTGTTAATGACCCATAACAAATAAGTTTGCTATAAACTGGTTATCTGTTTGTAGAGGGTAAACAAAGAGTGACTTCTGAAACGGCTAAACAGTCACCGCACTGTGTTCCCGGCTCCCCAAACGAATGTCTCTGCCCACGCTGGCAAGCCTCTGTCAGTGACGGACGGCGGGAGAAGCGTGATTAATGTCCCACCCCTCACCTCCCACTGCGAATTAGGGAGCACGGGTCGAAACTATTTTTCTTGGTGAGCAGGAGCACGCTTGTGGCTAAAAAACGGGGCAAACACTGTTTATCATCGGCCTGGCGACAGGCCTCCTCGGGGCAAATTAACCACGCGGCCATATCGACTGGCACGGGCCGGGAGTCAGTGCCCCTTCACTTTGATTAATCTCCCCGTGTTCCTGTTCCAACTCTATCAAAGTAATCTAAGTGAAGACACACGGCATTGATCTGTAACCACAGTGTACTACTGTACCACGCACACCGCCAGACCAGCGCCAGCTGGAGGCCAGAAAGTCCAAAAAAAAAAAAAAAAAGATGATTAACCGAAGCACACAGACGGAAAAACCTGCAAAACAGCACATTTACTCAAACTTTAATCCTGATATCTGAACATCTAACAAAGGCTTCATCGTGAAGACACATATGTCAATCAATCACAATTATTTATGAAGTTTTAATAAAATCTTGAGCCACACAGGTTGTGGAGAATTTATATTGAATGTACAACCCCTGGCAAAAATTATGGAATCACCGGCCTCGGAGGATGTTCATTCAGTTGTTTAATTTTGTAGAAAAAAAGCAGATCACAGACATGACACAAAACTAAAGTCATTTCAAATGGCAACTTTCTGGCTTTAAGAAACACTATAAGAAATCAAAAAAAAAAAAATTGTGGCAGTCAGTAACGGTTACTTTTTTAGACCAAGCAGAGGAAAAAAATATGGAATCACTCAATTCTGAGGAAAAAATTATGGAATCACCCTGTAAATTTTCATCCCCAAACTAACACCTGCATCATATCAGATCTGCTCGTTAGTCTGCATCTAAAAGGAGTGATCACACCTTGGAGAGCTGTTGCACCAAGTGGACTGACATGAATCATGGCTCCAACACGAGACATGTCAATTGAAACAAAGGAGAGGATTATCAAACTCTTAAAAGAGAGTAAATCATCATGCAATGTTGCAAAAGATGTTGGTTATTCACAGTCAGCTGTGTCTAAACTCTGGACCAAATACAAACAACATGGGAAGGTTGTTAAAGGCAAACATACTGGTAGACCAAGGAAGACATCAAAGCGTCAAGACAGAAAACTTAAAACAATATGTCTCAAAAATCGAAAAATGCACAACAAAACAAATGAGGAACGAATGGGAGGAAACTGGAGTCAACGTCTGTGACCGAACTGTAAGAAACCGCCTAAAGGACATGGGATTTACATACAGAAAAGCTAAACGAAAGCCATCATTAACACCTAAACAGAAAAAAACAAGGTTACAATGGGCTAAGGAAAAGCATTCGTGGACTGTGGATGACTGGATGAAAGTCATATCAGTGATGAATCTCGAATCTGCATTGGGCAAGGTGATGATGCTGGAACTTTTGTTTGGTGCCGTTCCAATGAGATTTATAAAGATGACTGCCTGAAGAGAACATGTAAATTTCCACAGTCATTGATGATATGGGGCTGCATGTCAGGTAAAGGCACTGGGGAGATGGCTGTCATTACATCATCAATAAATGCACAAGTTTACGTTGATATTTTGGACAATTGAAAGGATGTTTGGGGATGTTTCAAGATGATAATGCATCTTGCCATAGAGCAAAAACTGCGAAAAACATTCCTTGTAAAAGACACATAGGGTCATTGTCAACGAGCAGATCTGATTTGATGCAGGTGTTAATTTGGGGGATGAAAATTTACAGGGTGATTCCATAATTTTTTCCTCAGAATTGAGTGATTACATATTTTTTTTCCTCTGCTTGGTCTAAAAAAGTAACCGTTACTGACTGCCACAATCTTTTTTTCTTGATTTCTTACAGTGTTTCTTAAAGCCAGAAAGTTACCATTTGAAATGACTTTAGTTTTGTGTCATGTCTGTGATCTGCTTTTTTTCTACAAAATTAAACAACTGAATGAACATCCTCCGAGGCCGGTGATTCCATAATTTTTGCCAGGGGTTGTATTTTGGGGCTGTGTTTTGCCTGACCTTTGACCTATTTGTTTCAAAAGTTAATGACCAGGAGGGAGGGACCAATGACGATAGAGTCCGACCGATGTGGATTTTTACGATACAATACCCATATTAGAGAGTGAAACATTAGCAATAATGATATATCTGTTATATATAATTATAAGTATAACCAACAATGAACCAGCGTATGTCGTGGTTCCATCACGCTGCCTTCTCTCAGACTGGCACATCACCAAGTCCCATCACTCAGCATTTACATAAAAAAGACTTCCTACCTGACGGCAAAGCAACCACTGGTTTCTTTTGTCGGTAAAACCAAGCTGTAAACTTTGATGGAGCCGGATGAAGCCCACCCAGAAGAAGAAAAAGTAGCATTTCCTTTACTGGCCACTTGAGGTTGACTCCAAAACTGAGCGCGTTCCCATAGGAGTCCATGTTAAAATGTCCAACTTTAGAGCAGAAATCAACATGTTTATAACATGGTACAAAAAACGGTTTGATCTCTATAAATAGTTTCCTCCTCCATGACAACTGTAGTATTTTTTTCTAACGTCTTGGTTGCTTTGAGAGAGAGCAGCTGAGCCCAGTGTCTCCACCTCTCATAGCGTCTTTACCTTGTTGCCCGCTCGATGGAGGTTGTTTCTTCATTTTAAGCATTTTATGACAAACACCTAGAATAAATTGGCTTGTTGTGTGGTGAAACACCCTAATGGATCATCTAAGTTTTCAATTTAAATTCAATTTATTTTCATTTATATAGTACCAAATCACAACAAAGTTGCCTCAAGGTGTTTCACACAAGTAAGGTCTAACCTTACCAATCGCTAGAGCAAGCACACAGGCGACAGTGGTAAGGAAAAAACTCCCTCTGATGATTTGAGGAAGAAACATGAAGCAGACCAGACTCAAAGGGGTGACCCTTGGGCCATGCTGCTGACACAATACAGGAAATTATACAGAAAATTCTGGAAGATTTTTGGAGTCCATGCTGGTGCACAAGACAGGAGGCCTGCAGAAGAAAAACGTCTGAGACATCTCTGCCCCAATATTTGCGTGAAGTGAAACAACTTGCATCTTATTTAACCTCCTAGGGCCTGACATCCACATATGTGGACATGACATTTTTGGTTAACTGAGGTTAGCCTGTTAGCTAGTTCAGACTCAAAGACAGGAGTGTGTTCAGGCTTCTTTCATCACATAACGGAGCCACCCATGCTCCACCCCTTTATCCATTTATGGACTCATATGATGTACCTAAGTCAGCGCTGCCACTGCTGCCAACATGGCGATGCCCAGATATGGGTTTCATATCCTCTCTTCTGATTGTCTTTAGAAAACCTACAGGTGACATCCAGTATCTATACAGTCTATATGTTAAACACTCACTCTGTTTGAAAATGAATGGCAGCTGGTCGTGTTGCCTCTGTCCCCTGTAGCTAAAGTGACTAGAGGTGGGTGGATCGATCCTAATATCGATAATATTGATACCAATGCTGGTATTGATATTGAACGATCCTCGTGTAAAAAGATTGATACTCAAACTTTTTTACTCACCCGCACGCACTGACTGCTGCGCATGCAGATTCATCAAAATCTACTCTCTGTCCGTAAGAGCAGCGCTGTGCTGTGTCACACAACACGGAGCAGCGCCCCATCCCCCCTCTGGTCTTTTGTTGTTGCACCGTCATGTGGCTCAGCGGCGCCAGCCAACAGCCATGCAGGTAGGCTCAGCCTGGCTTGCCCACTCAGCGCTCTCCTCGAGTCAGCCCTCGACCTCCGGAGATTTTGTTTTTAAGTTGTGTTGAGTGATATTTTTAAACAAAAATGTTGATTGTGATAATAAAGTATTTTGTTGTCACATACAATGTTTGGCGAAATTCTATGCTAGGTCTTTTGGATCCTTTGGATCTATGAAGCTTAAATATGAAAAGTATCGGTATCAGTATTAATATCGGCGATACTGAGCCTGTATTTACTTGGTATCGGATCAATACCAAAATTCCCGGTATCGCCCACGTTTTAAAAGTGACCAAGGGGTGATGGGGTCCCAGCTACGCTTGTTGGACTGCCCTCTGCTGCACACCCTGTGTAATAACACCATTTCCAACAGCCAAAGTGTTTTTTTTTTTTCTGAATTATTTATTGGCAAAAATAACCCCAATATCGATATATTTGTGAAAGGCTCATATCAGCCAATCAATATATCGCTCATGCTCTCGATTACGATACCCTGTTACTGCCGTGTTGCCCTTTAGCAAGGCATTTCATCCTGCAGATCTAGTGGGCGCATGTTTTGAAGCATGTTGGTAAAGAACCAGCATCACCGTCGTTCTCTGAAGGACTGAAGATTATTTTCAGACAGATTTAGAGAACTGGGCTAAAGTGGCAGCTTGTGCTCGTCTGTTCAAAGAATCCAGACAAATGCTGTGCTAATCCAACGCCGTGCAGCCCGCCACCGACTGCAGCACATATGCAAAACAATCTGCTTCCTGTGCAGCTCTGCCAGCGTGTTTGGCAGACGGTGACGGAGCATTTTTACTGTCTTACTTCTGAGAAGTCATGTGGATCAGCAGCTTAAATCCTGTGGCCTGACCAGTTTGTTTGCGGTGCAGATTTGTGGACGCTCGTTACTATCTGAGTCCACTGGAGTCGATCGTCTTGGTTGAAATTCTTGTGCGACTAGAAGGACGCTCTTAGAGAACAAAGAATTAACATCAGCAACCTTGGGGTGATTTCTGTTTATCCCACACTGTCCTTTGACCTGCACAGTAGAGACTGCTTCCTTCCATCTTTGTAATCTAGCGAGGAGTCTTCCCGTCCTGTCTATGGCTGATGCGGAGCCTCTGATCCATGCATTTGTCTCCTTTTGCAGCGTCCTATTTTCTGGATTATGGCAGTACAGCATTAGAGGTCTCCAACTAGTTTAAAATGCTGCTAGAACTTTGACTAGAAGCAGAAAGTATGACCACATTACCCCGATTTAGGCCTCGCGTCACTGGCTTCCTGTCCCAGTGAGGTAGTTTATGGACTAGTGCCTCCCTACCTTAGCTGACCTAATTAAACCTTATGTACCCGCCCGTGTTCTGCATTCTCAGGATGCCGGATTACTTTGTGTCCCTAAGGTGAAAAAGAAGTCAGCAGGCCACAGAGCTTTCTCTTATTGTGTGCCTGCTCTCTGGAGCAATCTGTCTGCAGAGATAAAGGAGTCTGATTCTGTAGTGTCATTCAGTCTAGACTGAAGACTCATCTGTTCTCCCTGTGGTATGGTTAGGATGGAGCAGGGCTCAACCTCATTATATCTACAGGTGCTGGTCATATAATTAGAATATCATGAAAAAGTTCATTTATTTCAGTAATTCCATTCAAAAAGTGAAACTTGTATAATTTATACATTCATTCCACACAGACTGATATATTTCAAGTGTTTATTTCTGTTCATTTTGATGATTAGAACTGACTAATTATATTATAGATTATTATAGATTATAACTAATTAATGAAAACCCCAAATTCAGTATCTCAGAAAATTAGAATATTGTGAAAAGGTTCCATATTGAAGACACCTGGTGTCAGACTCTAATCAGCTAATTAACTCCAAACACCTGCAAAGGCCTTTAACTGGTCTCTCAGTCTAGTTCTGTAGGCTACACAATCATGGGGAAGACTGCTGACTTTACATCTTGCCTGGGCTAAAGACAAACAGGTCCGGTGTAAAGTTTCCACAGTCAGTGATGGTTTTGGGTGCCATGTCATCTGCTGGTGTTGGTCCACTGTGTTTTCTGAGGTCCAAGGTCAACGCAGCCGTCTACCAGGAAGTTGTAGAGCACTTCATACTTCCTGCTGCTGACCAACTTTATGGAGATGCAGATTTCATTTTCCTACAGGACTTGGCACCTGCACACAGTGCCAAAGCTACCAGTACCTGGTTTAAGGACCATGGTATCCCTGTTCTTAACTGGCCAGCAAACTCACCTGATCTTAACCCCATAGAAAATTGTGAAGCGGAAGATGGGACACAGCAGACCCAACAATGCAGAAGCGCTGAAGGCCACTATCAGAGCAACCTGGGCTCTCATACCACCTGAGCAGTGCCACAGACTGATCGACTCCATGCCACGCCACATTGCTGCAGTAATTCAAGCAAAAGGAGCCCCAACTACATATTGAGTGCTGTACATGCTCATACTTTTCATGTTCATACTTTTTAGTTGACCAACATTTCTAAAAATCCTTTTCTTGTATTGGTCTTAAGTCATATTCAAATTTTCTGAGATACTGAATTTGGGATTTTCATTAATTGTCAGTTATAATCATTAACATTAAAAGAAATAAACATTTTAAATATATCAGTCTGTGTTTAATGAATTAAAATAATATACAAGTTTCACTTTTTGAATGGAATTACTGAAATAAATCAACTTTTTCATGATATTCTAATTATATGACCAGCACCTCTAAATTCTAGGTCTGTTAGTGAAGCTACCAGCAACTACTTTTGTATTTCTCTGTTAATTTACCGCTGTTGAACTAAGTGTAGGTGCTTAGGTGCTGTTATTTCCAGCTGACTGATTCTGTTCTCTCTCTATATATCTATCTAAGGTACCATTGCCGGATGTGAGGATCTGGGTTCTGACAGGCTGACATAGTATGATGAACTGGTCAAGAACAGATTTTACCCTGTCAACATCTGGAATACCTTGTCAACAACAGGAATCAAGACTTTGTGACTCTGAGGTCTCGTCCTAAAGATTAACATTGCACGATTATGCACTTTTTTGGACCCTTTTTTGGACCTATGTGAAAATTAACACAGCCATGTAGAAATTACATTTTTTTATAGCAAAAATGTCCAAAAATGCCTTATCTTCCTATAAAAGACAGTAAAAATAAATGTATAAATCAATAAAAACTCCAGAATTCATAGGTCTGGGCAGCTTTGCTTGAGCTGCTGCCCCCGCGACCCGACTCCAGATAAAGCGGAAGAAAATGGATGGATGGATGGATAAAACATGATTTAGATCAAATTAATTTTTAATGAGTCTTCCTCTTGATAATATCCCCATGTAAGTTTTACACCAGATGCCCTTCCTGACCCAACTCCACATTAAATGGAGAATAGGGAGAGGTGGTTTAGAACCAAAAACCTTTCACTCAAGAAACAAGTACACTCACCTTGTCCACCAACTTGTTTCAAGCTTTTTCCATTAATACATTCTTCATGGATTTTAACTACTATTAGTTTGATTTTTGATTTTATTTTATTTTAATTGTGAAATATTTCTCATGAGGTTTTTTTTTTTTGGGGGGGGGGGGGGGGTCTTTTACTCCAGTAACAAACAAACAAAAACATAACCCAACAGCAAAGACAAAAAATGCCAATATTTTAATATATGATATAAATGAAAAACTCCAAACTTATTTTTTAACCTGGGATAAATTAGATTTTTTTTTTTTTTTAATAAAGACGATTTCTAATGTTTATAGTCTTCACTAGTTCATATTTGTAAATTTTTAAGCGAATGCATTCATTTATTGTTAATTAATAGTACATTAAAATTAATTGAATAATTTTATTCTGATTATGAAAAGAACAATTTTTACCACCAGCAAACACCCATAAACTGATAATTTAATTTTAACAATAAATTCCAAAATTATTTTTAATCTAGAACAAACTGTAAACGTTTAAAATGAACTACTTTAAAATGAGTGTTTATTTGTTATTTTGCAGTCATTTCATTTAGTACAGTAATAGTGGGGAGGGGTTGGGGGTTAACTTAATTTAACAGTTTAATTTTTATTTCGTAATAGTCTTTTATGCATTATTTTTTGCACACGTTCTCTGACGTAAAGCGGTGCGATGATTACGTCACTTTCGTCAACAAAGATGGCGTCCCCCTGTGTGCACACCGTGAGATGCTTCCTCGGATGCTTCTTTAAATTAAATGCAGTCACGTTACAGTTTCAGCGGCAGGTAGAAAAAATGTTACGTTGTTTCTTAAACGTTTAGAACGTCGATGTTTTATGTTGAGGTGAGACACGTGGCGATAAAAAGTGACGCCCTTGAATTAGCATTAGCATCCATCAGCAGCTGTCAAATACGCGACATAAAAATTAATACAGGCGAAAGTCTCTAATATGAGTGTGGATAGCTGAACCGAAGAAGAAATATGTTTCAAAAGATAGACATTTTTTAGATAGTCAGTAAATTACGGGACCGGACGGCTAGCGCGTTAGCATTTTCCAAATAAAAGCGTCGTTTGTTGCTGTTTTAACGTTATTTTCCTCTTTTCCTCTTCTGTTTATTGTTTGGTGTGTAACACAAAATATTAGGGGGAAATCCATATAACAATCAGGGTGGCAAGTAACTGTCACTGCCACTATTAAATGTTGTTTTGATCAATTCATTAATATTTAAATGTTGGGGCGGGAGAAATAAAGAAAGGAAGGGAAATAAACCCATTAATGTTTTTGCAAAGCAAGAGGACAATAGGAACGACTGGTTTTGTTTGCACAAGTCCAAATCTTGACAATAAAAAAAAAAAAAATCAGCAGAGGTGGGACGGTTTGGAGACAAAGTCAGAGGTGAAATTGAGATGGTTTGGACATGCAGAGGAGGGACCCAGGGTATATAGGGAGAAGGATGCTGAGGATGGAGCCACCAGGCAGGAGCAGAAGAGGGAGGACAAAGAGGGGGTTTATGGATGTGCTGAGAGAGGACATGCAGATGGTTGACGTAACAGAAGAACATGCAGAGGACATGGTGAGATGAAGATGGATAATCTGCTGTGGCACCCCTTAATGGGAACATCTGAAAGAAGAAGAACTGCAAAAGTCTCAATGCAGACGCCAATAAAATCAAATTGTGAGCGGAGAAAAAAGCTGTGCATTCACTTGAATGGAGCATGTTCAAAGCAAACAGCACACGTTGCGCTCTGCGCTCGTCACCCTATAAAGCTCGACGCGTGTTGTAGTCCAAGCACAAAAATAATCACTGCGCACCGATCTCACTGATGTTCAGATCAGGGAGTGTGTGCCATGCCGTCCTAGGTCACTGAGAGTCCAGTGAGCTCCATAAAGAAATGCCTTCTCCAGATTTTTCCAGAGTGGTATTTATCCTGAGAGTGCTGTAGAAATAAATTTATTAATGTGACATTCTCTCCAGACATTGTAGGCATTCTTATTGTACTTGAAAAGAATTTAAGATTATGAACTCATGTCTGCTTTGTTTTCTTTTTCTTGATGATGAGTTTTTATTCACTAATACAGTTCAGATTGCAATTTATTATGACATTATATTTCAGACACCTTGTTATCATTGTTCTTTAAGTTAATTATACAAGTTGAAAGCACATCCCCCCCTTTTTTGCTGCTGATTTGAAAAACAAGCCAATCTGTTGTGACTTAAAACCGGGATCCAATATAAACTGGGAATGTTGTTATCTGTGACATCTCTCTGTGACATCTCTTATGCAAACACAAAAACAGGGTTTGATTTAACGCATCCTTTTACGCAAAAAACACTAAGAATAAAAAATGATTTTACATACACACAGCATCCTTTGGATGTGGAATGACCAGCATGCCAAATCTGGTGGTACTTGTTCTGTTTCAAACACTGTGTGTAGCTCGGCTTCATCATGAGAGTTTTGACTTTTTTTTCTTCTTTTTTTTTTTTTTTTTTTGCCTAGCTGCAGGGAAAACATTTCAGTCAGAGTGGGGGGACAAAACGTGACGAGACACAGAGCACAACAGTCAGAGAATGTGACACTTCACTAAAGAAAAGTTAATCAGGCAAACAAAATCCTGTTTTGTGATTCTTTCACAGTGATTCAGCTGTAAAACACAAACAGATGGCAGCCAAAGAAAAAACCCCAAAAAATATATTGTGGCTGACTGCACGAGTAAAGTGCATGTGCAAGTAGAACCCCACTGACAATGTTATTTTTTGGCGGTTGATACTTATATCGATATTAGAGAGTTAAAAAATTGACAATGGTGATATGCAGATAAAGAAAATAGTTTTTGATCAAAATATCTGAGTAAAACAACTTCCCTTTCATTTTTAATGCTGTATACAAGAATAATTTAAATATATATATATTTTTTCAATTTTCACAATTTCATTACAAAAAACAAAACCACCTAAAACTATCACAACTTACAATGGAACATTTTAGAAAATCTCCGACATCATCATAGCATACTGAGACACTGCAGCAGCTTATTATAAAAACTACAAGTGAAAACAAAAAAAATGTGATGATAATAGCCTGTGCACACTGGGCAGGAAAGATAAATGGGTTGCATCCAGTTGTACATCACATTTGAACTCATGTGATAACACAAAAACAGCCTGCTTCCTCTGGACCTCTTCTGTTTTCTGGTATCACCTTGTGCATAGTGTGATTTACTATCTTGATATTTCAGCACACGTGGATTAGTTAATTGTTTTCTTGCATGCCTCACTGTGTGGATGATGTAAGTGTGGTGAGTGCTTGAGGCTGTGAGTTTGCATTGTAGGCACCTGCCCCAGCAGCTGATCTTAAACAGGAATTTGAGTGAAAAGCACCTGGTGGAGTATCTGGTTGGAATGAACATCACAGATTGTTGGTCCACCATAGTGTTTGGCCACCAACCATGTAATGGGTCACACTTCTTGGCATTAGCTACCAAGTGTTCTGCACTAAACTTCATAAAATGTTTCTCTGCAGGTCCTGAGGAGGCAGATATGTGTGAGCGCTGCACTCAACGGGAGTAGAGTAACATCTAAGAAGTCTGAGAAGTTCACAGAAGAGTTCATCCAGAAGCAGGTGGAGGAGTTCAACATTGGGAAACGGCACCTGGCAAACATGATGGGGGAGGACCCTGAAAACTTCACCCAGGAGGACATTGACGTAAGAAACTTGGCGTAGTTTTCTGTTGGTGATTTGGTTGCGTGTTGCTGTATCCACCTTGTTGCTGCTTTACTGAATGACTTTGAGTCTTGTTGGGGAACCACCTTGGCAGGTCTGGCAGTCTGTCCTTACCACCTCAGAGTAGCCGCCTGTGATGTGGCCATTCTCTCGATGGGTTTTAATGGTGCTTGGAAGAGGTTTTTGTTAGGATTATGGGTGAAAGCATGATGAACACCTCAGTTAGATTTTTATATGGTGACAGTAAATTTAGTTCCTCAGTGTTTCTTTTCAGTCAAAAAATAATCCCAGCTGATTAACTTAGCATGATGTACAGTAAAATTTGCCTTAACCGGCACTCGCTGGACAACAGCAAAAGGCCCAATGTTTTTGTATAGTTTTCCATGTAATAAACACTTTATATACTGGATTTTGTATAAGAGATTTTCACTGGCATTGGACAAAATGTCCTGTCCAGTCACAATGCATTTCCATTAAAACCCCTTGCATGTATTGGACAGAGCAGTCTGGACATGCCCAATAACAGAGATATGAAATGAAGTTCAGCACTGACACTCGCCGATTCGAGGAAAGTAGGTACCGTATTTCCTTGATTAAAACACCGGCCGTTTATTTTTTCAAACCGTGTGCCAAAACGAGGCAGGGTTTAATTCACAGCCAGTGATTATTAACAAAATGCTGCTTGCTGCCTGCACGGTGATATCGTGTTAGGTTTCACACATATCCCTGAGTGTGACAAACCAAACCGCTTTAGGTCAGAGCCCTCTGTCTGGCTGTGAACCCTCTCCAGAGCCTGATGTGCACCTACTAAAAGACAGACTGAGAGGGCTGTGATTGGTTACTTTTCTGTTTTCACTCCTTCCTCCCCAGTCATATTTTAATAGTTTTTGCAGTGTGCATGTCGATTACATTTCAGTCATGCATAAAATGCGTTTGGCAGAAAAGTCTGCAAATATGACCAACTTTACAACACGAAATCAAAAGATGCTCAAATTACCCACAATTCATGGAGGAAATTGTATGAACCGAATCATTGATTTGGAGGTTGATGATTGTCTGAAAGTTGGAGCTCGTTGAGTGACAAATTAATCCAGAAAAGGCCACTGTTATTGCATTAAGACGCAACAGAGAACTTTAAAAGGGTCACGTGCATGTCAACGTCATTACATGGCCACAGAGTTATGGAGCTGCAGAACCTACAAAGAATGGAGAGGTCTGTAATTTTTATTGTAGGTACACTTCAACTGTGAGAGACAGAATCTAAAAAAAAAAATCAGAAAATCACATTGTATGATTTTTAAATAATTTGCATTTAATTGCATGAAGTAAGTATTTGATACAATAGAAAAACAGACCTTAATATTTGGTACATAAACCTTTGCAATGACAGAGGTCAGACGTTTCCTGTAGTTCTTGACCACGTTTTCACACATTGCAGCAGGGATTTTGGTCCACTCCTCCATACAGATCATCTCCAGATCTTTCAGGTTTGGAGTTTCAGCTCCCTACATAGGTTTTCTATTGAGGCCAGTCTGAAGACTGGCCAGGCCACTCCAGGACCTTGAAATGCTTCTTACAGAGCCCCTCCTTAGTTGCTCTGGCTGTGTGTTTGGGGTCATTGTCATGCTGGAAGACCCAGCCATGACCCATCTTCAGTGCTCTTACTGAGTGAAGGAGGTTGTTTGCCAATATCTCACAATACATGATCCCATCCATCCTCTTTCAATACAGTGCAGTCATCCTGTCCACTTTGCAGACAAGCACCCCCCAAAAATGGTGTTTCCACCCCCATGCTTCACGGTTGGGACAGTTTTCTTGAGGGTGTTCTCATCCTCCAAACTCAGCGAGTGGAGTTTATACCAAAAAGCTCTGTTTTGGTCTTATCTGACCACATGTCCTTCTCCTATGCCTCCTCTGGATCATCCAGATGGTCACTGGTGAACTTCAAACGGGCCTGGACATGTGCTGGCTTGAGCAGGGGGACCTTGCTGCCCTGCAGGATTTTAAACCATGACAGCATCATGTGTTACTAATGTAATCTTTGTGACTGTGGTCCCAGCTCTCTTCAGGTCATTGACCAGGTAGTTCTGAGCTTTCTCAGAATCATCCTTACCCCACAAAGTGAGATCTTGCATGGAATCCCAGACCGAGGGAGATTGACAGTCATCTTGTGTTTCTTCCATTTTCAAATAATTACACCAACAGTTGTTGTCTTCTACCAAGCTGCTTGCCTGTTGTCCTGTAGTCCATCCGAGCTTTGTGCAGGTCTACAATTTTGTCCCTGGTTTCCTTAGAAAGCACTTTGGTCTTGGCTATGGTGGACAGGTTGGCGTGTGATTGATTGAGTGTGTGGACAAGTGTCTTATACAGATAAAAAGTTCAAACAGGTGCAGTTAATACAGGTAAAGAGTGCAGAATAAGAGGGCTTCTTAAATAAAAATTAACAGGTCTGTGAGAGACAGAATTCTTGCTGGTTGGTAGGTGACCAAATATTTTTTTTCATGTAATAAAATGCAAATTCATTATTTAAAAATCATACAATATGATTTTCACTTTTTTTTTTTTTTTTTTAGATTCGGTCTGTCAGAGTTGAAGTGTACTTACGATAAAAATTACAGACCTCTATATTCTTTGTACAACCCCTGGCAATAATTATGGAATCACTGGCCTCGGAGGATGTTCATTCAGTTGTTTAATTTTGTAGGAAAAAAGCAGATCACAGACATGACACAAAACTAAAGTCATTTCAAATGGCAACTTTCTGGCTTTAAGAAACACTATAAGAAATCAAGAAAAAAAATTGTGGCAGTCAGTAACGGTTACTTTTTTAGACCAAGCAGAGGAAAAAAATATGGACTCACTCAATTCTGAGGAATAAATTATGGAATCACCCTGTAAATTTTCATCCCCAAAACTAACACCTGCATCAAATCAGATCTGCTTGTTAGTCTGCATCTAAAAAGGAGTGATCACACCTTGGAGAGCTGTTGCACCAATTGGACTGACATGAATCATGGCTCCAACATGAGAGATGTCAATTGAAACAAAGGAGAGGATTATCAAACTCTTAAAAGAGGGTAAATCATCACGCAATGTTGCAAAAGATGTTGGTTGTTCACAGCAGCTGTGTCTAAACTCTGGACCAAATACAAACAACATGGGAAGGTTGTTAAAGGCAAACATACTGGTAGACCAAGGACGACATCAAAGCGTCAAGACAGAAAACTTAAAGCAATATGTCTCAAAAATGCACAACAAAACAAATGAGGAAGGAATGGGAGGAAACTGGAGTCAATGTCTGTGACCGAACTGTAAGAAACTGCCTAAAGGAAATGGGATTTACATACAGAAAAGCTAAACGAAAGCCATCATTAACACCTAACCAGAAAAAAACAAGGTTACAATGGGCTAAGGAAAAGCAATCGTGGACTGTGGATGACTGGATGAAAGTTATATTCAGTGATGAATCTCGAATCTGCATTGGGCAAGGTGATGATGCTGGAACTTTTGTTTGGTGCCGTTCCAATGAGATTAATAAAGATGACTGCCTGAAGAGAACATGTAAATTTCCACAGTCATTGATGATATGGGGCTGCATGTCAGGTAAAGGCACTGGGGAGATGGCTGTCATTACATCATCAATAAATGCACAAGTTTACGTTGATATTTTGGACACTTTTCTTATCCCATCAATTGAAAGGATGTTTGGGGATGATGAAATCATTTTTCAAGATGATAATGCATCTTGCCATAGAGCAAAAACTGTGAAAACATTCCTTGCAAAAAGACACATAGGGTCAATGTCATGGCCTGCAAATAGTCCGGATCTTAATCCAATTGAAAATCTTTGGTGGAAGTTGAAGAAAATGGTCCATGACAAGGCTCCAAGCTGCAAAGCTGATCTGGCAACAGCAATCAGAGAAAGTTGGAGCCAGATTGATGAAGAGTACTGTTTGTCACTCATTAAGTCCATGCCTCAGAGACTGCAAGCTGTTATAAAAGCCAGAGGATGTGCAACAAAATACTAGTGATGTGTTGGAGCGTTCTTTTGTTTTTCATGATTCCATAATTTTTTCTTCAGAATTGAGTGAGTCCATATTTTTTTTCCCTCTGCTTGGTCTAAAAAAGTAACCGTTACTGACTGCCACAAATTTTTTTCCTGATTTCTTATAGTGTTTCTTAAAGCCAGAAAGTTGCCATTTGAAATGACTTTAGTTTTGTGTCATGTCTGTGATCTGCTTTTTTTTCTACAAAATTAAACAACTGAATGAACATCCTCCGAGGCCAGTGATTCCATAATTTTTGCCAAGGGTTGTAGGTGGGAAAACCTGCAAAATTTGACAGTGGATCAAATACTTATTTGCCTCGCTGTATAGTGGATTTAGATTATAACAGACAGAATTCGCTGGTCCACCTGAATCCATTATATGTGAGTTTTACTTGTCATGTTGCATAATTTCTGAAAGTTTCAGTCTACTGTTAAAAACAAAAATCTGGTGGCACTTTGAACACAGCACCATTTACCCACTTTTGCATGTTACCAGTGGCCCTTTTTCTTTTGTGCATATTTTGTTTGATTCCTATGAAAACAATATTTAGCAGGCAGTCAACAGATGGCAGCAGTGATTTACTGTGACCCCAGCCCATCAACAGTGACTACTGTTTGACCTCCCAGCATGCACTGTGGCAGCAGCCATTTTGGCTGGAACCATGTGCTGTGTTGTTACTCTTTTTCTCGGTTTTCTCAGTTCAAAGGTCTGGTAAATAATCATTTTTGTGATAATTGAACTTATTTTGCTACTTAAGTAAAGGTCTCATGTTTGTTGAATCACATCAATAGGAAAAAAAAAAACACTTAATTTATAAATTATTTGCCAAAATGCGAGTTCTAAGATACCTTTTCAAATGTCTGTCCATTACTTCAACAGCCATTTTTGAACCAACTTTATGGCTTTTATGAAAAAAAACCTGAAGTTTAGTAAATACTTTCTCCTTCTATTAATGTCCGTATACAACTGAAAAGTTAGTTATTTTGTAAATAATCCGCAGGAGTGCAAGGTTAAATGTAGATGTCTGTCCATTACCTCAAGACAAATATGCAAATTGCCGTCTGACTGATACTCAAAAATCTGTTTTGGCAAAATTATAGTACTCCTCACATTTTATGAGAAATTTGGATCATCCTTATGAATGTTTATTAGTTAGAAGAGCAGAGTTGGTAACAGTATACCTATTTTTTGTTTAATATCCCAACAAAAATGGCTTGGAGGGCAAAATTTATTAATACAACTGAGTATTTTTAAAGAACTTTGACACAGTGATACATGCATGTTCTCAATTCAATTCATTAAAAAAATAGCTTCTTCTTTTTTGTTAAAACCAAGTTAGTTTAGTTTAAAAGAAAGACAAATCTTTGATAACACTAATCATTGGATTTAGTTTTACTTTGAAAAGTACTAAAAATGTTTTTAAAAATGTTTAGGGTTTTTTTTTTTTTTTTGACAAAATAAATTGCTTGGTTTATATTGCAGAATATGGTGAAATTGGTATTTCTTATTTCCAGGTCACTGAAGCAGCTTAGTCACCGTGTCTGACTCCGAAGATGCCGTTCCTCTTTACACTATTGGCTGTGAAAGACAAGTGTTTTAATATTTGTTTTGATTGATAAAATATGTTTATTTCTGAAATCTCTACAGAACAACAGCTTTCATTTGATATATTACACTCGTGTCTACTGTAATTTTCATTTTTAAGTCCTCAGGCGCCACATTTTGGGGCGTTTACCATGCTTTCACTCTAATGGAAGAGTGAATTCAAATTTGAGGTGGATACAGAAAAAGGAACTAGGATAACATTTTAAAATTAGCATTTATTGTTAGCCATTAGTTTGCTGAAACATTGCCCCCACCTGGACTTCAGCACTGTTCAGAACAAACGGTGGGCTGTTGGTCCTCGACTCCCTCTGAGGCTACACTTCTCCAGCAGAGAAGACGTAGGCTCTCATCCGAGGATCCTTGTGTCCGCGGATAAACTGCTGCACCAATGGCGCTTGACTGATACGCTCCATGTGTAAATGTTGCCAAGGTGCCCTGTCGTTCAAGACCACTGCTTGAGATGGACAGAACTGTCCTCTTTTGTCTCAGATAGCCACAACTGGTTTAAAGTTTCATCAACTTTGACTGGCGGAAGAGGAGATGTGTGTTAAAGCGCTGGCCTCTCATTTAGCTCATCATCATTAACCGCTGCTGGACTCTCAAGGCAGCTGGGACAACTCTGGTTAATACACAGCGTCAGGGATGTTAGCAACGCCATCACAACACATGTGCATGCTTATTTCAAACTTGGCTCCACCGTAGCTCGCTCCACGTCAACCATTTAGCGTGATTTCCCACTTTTCCTTCGCCCGTTCCCCAGCGTCCCTCGTTGGTAATGAAGAGAGCTGTTGGTGCCAGGCTGTGAAAGCCAAAGTGACGGCTATCATCCCAAACCTGTGCACGTGGATGGAGAGGGGAAAATGTGGGAGGACTGGAGAGTGCAGAAGGGGGCGCATGTTGAGTCCCTGTTCACTGGATATGAGTCCAGACTCTTCAGCTGTGACACTGAAAAAGACCCAAGAAAAATCAACACGATGTTTACAGCTGGGGGATAAATTAGCGTGCGCACTGTCAGGCACAAAAGAGCCATCAGTATGTTTGTAGGAGGGAATAAAGGAAGAATGTGAAAATTTTAAGAAGTACAAAGGAGCTGAGAAGTTACTAATAGCAAATGTTGCGACAAATGAAATAAGCTTTTTGTGTCTTCTATGGGTAAAAATTTGGGGTGTACTTTTTTCTCTTATAAAATAATCTGATATGGATCTCGACACATGGGTTATGCAATCAATTTCTCTTATTCTTGCTGCCAACTAGAGCTGCACTTGATTCCCACCACTAGGGGGGCTGTTTGCAGGATCTCTCCAGAACACGGGTATTCACCCTATTGATGTATCCCATAATCCCTTGCGTGCCAGAGAGTGCAGTCAAACAACATATAGAGAATCCACATGATGACAATTGTAAATTAATATTATACTACAAAAATGTAATTTTTTATGTTTTTTGTCACTTTAATAAGAGACTGCATGCATGATACCCTGTAAACTTGCTAAAACAATTCTAACGAATAATCCGTGTCTGCTGCGTTTAATCTGCGTGGAATTTAATAAGCACAAACCGAATTTCAGACATATTATATTAGTCTGGAACAAAGAGGACAAACAGTGTTGTAAAGAACAATAATCAAGACGTTAAAAAGCAAACTTCACTTTCCCCCAGAACGACATGATCAGGAAGCGAGCATGGCTCACAGCAGCTCCCATTGAAAATAATGGAGAGACAGCCTGTGATTCTCGCATGTTTACATAAAACAAATGCAATAACGTCTAGAAACCCAGAGAATATATTCATGAGAGTTTTAGGCACAATATAAAAATAGTTTTATGTTGTGATGTTAATGGTGTTGTCCTTGTGCAGCGGTTAAAGTGCAGCATGATCAGAACGTCTCAATGCAGTTCTCAGTGTTACTGAGATCTTGCAGCGCGGCAAGCTCTCCGAAGTTTTGCGGGATTTGAAACGTCAATAGGGCGAATAGATTTGAGTGACATTTAGTTGACAGGAAGGTCTTTGGTCATGGAAGAGTTGATTCAGTTTTGAGGCAGGTGGGGCTCAAGCATGGTTTTAAGGGGATATTCACACTGGTGTCAGAGTGTGAACACTGTCATACCGCATGAATGTGTAAAAGTGGTCTGGAGTCAAGGCCAACTGACATATCAGTTGGTCGATATCAGCCGATATGAACCTCTCACTATCGTATTGGTATTAGCATTATTTTTGCCCATATGAAAAGTTAAATTTTACTGAATAAACAATGCAGAAAACACTTGATGTCATGACATAGTTTGGGCAGCAGACAGTGATTCATTGGCATTCTTTACAGTGTTCTCAAGGATGGCTAGAACCCCCATCACTCCTTGGTCAAATTAGCTACAAAAGACAGAGGCAGAGTGACCAGTTGCAATTTATTTTCATTCAGAGTTGGTGTATTACAGCAACAAGAGAAGAGTGGTTGCTGTGCTGCCAGCTGGGTGGGGCCAAAATAGACAAGACAAGGATTATTATTATTATATTTGTTTTTTTTTGCAAATGCAAAATGATGGAACACAGCAACTGCCATTCCCAGTGAAGGCAGTGGGATGTACCAGTTTGAGGGCTTGCTGCAAAAATCCACTGTTCACATCTCCACCTGTGTACATCTGACAGTTCCTTTTGTCCAAACCATGTCAAAGAAAATCCGATGTGTTGTCCACTGCACATTTTTTTGTCCATCTTGTGTATTTTTGGAATTTAAAAGTCCATATGTTAAGTAACTTCACAAGCTGTGGTGTGCACATGTGCTACACTGAGGTCCCTGTCTATTATTTAATTCGCCTGCAGGGAAAACGCTGCGTTAAAAAGTGATTTCCACATACAGAAAAAAGTGAGACATGCTTCAGAAAATGTTACTTATCTTTCAAATTATTTGAGGGTAAAGTGAAGTAAAAGTCCTGAGGGGCAAGCTGTTTTTCTAGACTATGTATAGCCAAAGAAAACCCCATCAGGAGACATTTGTCTGAAGGCGCTAGTTTTAGTAATTTTGTCAGAGCTGCAGTTTGTCAGATTTGGCGCCCTCATGTGTCACGGCGCAGCTCGGCGACGATAGGTGATGATAAGGCTGGTTCTGCCTGGTTGTGTCCCCTGGGGTTCTCTGCCATCCTGTGCCAGATCTCGGGGGGACACACAGGTCTGTCTTTCTCTCTTCTCTCCTTCTTTCCCCTTTAACTTCTCCTCGCTTGTCTTTTCCCTTTCTGTCTCACTCCTTCGCGTGCACGCTGGGTCTTCTCTTCCTGTTTTCTGTCGTTTTGACAACCTTTAAGGCAGCAACCTGCTCCCTTCCTGCCGCACCTGCTGCCTCACTAATTGAAGCGAAAATGCATGGAGAAAAAAAGTAGAAAGATGGTGGGAAGGAGAAAGACAGGAACAGGCTGTCTTAATGAGTGCACTGGGGCCAACATGTCTTCTCTCACGCTTGCACATTTCCAGCACCATCTGTAGTACCGCTAATAATGCGGACACACGGCGGCAGATGAACTTGGACTGAACTGTTGCTTGTCTGTGCTGTCCTCTGCTTGCTGTCACCGCGGCCAAAAACTCGCCTTTTCCTGCTCCTCTTCTCGCTTGCCTTTTCTTCATCCTGGCCAACAGCTTGTGCTTCTTCTTCTGTCACTCTGGCGGTCAGCTGTGGTGCTCTGTTGTTCAGACATGTCAGCACGATCATAATTAAACATTTTTCACTTTGTAATGCATCTTTTTCTCTCTCACACACACAGAACAGCATCGCCTACCTGTTTCCCTCTGGCCTGTTTGAGAGGAGATCTCGACCCATCATGAAAGTAAGTGCAGATCTGAAGAGGTTACGTGGAGGTTACCCTGAAGATTTGATATTTCTTTGATATCTGAAGAATCCCATTGTAAGAACAAATTCCTGAACAAACTGCAGAATAATTAATTGTGATTTTCAGTTTTTTGTGGATTTGACAAAGGAGCAGAAATATTTGGTCACACAATCTGTGCAGGAAGTTCAGGAGTGCCAAAACCTGCAGTTCCATGAATTGCTGCAAAAGCAAATCACTTTCTCGTAGAACCCCATGTTAAAATGTCAAAATACGCTGCAGAAATACATGTTTACTGCAATCTGGTACAAAAAAAATGTTTTGGTCTGTATAGCTAATTTCCACAATGACGACTGTAAATGGGCTGAATTTTTATTTAACTCCTCCGTTTAAGCTATTTTAAGCTCTGAATTTCCAATTAATTAGGGGTGTGGTCGCTTTGATGGACAGCTCATGAGCTGTGTGGCTGTGGGCTTGACCGTGCTTGTCCTTTCTGAGCATTTTATTACAAATATCTGTGTGATACAGCTTGCTTATTGGTGTTGAGTGAAATTTATAATGTAATTTAATTTGTATGTTAGCACCATTAGCACTGTTTAGCAGGTGTCAGTTGCTTGGTGACATTAGTTGCACTGGTGGTGTTACAGTTTTTGAGGGTCTGCCCGTCATACAACCCCAATTCCAATGAAGTTGGGACATTGTGTCAAATGTAAATAAAAGCAGAATACAGTGATTTTCAAATCCTCTTCAACCTATATTCAGTTGAATACACCACAAAGAAAAGATATTTAATATTCAGACTGATAGACTTTATTGTTTTTGTGTAAATATTTGCTCGTTTTGAAATGGATGCCTGAAACACATTTCAAAAAGCTGGGACAGTGGTAACAAAAGACTGGGAAAGTTGATGAATGCTCAAAGAACACCTGTTTGGAACATTCCACAGGTGAACAGGTTAATTGGAAACAGGTGAGAGTCATGATTGAGTATAAAAGGAGCATCCCCAAAAGGCTCAGCCGTTCACAAGCAAAGATGGGGCGAGGATCACCACTTTGTGAACAACTGTGTGAAAAAAATAGTCCAATAGTTTAAGAACAATGTTTCTCAACGTTCAGTTGAAAGGCATTTAGGGATTCCATCATCTACAGTCCATAATATAATCAGAAGATTCAGAAAATCTGGAGAACTTTCTAAATGTAAGTAGCAAGGCTGAAAACCAACATTGAATGCCCATTAACATTAAATATCTTGTGTTTGTGGTGTATTCAATTGAATATAGGTTGAAGAAGATCTGCAAATCATTGTATTCTGTTTTTATTTACATTTCACACAACATCCCAACTTCATTGGAATTGGGGTTGGCATTCATTTTCAATCAGGGTGGGCTGTGCCGCCAGCTAGGTGGGGCCAAAATAGACAAGAGGTCTATTTTATGCTAATGCTGAGCAACGCCACATTGCGACTGCTAATCAGAGTAAAAGTTTAGTACGATGTCAGCTGGCTGTTTGCTCGAACAAAACCAAGATGGCAGAAAACGCTCCGCAACAGCTTATATTTCTGTGTAAATCTAATATGTTTGTCATTTTTCCTCATATATATTCTGTAAAATATGGCATGAAATAAACACTTTT
This sequence comes from Thalassophryne amazonica, assembly GCF_902500255.1. Taxonomy (NCBI): domain Eukaryota; kingdom Metazoa; phylum Chordata; class Actinopteri; order Batrachoidiformes; family Batrachoididae; genus Thalassophryne; species Thalassophryne amazonica. Next base: position 166,747,044 of record NC_047103.1, read on the forward strand.
TAATCTAAAAATGCTGCTTTTTTTTTAACCTGAAGTGATATTCAAGACATTTTATGTCAATGTTAGCATGCTAACCAGTGGTATAAGAACATCACTGTGAAAGACGGAACGAAACAAATCAAGCAGATTTTTTTTTTTTGTATTAAAAACTCATCATGATTCTCAGGTTTTTCCATCCTTTGTAATTTATCATCAAACACTCATCAAATGACAAACTCCAACACTTTGTTCCCCTCATTTGAAGCTAATGTGACCGCTAATGCTTCATGATCCTGGATCCAAAATATTTTCCCATCAAATTCAAAATATCAGTCTTCTCACCAAATTTCATTAATGTGCACTCACAACTTTATGAGTTAAATGTTACTGTGTGTCAAACAACTGGATCTCAGTTCCACAGTTTGTTCCGGATCACCTCCAAAATTGAATCACTTACTGTGGGGAAAATAAGTATTTGACCCCCTGTCAGTTTTGCAGGTTTTCCCACCAACAAAGAATGAAGAGGTCTGTAATTTTTATCGTGGGTACACTTAAACTGTGAGAGACAGAGTCTATAAACAAAATCCAGTAAATCACATTGTATGATTTTTAAATAATTTGCATTTTATTGCATAAAATAAGTATATTTGACCTCCTAGAAAAACAGAGCTCAACAATTGATACAGAAACATTGGTCTGCCATTACAGAGGTCAGACATTTCCTGTAGTTCTTGACCAAGTTTTCACACACTGCAACAGGGATTTTGGTCCACTCCTCCATACAGATCTCCAAATCTTTCAGGTTTGGAGTTTCAGCTCCCTCCAAAGATTTTCTATTGAGTTCAGGTCTGGAGACTGGCCAGGCCACTCCAGGACCTTGAAATGCTTCTTGCGGAGCCCCTCCTTAGTTGCCCTGGCTGTGTGTTTGGGGTCATTGTCATGCTGGAAGACCCAGCCATGACCCATCTTCAATGCTCTTACTGAGGGAAGGAGGTTGTTTGCCAAAATCTCGCAATACATGACCCCATCCATCCTCCCTTCAATACGGTGCAGTCGTCCTGTCCCCTTTGCAGAAGAGCACCCCCAGAGTATGATGTTTCCACCCCCATGCTTCACTGTTGGGATGGTTTTCTTGGGGTTGTTCTCATCCTCTAAACATAGTAAGTGGAGTTGATTCCAAAAAAGCTCTATTCTGGTCTCATCTGACCACATGACCTTCTCCCATGCCTCCTCTGGATCATCCAGATGTTCACTGGTGAACTTCAAACGGGCCTGGACATGTGCTGGCTTGAGCAGGGGGACCTTGCTGCCCTGCAGGATTTATACCATGACAACATCATGTGTTACTCATGTAATCTTTGTGACTGTGGTCTCAGCTCTCTTCAGGTCATTCACCAGGTCCTCCTGTGTAGTTCTGAGCTTTCTCAGAATCCTCCTTACCCCACAAAGTGAGATCTTGCATGGAATCCCAGACCGAGGGAGATTGACAGTCATCTTGTTTCTTCCACTTTCTAATAAATAATCATAACAGTTGTTGTCTTCTACCAAGCTGCTTGCTTGCCTGTTGTCCTGTAGTCCATCCCAGCCTTGTTCAGGTCTACAGTTTTGTCCCTGGTGTCCGTAGACAGCTCTTTGGTCTTGGCTATGGTGGACAGGTTGGAGTGTGGTTGATTAAGTGTGTGAACAGGTGCCTTTTATACAGGTAACAAGTTCAAACAGTTTTGTCATATCATTCACAAAACTCTCTTTATTTTTTAGCATCCAGAGGAAATATTTCCAAAGCAGAAAGGTACGTGATTCAAGTCATGTTCCTCTGGATATGTTTGAACATTTGTGAGTGTCGTCTAAACTGGTCCACATCTGTCTTTCCTTCCAGCTGTCCAGTGGGGAGCGGACAGACGGCCTTTCCATTTCTTGTTTTACACTGGCAAACCGTCGTACTACTCCCTTATGCACGTGAGTATTTCAGCCTTCAGCTGTCGGGCTTTCAGCTGAGACAGAAGTGCATCTTCATCCAGCTCAGATCCGCACTCCTGCACCCTCGGGTCATATTCTATTCAGAAAGAGCGAGTTTAGAGGAGTCTCTGCTGTCCCAGAGGGCTCTGACATCAGATCCTCTGTTCCACACAGCTGGGGTGAAGCGGCAGTGCAGAGATTAGATGAAGGTAAAACAGGGAGAGAGGCTGGAGTGAGGGCTCAGGTGTAGTTCAGCTATAACAGGTGAACATCACATGTTCTAATAAAATGACTACACTAAGCGTCGGGTGTTCGGACTCCGTATGGACGTATCGAACAGTCTTCAGCACAGAATTAAATGTGAGGATCTGCAGAGTTTTTAGCTTTGTTTGTTTGCTAGGTTTGTCAGTGTGCCTTCTGTGGTATGATGCTAGGACTCCCTCTTGTGTCAGTTTACATACAAGCAGTGGTGGGCACACTTCCGATAATCTGATAACACATAATTATCGAAGATAATGTTTTCATTATCAGATTATCTTTTTAGATAAATTTAAAAACCATCATCGGACTAATTATCTTCCGATGAATTACCATCCGATAACTTTTAGACCGATAACGTACTAAACTAAGCTAACAGTGAAAAACATTTTTAAAACTGTTAAAGCTGTTGAGACCTACCTGTTAAAAGTTTCCTAATAAGCATGTTTTTCTATCCTCTGCAAACAGAAACCACTCTATCGTCTGTAAGCAAAAGAGAACTGGTGACCAAAAAAAAAGTCATTTCCTTTAACACTATACTAATATAATCGCAATGTCATCCAGAGGCATACATGTTTAACTTATGGTTCAAATTTTAACCACTCATTTTAGACAAGTTATTTAAAATTATTGTCATGTCTGAAGTTTATAAAGTGAAAATATCAGATATATGTTTTCGTTTTAAAGTAATGTGCTAATTTTTAAGGTTTTGTGAGCACATGCTGTGCCAGGCAGCAATGCATTATGGGTAGCATAAGGTAATCTCAGATGTTCACGACAGGACAAATGCATTTCAGACACGCTGTTCAGGGTCCACAGATAACAGCATTAAACTCTAGTGCCTAAAACTCTTGTGAATATATTCTCTGGGTTTATAGACGTTAGTGTATTTGCGTTTGTTAAATTCCACACATCTTAAATGTAGCAGACACGGATTATCTGGAATTTTGTTTGACATTTTTTCAAGGCCGCTACTGCCATCTACTGGCCAGGAGTGTTCATGGCAGTATTAAACGTCTGGGTACATGGCTGCTCTCAAGTGTTGGTATTGTCCATTGTCCAGGCGCTTTTTGTGTGCATATATTTGTTAACTTTGTATTCTAAAACTATGGTTTAGAAGTAATTCCGACTCCTTATCGGTCCACACGGACGAGGTTGGCGCCATGTTTTAGTTTTTCTGGAAGTGACGACAAGAGAATAAGGCTCCTGATTGGATAGAATTTTAATCAGTACCGCCACCCAAAGGTTTGGCAGACTAATTACAACACATTTATATGGTTCGATGCGGATGGATTTTTTTTTAAACGACATAGTGTGGATGAAGTTTTTTCCCCAAACTGAAAGGGTAAGCTATTCGGTTTTACAAATACCCAACAACGTGTGTACATGGCCTTATGTCTGTGAAAGGCACTATATAAATAAATTTACTTACTTACTTACTAATATTGAGTGCACGTTTTACATCATAAAAGTTTTAAAACATGCAATTGCGATGACACTTCCAGGGCTCCGTAAAAATGCCTGTTTTTACAAATAAAAATGGAATATTTTACAAAAGCACATTTATCTTTAAACCAACACATGACACACGTCACATTAACGTATTGGTTTACATAATGGATTACTGAACCAATCACTGTTTAGCACTTTTACCCAGAATGCTTTGCGGTCTGTGTTTGTTACAAAACCTCAGAATTAGTGCCTTATTCAACATTAAAAGATATATGTTAGATTTTAACTTTGTACAAATGACAGAATTGACATTAATGGAGTTATTATATCAGTATTTTCAAAAAAACATAAGTTAGTATGACTTTATTTTTCAAGACCGCCGCCTGACCGGAGTGTTGAAAGTGAGTTGGCATTATGGCTGCACTTGGTGTGTCTCTGTGGTGGGAGTGCTGTTGTAAACAAGAGCTTCCAGCAGGGGCAGAATGTTAAAAGAAAAATGATTATGATTAATAGAGCTGATTTTGTGGGTGCTCTCAGGATTTGTCTGTGCTGCTTCCTGCAGAGGGCAGCATGGTCAAACATTCTTGCTTATTCTTTAGGTCTTTTACTGCTTTTGATGCTTTCAAAAGCGATCGTGTTAAAAATCAATTACAGCTCTTTAGTAACTGCAAATTGTTGTGTGTTGGGGGGTTTGGCTGGATGTTTTTGTGTTGTTTTCTTTTCTTTGCTCTCCAGGTGGTATGCAAACTGGTTTTTGTCTGTGGAGACGGTGCTGGCAGAAGAGTCCTTCACCCTCATCAGCATTATTAGCTGCACCTGTGGAGGATGTTCACGTGCAGGCCTACTGACTCGCAGCACCTGTGGATGATGCTCACGTGTAAACTTAAAGACTTTCAGCTGAAGCAGATAATGAGATGGCGTTCTGCATTTAAGCCATGAGTGGTTCAAGCAGAATTGCCGGGAACTCGACCTTGTGACGTTCGTTTGTGAGACGCTGAGGACCGCGCCAGGGTTTGACACATCGTGCCTGTGAAGGAGGACGGGTGAGGGACACATGCTGTCAGCACACATCAGAGGTGATTATTGTCTGAATGATTGTTAATAGTAATTTGGCATTTTGTTACGCAGTATATTTGAACATTGATGAGAATTGTGCAGTTTGCTTCTCACTGCCGTGGCGTACGGACTGATGATCCTCCACCTGTTGTGAGAAGCTGCTCATTTACATAAAGCTTAAATTCAGACCTGAATGTGTTGCTGATAGTGTGTGCCTCTGAGGGATATTTGCTGTAGCTCTGTTGACTTACCTCACCTTTTCCATCCTTCACAGAGTCAGTTTGTCGTGTCCACCTGGGGGGTGTTTGGCGGTGAATCTGAGTCCAGAAGCGCCGAGGCTTCGATCCTTTTGGGCGCTGGAGAGCGCGCCGTCCTCACTCCGCCAGACAAACCAAATATTTATGTTGTACACTAATTATTGCACTGGAGGGGAAATAAAATTGTTTTGTTTGTGGAACCGCTTTCTGGTTATTAGCGCTGGGTTTCGGTCAGACGTTGGTCCGCTCCTCAACCTGCGTCTGCACATAACACAAATGTCCCATAGACAACACCGGAATTTATCGGTTATCGATTATCTGTAGCTTCTGATACATTTTTGAGTGGTTTATCGGTTTTTCTTTATCAAAGATAACTTTTCAGTTATCTTATTATCTGTTATCGAAGTTAATTTTTTGGTTATCTGTGCCCACCACTGCATACAAGTGCCATAAAACAGTGACAGTTGGGCATGTGAAACACTGGGAAACATTCCAAAGCCTTCTCTGTACTGCTTCATCTCGGCATGAAACCATATTGCTGCTCACAGATCTTCTCCTCTTTTCTAAGCATAGCTTCTGTTATTCTTTCCCATAACTTCATGCTGTCGCTGATCACGTTTGTGCCTCTGTAGTTACTGCAGTTTTGCACATCACCCTTGTTCTTCAAAATCAGTATCGGCATACTTCTTCTTTACTCTTGAGGCATCCTCTCACTTTCATACGTAGATTTTAATTAAACAGTCTGGTGAGAAACTCCACTAATCTCTGCTAAACATTTCCATTCCTCCACTGGTATGTCATCTGGACCAACTGCTTTTCCACTCTTCATCGTCTTCATAACTGCCCTCACTTCATCCTTATTAATCTCTTATACTTCCTGACTTATTCTGTCCACATCATCCACCCTTCTCTTTCTTTCATTTTCTTCATTCATCAGCTCCTCAAAATACTCCCTTCACTTTCTCAATACTCTCTCCTTCCTAATCAGTACATTTCCATATACCTCCTTTATCACACTAAACGGCCACACATCCTTTCCAGGTCGGTCCCTTTGTCCGGCCAGTCGCTATAAGTCCTTTTCTCCTTCCTTAGTGTTCATGTACATCTCGCTATATCTTAGCCTTTGCCACTGCATCTCCTTGTACTCCTGTCTACTTTTCATCACTTCTCTGACTATCCCAATTCTTTTTCACCAACTTCTTCCTCCTTATTTCATGAACATCTTCATTCCACCTTCAACCAAGTCACCCAGTACCTTCCTAGCTGTCTCCCTGTTTAAAATTACTTCACCTCCATCCAGTGCTTGTCTCACCTCCTCCCTGAATATTCATAGATCAGTCTTCCTCCTTCAACTTCCACCATCTGTTTCAGCTCTCAGTCTCTTCTTCACTTCTAAAGTCATCCCACAAATCACCCTCCAATGCTGTCTTGCTACCATTTTCCCTGCCACTACCTTGCAGTCTCCAATTTCTTTTATTTCTTTTAAGGGCTCAGTGGTGTAGCCAGAGGCACGAGGAGTCCGAACGTCCTCCCAACCCACTTGGACTAAAGGTCCACTTTTGAAGACATTTTAAAAACTTTTTTAATATATATTTTAAAACTAAACACACTGGATAAGTAGCAGAAGGTGATTATGACTCTCCCCTCTTGGGAAGATCTATACGGTTCCTGCTGCCTCAGACAAGTCCAGAACAGTTTATTAGATCCAACTTGTCCTGGACACTCACTGTTTGAACTGCTGTCCTTAGGCAAACGGTTCAGGACAGTAAGAACTTGGACTAATAGATTAAGAAATATTTTTTATCCTGAAGTAATAATAACACTCAGTACTGCACTAAACGTGACTCCAGTATGACCATGTAGGACCAGCTGAATGTAAAATACTATGCACATACATACAAATACTGAGATTTTATTCTCTGTTTTTATTTAAATATTTGCGTATAGTACCTTTTCATTCTTTACATTCTGTTTTTTTTTTTTGTAACACCAACGGACTTGTGCAGTCTTGTTGTATCTGATATACAACGACGACAAAGGCCGACTTAAATTGAGTTGAAATTGAATTGAATGACTCTGTGTCCTCATACTACGCTTCTGTTAAACCGGACCTCTACTGATCCAGTGCGGAAAGTCAGTTTATGAGTTGCAGTGGTATTTTGATGGTACGTAACGTTCTGGCCCCACCCCAAATGTTTGACTTTTGATAAAATTTAAAATTTGTAAAATTTTGGGTTCTGCACAGTCAGTGCTTCTTGCAGTAATAGTTTGAGTTTGTGCACGTACAGTGCTTTTTGTGTAGAAATTTTGATGTTTAGTGAGCTTTGCATAAAAATACATGAATGCTGTCCACTTCGGCCGGTCGTCTGTCATTTTATCTGAACATTTCCCTGTAAATTATTCTTCAAAGTTGTTGAGTCCAGTGTTAGCAAGCGTGCAACACAAGCTCCGTATACATCCGACTGTTCTTTCTGATTCCACCCCTCCCCAGCAGCCGTTCGGTGGCTGGTCGGAGTGGCAGCGGATTAGGCACACTCTATCAAAAAGGAATTAAACATCTGGTGAATAATTTACGGGGAAATGAGTTCTCACCCCGGTGCTGGTGACAGGGGGGAGGGGTCTGCCTGAGGGACGTGACCGGCGTGTCTGCCCTCTCCCTGTCTGTCCGTCTGTCTCTGCTCTCCTCACCGTGATGTCGTCGCCTCAGGTTGTTCTCGATGCCAGGCTGATCTAATGACAAACGAGCCCTGAAAACACCTCGCAGTTTATTTGGTTTATGCACCACGCTTCCTCCCAGCTTTGCTCTGGGCTCTTCAGCTCACAGTGTGTGAAGTGTGATACAGTCACAAAAATGTCAAATTTTTTTTTCTTCTCTACAAGTTAAATCGAAGCGACCCAACAAACTACTGCAATGGTCCACAATTCCCAGTGGACCTTTTGAAAATGTGAATTTTTTCCAGTTAACGTGACAGAAAAACTGTCAGAGATTCATTTATCTGTTAAACATACAACCCCAATTCCAATGAAGTTGGGACGTTGTGTAAAATGTAAATAAAAACAAAATGCAATGATTTTCAAATCCTCTTCAACTTATATTCAATTGAATACACCACAAAGACAAGATATTTAATGTTCAAAACTGATAAACTTTATTGTTTTTGTGCAAATATTTGCACAAAAACACTGAGGATACTAATTGTGAATGTCCTCAGTGTTGTTAGAAGGAAAGGTGATTTAACACAGTGGTAAATATACCACTGTCCCAGCTTTTTTGAAACGTGTTACAGGCATCCATTTCAAAATGAGCAAATATTTGCACAAAAACAAAGTTTTTCAGTTTGAACATTAAATATCTTGTCTTTGTGCCGTATTCAGTTGAATATAGGTTGAAGAGGATTTGCAAATCATTGTATTCTGTTTTAATTACATTTAACACAACATCCCAACTTCATTGGAATTGGGGTTGTAGAGCCCAGATTTTGTAATTGACTGCTACAAGTCCAGAGCATCATTACATGACAGCCATCTACTGCCAGTGTTCATGGCAGTGTGAGCAGCCACACATTCGCTAAAAGTGATGAATCACTTAACAATCAGAATTTTCAGTTTTCAAATTGCCATTTTTTTCACAAATGAAAAAAATTACATATTTACAAATACAGATTTATTTGTAACACCCACCACACGTTTCACCAGCCAACTACTGACGTCAGGAAACTAATGTACCCATAATGTAATGCGGCATGTGTATCGAAACACTAAAACCTTCAAAATTAAATTAAAATAAATTAAAATTAGTGCATTACTTCATCACTAAAACATATAGCTGATATTTTCACTTTGTAAAATGAAAGCCGTGATGGTAATTTCAATAACTTGTCAGGAATTAGTTTGTTTAAAATTATAACCATAAGTCAAAACAGTCTGCCTCTGCAAGACTCCAGTAAAATGACCGGCAGGTCTGTATGGTGTGAAGAGAAATGATTCCCCCCCTTCACTCTGATCACCAGGTCTCTTTGCTGAGAAAAGGTGATCTGAGACAGAAGTGCTGACTCGTTGTTGTGTCAGTAGCTGCCATGTACTGAAGTCAATACGGAAAGTTAGCGGTTTAGCTTTTATCTGTAACTTCTGCTAATTTTTTTTAGGGATTTATCGGTTTAGCTTTATAAAAGTTAACTTTTCAGTGAGCGGATTAATGGTAATTAAAGCTAACTTTTGGTTAGCTGTGCCCACCACTGTTTATTGTAGATCTGTACTTGATGTTCATTTTTCTCATCCTGTCCCAGTCACCATAAATGTGTGAGGTCTGACTCTTGTTTTTCTGTCATCCTGAATTAGTCATTGTTGTTTTTAGGAAACATTTGATAAATTACAGAACATTGAGAAGTATCAGGATCATCTGATGGCTAAGGGGCTCTTTTCCAAGGACTCATCAAAGGTGTAAGTGAAGGAAGAAGGCACAAAAGTCTTTCAGGTGACCTTTGACCTTTGTTCATTTAAGGTTAGAACCATCATGGGGTTTTTGTGGGACTTGCACCTGTGCCGCTCCATGCACTCTCCTTTGATCCAAATCTGAACCAAGATCGAGAGTCAGACTTTTATTTACGTTTTTAATGGACTTTTCATTGATTGGTGAAATTGTCACTTCTATTTATTTCTACGATGCCAAATCACAACATAAGACGCTTTAAAGCGCTCAAGACCAGGGCTGCCCAAATCTGTCCTAGGGGGGCACGTTTTCATGTCTAACTACACAACTGGCACCTGAATATTTAAATCCAGTGTTTCCAGTTCCTTATTGGCTGAGCACACCTGCGGGTATCTTGTGTCAAGTGGGTGAGACGTGGGCAATTGAGTGTAATATGTTGTAATCGGACAACTGTTCTCAAGAGCAGATTTTAACAGGAATTTTAGCTTTTTTGAATAAGTGGTGAAAATGCGGTGGTAGAGCTTATACATGCACAAAAAATGATTGTATAATGGGAATCGTATGAAACTGACTAATCAGCAATAATTGGTTACTGTCGTTATAGTTGAAGTAAAATAGAAGGTAATAGTACAGACTGAGATTAGATGAATTTTGGTTCTGATTAAAAAATAAATATATAACAAATTTGGGCCATATTGCTAAATTTGAAATTGTGGCCGAAATTGATTCAGGCAGATGATGTGAAGATGAAGTATTTCCATGTATGTAATATGTTAAACTAGGTCAGATAAATGAAGACTAAAACATCGTTTCTGAGGTAGGTAAGGTTAGACCTTACTTGTGTTGAAGCACCTTGAGGCAGCTTTGTTGTGATTTGATGCTATATACATGAAAAATGGAAATTGATTTTTAAATCACATGGCTTCTTATTTCTGTTTTTAAAATAATAATAATAAAATTACAGGAATTTAAACTTTATGAATCATGTTTTATATATATATATATATTATATATATATATATATATATATAATGACCCTCATGGCCTGCCTGCAGTACCTCATGGCCCACCAGTGGGCAGCGGACCATACATTGGGCAACCACTGGGTCCAGTATTTATCCACCCCCATGAGCACATCTCCTGACAGTGTTAAGGGAAAAACTCCTTCATTGTTTATTTTTAATTAGAAGAAAACTGAAGCAGCCCATACTCACTGAGGTGACCATCTGTTGACAACAAAACAAAAGCACAACAAAGAGTGCAGGACATGCAATAACACAAACTGACGCTGCCAACGACAGTCTGCTGACCCTTTGGCTCCTACTCATCGATGACATAATTCGTCTTCATATCTGCTGGTCTGCACAGAAATGATGCAGATCACGATTCTCTGGGTAAATCCAGTCATCGATCTGTGGTGGTTTACACTGGTAGGCGAAGGTCTGTAAAGCAGATGATGGTCTTCCATGGTCCTGACCACCTGATTTTCTCCTTCAAGTTCTTTAGGATCAAGTCGGGGCTCACAAAGGAGGAACTGGAGGAAAAGCTGGTGGAGAACATCTCAACCCACAATGTAAGATCAGCCACAGTCACTTCCTGAAAGACATATTCAATCTACAGTATTTCGAGTGTTTATCTCCACTGGAGGCCCATGCATCGCATCTTGCACATTTTCTTTTCCTCACACTTCCTTTTCTGAAGATTCCTTTCTGCATTTCAGTTTTTCTCTTCCAACACAAACAAAGGTTTTTAAGTAACGTTGCCACATTTGGCAGTAAAAAGGTCTCATTTTAATTTCTGCATCATCTCCAAATGTGTGATTTTATCTGATCCAGGCAGCAGTCGCATCACCAAATAACACTGCAGAATCCGGCTTGCTGTTACATGGTTTACAGTCTCCCCGGGATCAAGTTCTGCCCTCCAAACTTTAAAGAATGAGTTTTCTACCACTAAATGTACCAATATTCAGAAGTAAAACAATGTACAATACCAATATATCTGCAGATATATACACATTTAAAAAATGAAGTGGGACAGAGGAGGGTTTTCTTTCACCAAAACATCAAATCTAGGCTTACATCTCAGATGTACCTTCTGGCAAATTGTAGCTGAAGTTTCAGGTCTTCTTTTTAATAAAATCCTCCTCTATACCACTTCATCATGAAGCTGTATAACTGGGGATACAAATGCAAAATATGCACTATGGCAATTACTCCAATCACAAGTAGAGAAGCCTGTAACTTCTTCTGGGTTGTCTGGGTGTCTTGGTGGCTTTCCTCACTCTTCTCCTTCTTGCACAGTCATACAGTTTTTGAGAACTGTCTACACAGATTTACCATAGAGTGCCATACTGTTTGTATTTTTTTTATAACTGATGTAAATAAAGTTCAAGACAGTGACTTGGAAATGTTCATGTATCCATCTCCTGACTTGTCTGAAGAAAAACTGGCAATTAAACTGATTATTTACAGGTATTATACCAAAGGGGCTGAATACTTATGTAACCCATCATCTTGGCTTTTATAGTTTAATTAATTTATATCAAGTTGTAGAAATTTACTTTCAGTTTTATTCTAAGGAAGATAATTTTTTGAAATTTTTATATTAAGAAGCCTGATTTACTTTTTGTATTTGAAATGCCATAAACAAATTAAAATGCGTGAAATACCAAGGGGGCTGAATACTTTTGCAACCCACTGTAACTATACGTATAGCCAGTGACCAACCCACATGCATCACACTGCCTTCACTCTGATTGGCAGTCGCCATGTTGCCTTCACTCAGCATTGCATAAAATAGTTTTTTCGTCTATTTGAGCCCCACCCAGCTGGCGCCATAGAGAACACTTGTCTTTTGTAGCTGTAAAGTGCCCACTCTGACTGAAAATGAATGACAGTTGGTTGCTTTTCCGTTGCCTAATGTTACCAAGGGGGTAATGAGGGTCCCAGCCACGCTTGACACATTGTAAACAATACCTCTGGTGTGCCCTCTGCTGGACAAACTGTCAGGACACTATTTCCAGCAGCCAAGTTTGTTTTTCAAGGTGTGTCTGCGTGTGTGTGTGTGTTTTCTGCAGTACGATCACTTCATCCAGCTGATGGAACGCTTGCTGTCGATGCCGTACTGCAGCAGAGAGGAGACGTTTATCCAGTCGTTCCGCATGCAGCTGCAGTCTCAGTCCATGAAGCAAACTGTGACCTCGCTCCAGAGGGATGAAAGGGGCGTGGCTTATACCACTGCAGAAGGTGAGGTGTAAAAGAAAAAAAAAACATCCCCAGCTTTCATGGTTCCACAAAGATTAGTTCCACAAGTCCAACTTAGTCCTTTGAGTCAGTTCTCAATATGACTTGGTGAGGTCAGGCTCTAAGCCACGCCCATTTTCATAATGTTCCTTTGTTTTAGCACCAACAAAGTCACCCAAAGTTTTCTAAATTTTGCGTTACCATTGTAATATATTGATATTACAATAGCTGAGATGAAACTGCAGAGGTAATTACTGTAAAAACTGTTCCTCTTTTTTAAACACACAAAGACAAAGTCACCATTTGGAGTGGATTATTAAGTGATTCGGTTAATCAGTAACATTAAATAGATTTTTTTTTATGCTGGTGAAAATGTTGGGCCTGGCTTTGGAGAAATACCGATACATGTTTTATGGACGGAGTCATAGTTGATTGATTGGTTTTAAATAATGAGCATTTTTACTCCGTTTTCCTGCTTAGCTCACCTAGCAGCTAGCTTAAATAGTTAGCATGTAGCTTGCTTAAATATGAATTTGTTGATCAGATTTTTGAGTAGATAATGCTAACGAAAACCCAATATTTGTATTGTTCTTATTGTTTATTATTAGTTTTCATCATTATTATTATTATCATCAAGAACAACAAATGCGTGATTTTGTTTTGTTTTTTGTTTTGTTTTTTTCAATATAGCTACAAGTTGCACTGGAGCAGAAGTCGCAGTACCTCCCAAACTAATAAAAATATAAAAATTCTTTCAAAAAAATGTAACATACTCCGGAGAATACAGTAAATAATTTATCTTTGCATTTGTGGAATAAGTCATTCTTCGTACTGCATACAGGAAAAATCGGCCCAGCATGCATTGCTTCGTCAACATGTTTTGTTGTTTTGTTTTTCCCCAGACGGACGACTTTTGCATCTCATTGTTTTTGATGTTTGACATCCATTTTTTATTTTTACGTGTATACGAGAAAACCGCACAGCTTTATCTGATTTTTGCAAGAGTGTGACCATGAGAGCTCAGAGAGGAAGCGATGTCGCTGTAGTGACCTTAATGGGACAGCTGTGGTGTGGATGCGGACCTGTGACGCAGTTAGCACAGCTAGCTGTGTCTAGCAATGTCTACGTTTACTGACTGTAAGTGGACACATGAATCAAAAGACACAAAGGAGATGGTGGCGGTCGGATGTTTAATGATCATCATGCGGAACCTTGAAATATCAAAGGTCACGAAGCTGTGTGAAGATGCAAATGGTGTCCAACAGCAGGACGGTGTTGTTTCTTAACGCTGGCGGCGCCACTTAGCGCGCAACCAGGAGAACGGCTGAGTGTAAATCTCTTCAAAAGGAGGCACATGATAATACGAGGTCTGTCAATAAAGTATCGGACCATTGGCTGGGAAAAAAAACTGGCTTACCTGGACGGTTGGAAACCTAATCACCCTCGAAGTACTCTCCTTGGGACTCCACACACTTCTCCCAGCGGTGTTGCCACTGTTGGAAGCATTCCAAAAACACCTTTTTTGGGATGGCGCGCAGCTCCGCCGTCGTCGCAGCCATGATGACCTCTCTTGTCTCAAATCGGGTTCCTTTTAATGGTATTTTAAGTTTTGGGAAGAGCCAGAAGTTGCAAGGGGCCATGTCAGGGGAGTAAGGTGCCTGTTGAACCACCGGAGTCTGTTTTTTGGTCAAATAAGTCTGAATTAAATGAAAGGAATGAGCTGGTGCGTTGTCGTGGTGGAGGCGCCAATTTCCTCTGGCCCACAACTCCGGTCTCTTGCACCGCACACCATCACGTAGACAACGGAGGACATCCCTGTAATACTCCTTTGTTATTGTTTGACCCTGTGGTGCGTACTTGTGGTGTACCACACCACAGGAGTAAAAAAAAAACAGTCAGCATTACCTTGATCTTGCTGCACACTTGGCACGCCTTCTTCGGTCTTGGCGACGTGGAATGCTTCCACTGTGACGACTGGAATTTCGTTTCCAGATCGTACCCGTACACCCAGGACTCATCTCCGGTGATTATAGTGTCCATAAAGCTGGGATCAGTGTGAATGGAGTCCAGCATGTCCTGTGAGACTTCAACACGATGTTGCTTTTGCTCCGCCTTCAGCAACTTTGGCATGAACTTCGCCGCCATATGTTTCATGCCCAAATCTTCCGTCACGATGGAATGTGCCGAAGTCCTGTTAATGTCCACTTCCTCCGCAATTTCTCGGACAGTCACACGACGATCCCGCATAACCACAGCGTGCACTTTGGAAACGATCTCGTCATTTCGGCTCATTGATGGCCGACTGGAGTGTGGCTCGCTCTCCACCGTTGCGCGCCCGTCTTTAAACCGGTTGTACCACTCCTTAATCCATGTGCTGCTCATGGCTTCATCCATGAAAGCCGTTTGGATTTTTCAAATTGTTTCTGCCTGGCTGTCACCAAGTTTCTGGCAAATTTAATGCAGTAGCGCTGCTCCAAGCGTTCGGCCATTTTCTCTCAGGAAAAAATCCGACGAGGGGGGTGGAGCGCTCCTCCCACAAGCTGTGCTCACAGGCGAACGAGGGTCAACCTTGTCTGATGCAATCGCACATGATTCAAATCCATATAACTTAAAAAATAAAATAAAATGGACTGTTACTTTATTGACAGACCTCGTAATTTGCCCCCTACTGGAGCCTGGATGGAACTGTATGCGATAGAGAGAATTTATCTACACTGGTTAGCTCCGCCTCCACACCCACATCACAGTAGCTCCCTGCCCCGCCCATTTTTCAATAAAAGAATCTGTATGTTTATTGACTGTTGAGTTTGTGCACCTCACACATTTTAATTTTACTTGGCGATAAGAAGAAAGAAAGAAAAAGTTGATTCTTTTTTCTGTTTGTCTGCTTTGACTTTCAGGACAGAGAAAGACGTCGACCTCATCGGTGGTCCTCAGAGACGGTGGTGCCGGGCGCATCACCATCAAT
Source organism: Thalassophryne amazonica (assembly GCF_902500255.1). Classification (NCBI taxonomy): domain Eukaryota; kingdom Metazoa; phylum Chordata; class Actinopteri; order Batrachoidiformes; family Batrachoididae; genus Thalassophryne; species Thalassophryne amazonica. The sequence continues at coordinate 166,762,641 of NC_047103.1, forward strand.
GGCCAAGAGATGATCCAGTACCTCCCCGTGCTGCAGGACAGGCACGACCACTGACCGGCCACCAGCGCCAACAAATAAAGCTTTGCTCCTTTCATTCACGCATTATCTTTAAAATGCAAAGTGTCGTGTGTTTTAGCCCCGAAAAAATGAGAAAGCAGCGTTTTCTCCCTGCGCGCGGTGTGGACCTTTTTTTTTGTAGTGAGTTAATTACACAGTTGAGTGGTCATGAGGATGTCCACAGCTATATTGTTGTCACGCTGTGTGAGGACGGGCTGTAATTGGAGCACAGAGGTGACACTTGACTTTGTCAGCACCCGTCGGCCATTCAGGCCGCGACACCATCCAGAACGCACTTTCTGCCGCATCTCCTGCACTCGCTTATCCTGCTCCTGCTGAGTCAGACAATACTCAGTAATATGTGGTGGTGAGATTGTTAAAGGAGGCTTTCCTCTGTGCTCAACTGAAAAAACATTAAACCGGCTAATCCGGCGCGGGTGATACCGCTATCTGTTTAATAGCTGCTCATCCGCGTTGTATTCTTTAGCCTCATTTTTTTTTAATCTGTCACTTATTTCTTCTCTTTTTTTTTTCTCTCAGAGAGCAGCTGATGTTTCCGCTTCAGTTCATGGACATGCTCGGCCGCTTCGACCTGGAGTGCACAGTGAGCGGCGGTGGGCGCTGCAGCCAAGCGGGGGCGCTGCGGCTCGCCATCTCCCGTGCCCTGCTTGGCTTCCTCTCTGAGGGAGATGTAGAGAAGATGAGACAAGGTAGACCTCTTTTTTTTTAACCCCTACAATCTTCAAGATCCCATTTTCAGGTATCTATTGATAATGTATGGAAGCTCAAGGTCATGCTCACGTTTTTACCAAATTTTACTCTCGGTCACAGCAAACAACATGAACGCGCAATCGTTTCATCATGGTATGCTGTACTTAAAATGTTAACGTGGATGTTTTGTATCTCGAGGTCATCCTGATGTTTCGTATCCACTTTTTTGGGGTCAGAGGTCGTTGTGAATGTAGCTGATGCTCTTTTGTTGAAGTTGAATGTCATCGTACTGTTTATGACCTTTTAGTTGGGTCAGAGGTTGTTGTACATGAATACACTTTCTTTTCATAAATGCATAATGCAATTTGTTTAAAATTCCCCTGTAGCTCAAGGTCCTGCTGTTCTTTCTTACCTACTTTTGATTGAGTTAGTAGTCATTATGTATGCTATTGATACTTATTTATTTCATAAAATCATGCTCCGGTTTATCGTAATTTGTGATGTTATATATGCCTCAGGGTCATACTACTATTTCTCACCTATTTTAGTTGGGTCACAGGTTGTTAGAATGATTAGTCCTCTTTCAGATAACCAAGCTGTGATTTACAGTAGTGTTCAGAATAATAGTAGTGCTATGTGAGTAAAAAGATGAATCCAGGTTTTGGGTATATTTCTTATTGTTACATGGGAAACAAGGTACCAGTAGATTCAGTAGATTCTCACAAATCCAACAAGACCAAGCATTCATGATATGCACACTCTTAAGGCTATGAAATTGGGCTATTAGTAAAAAAAAAAGTAGAAAAGGGGGTGTTCACAATAATAGTAATAATAGCATCTCAAACCTATTATGTTCAAACTGCTTTTTTTTAGCAATCCTGTGAATCACTAAACTAGTATTTAGTTGTATAACCACAGTTTTTCATGATTTCTTCACATCTGTGAGGCATTAATTTTGTTGGTTTGGAACCAAGATTTTGCTGGTTTACTAGTGTGCTTGGGGTCATTGTCTTGTTCAAACACCCATTTCAAGGGCATGTCCTGTTCAGCATAAGGCAACACGACCTCTTCAAGTATTTTGACATATCCAAACTGATCCATGATACCTGGTATGTGATATATAGGCCCAACACCATAGTAGGAGAAACATGCCCATATCATGATGCTTGCACCACCATGCTTCACTGTCTTCACTGTGAACTGTGGCTTGAATTCAGAGTTTGGGGGTCATCTCACAAACTGTCTGCGGCCCTTGGACCCAGAAAGAACAATTTTACTCTCATCAGTCCACAAAATATTCCTCCATTTCTCTTTAGGCCAGTTGATGTGTTCTTTGGCAAATTGTAACCTCTTCTGCACGTCTTTTATTTAACAGAGGGACTTTGCGGGGGATTCTTGCAAATAAATTAGCTTCACACAGGCGTCTTCTAACTGTCACAGCACTTACAGGTAACTCCAGACTGTCTTTGATCATCCTGGAGCTGATCAATGGGTGAGCCTTTGCCATTCTGGTTATTCTTCTATCCATTTTGATGGTTGTTTTCCATTTTCTTCCACGCGTCTGTTTTTTTGTCCATTTTAAAGCATCGGAGATCATTGTAGATGAACAGCCTATAATTTTTTGCACCTGCGTATAAGTTTTCCCCTCTCCAATCAACTTTTTAATTAAACTACGCTGTTCTGAACAATGTCTTGAACGTCCCATTTTCCTCAGGCTTTCAAAGAGAAAAACATGTTCAACAGGTGCTGGCTTCATCCATAAATAGGGGACACCTGATTCACACCTGTTTGTTCCACAAAATTGACAAACTCACTGACTGAATGCCACACTACTATTATTGTGAACACCCCCTTTTCTACTTTTTTTACTAATAGCCAATTTCATAGCCTTAAGAGTGTGCATATATTGAATGCTTGAACTTGTTGGATTTGTGAGAATCTACTGAATCTACTGATACCTTGTTTCCCATGTAACAATAAGAAATATACTCAAAACCTGGATTAATCTTTTAGTCACATAGCACTACTATTATTCTGAACACTACTGTATGTTGTGATTCTGTTGAAGTTCAAGGTCATACTGCTCTTTCTTACCAGTTTTTATGTGGGTCAAGTTAGAATGATTACTACTCTGACATTTCTTAAAATCAAATCGCAAATTTTAACATACCATTATTATTATTATAACATTATAACATAAATTATTACCAAAATACCAAAATTACTATTTATTTTTTGTGCAAAAGTGTAATTAATAATCTCAACATTATTTACACCATCTTCTTAAAGGCAAAACACACAAAACATTTTTTATATACAGCTATATAAATTCAGCATTAAGGGGTTAAGTTGGGTCAGAGGTTTTGTGAATGACATTATTATAATAATTATTATAATAATAATTAATATTAGTAGTAGTAGTAGTAGTATTTTAAATTATGATATGCTGTCTGGCACCAGCAGCCATGCCACATTGTCCCCATGGTCATGCTTGGTTTGAGCTTCAGTAGATCCTCTTGGTCATGTAACTACATTTCCAGATTATGTTGTTTTGACAGTTGAACAGGTGTACCTAATGAAGTGGCCAGTGAGTGCAAAATGGTCATGTTTCAGCATCTTTAGATAAATGTAAGAACTAAAATACTGTCCTGCTCAGGTCTGGTATTTTGATTTTTTTCAGATAAAAACAAGTGCTTAAAAGAATTTGAACAATTTGTTTCTTTTTTTTTTTTTCCTCCAGCTGGTTTGCTGACTCCTGACCCCAGGGTGAAAGAGAGGAATAAGCCTGGCCAGGAAGGAGCTCGAAGAAAATTCACCTGGAAGAAACGCTGAAAACAGACACAGAATGTGAACACTGAGGTGGAACATTCAGCTCGACTGTTGGAAATTACTTTTTGGATCACAGTGACGTCATGTGGAGTGTCTGGCCTCAACGAGCTGCAGTGTGCGTCTTTTACCACCAGATGGCAGTCTGTGATTAGGAATCAATGAAAATGCCTTAGTGAAAATCAATAAATGAATTTTGTTTGCCCCCAGATACTAAGATGTGTTTCTTTTGATTGAATTTTACCGGCTTTGCCTAAAACCTGTTTTTGACCTAACTTGTTGAAAACTTGTGTGAAAGATCTTGTTTCCTGCAGCAGAAACGGATGTAGAACTGAGCGTGCAGTTCCTCTGCCAGAGCACACACATCCAACTGTTATCACCAGCCAACACATGAGGGCACTCTGGTGTGTTCTCTCCTTTTGTGATGTCATAAAGCAAGAGGCTATTACAGGAAAAGAGAAATTAAATACAAATCTCCTAAATTGAATCATCCCTGACTCAGGGACCAGCTCTGCAAAAGGGTTGAAGCCAGAACAATCACAGAATCTTTGCCCCTTTGTGGATCAGCGGAGCCGAACGTTTTCTGCCTCACAGGTAAGTGGATACCAAAAAAAAATGCTGTTTTCACCAGTAAGAGTGAGCTACTGGTGCTGTGATGCACCAGTAGGAGCTCACTCTATTATTATTCAATGCTGTGACTGAATAATTCCAAAACCTTGAGAAGATTTTAAAATTATCATAAGCAGTTGCTCTGTCAAGCACTAACCACTAGGTGTGAGTAATGTATGGAAAACGACTCCAGGTTTTGATTTATTGTGGTTACTGAGGATTTACTCTTATTTTATTTGAGATTAAACTGGTTTTTATATGTGAATTTAAAATTTTGTACACTTTATAATCACATTTAAACCTAATTTACAGGAGTTTAAATGTCTTAAACTGGATTTAATCTGGTTCCATAGACTTCCCCTGCCAACCTCAATCATTTGTTTTGAAACCGCAGCGATTAAGGGCAGTTTAAACAACATAAAAGATATTTTTGAAATACTATAAGCTTGTGTAAATGGACTGTACTTGAGACATTCTATTTGACAGTCAATTATTTTATTTCATGGAAGATGATGGATATTTGACTACGAGGCACATTGAATAAATGTTTTACACACAAAATTTATCTTTAATCTTTACATTGATCATTACATTGTGATTTACGGATTTTTTTTTTATTTTATGTCTCTCACAGTGGACATGCACCTAAGATGAAAATTTCAGACCCCTCCATGATTTCTAAGTGGGAGAACTTGCAAAATCGCAGGATGTTCAAATACTCATTTTCCTCACTATATATATGTGTGTGTGTGTGTGTCGTAGTGACTCAAAATTTCATATAATGAATAAATGTGACTTCATTTTGACTTTCAAAGAAAAAGTTACATTTGTTGTGATGTGCCATTACAAAATTTTTAAAAAGCCTCACTTCTTAAAAGCTGCAAGACCCCAAATTGCACTTTTAACTTTGTAAAATAAAAAAGTAGTGTGGTTTTTTGTTGTTTTTGTTTGTTTTGTTTTGCAAATCACATTTGTTGTCAAAATCCACCATGAAATTGTTTCAACAATTTCTCTGGTGTGATGAGACAAAGATTGAACTCTTTAGCATCATGTTTGGAGGAAACCAGGCACCATCCCAACAGTGAAGCATGGTGGTGGCAGCATCATGCTGTGGGGATGTTTTTCAGCAGCAGGAACTGGGAGACTCGTCAGGATTGAGGGAAAGATGAATGCAGCAATGTACAGAGACATCCTGGATCCTCCAGAGCGCTCTCGACCTCAGACTGGGGCGACGGTTCATCTTTCAGCAGGACAATGACCCTAAACACACAGCCAAGATATCAAAGGAGTGTCTTCAGGACAACTCTGTGAATGTCCTTGAGTGGTCCAGCCAGAGACCAGACCTGAATCCAACATCTCTGGAGAGATCTGAAAATGTCTGTGCACCGACGCTCCCCATCCAACCTGATGGAGCTTGAGAGGTGCTGCAAAGAGGAATGAAAAAACTGCCAAAATATAGGTGAACCAAGCTTGTGGTATCATATTATTGCAATATATGTTAGTCACCTTTGTTTAATGTAAATATTTTTCTTTACTACTGTACCCCTTACCAAAAAGTAGTATATGCAAGTATGTTTCAAGTATACTTCTAGTTTACTTTTTATATACTTATCAGTACTATTTTTTGGTAAGGGACAACTTCTTGCTGATGCAAAAAAAATATTTTTCCCCATTGTGGGATCAATAAAGTTTATCTCGTCTTCAAGAAGACTTCAGACTGTAACTGCTGCCAAAGGTGCATCAACAAAGTATTGAGCAAAAGGTGTAAATACTTATGTACATGTGATTTCTTTTCTATTATTATTTTATTTTAATAAATTTGCAAAAATTTTCATGTTGTCATATGGGGTGTTGTGAGTAGAATTTTGAGAGGAGGGAAAAATTTGAAATGCCATAAATTAAAATGCGTGAAATGCCAAGGGGTATAATACTTTTGCATCCACTGTATATAATATATAATATAAATTTGCAAAAAAATCTCAAACACTTTTTTTCACATTGTCATTGGTGGGGTATTTTGTGTAGAATTTTGAGGAGAAAAAATTCATTTCATCCATTTGGAATGAAGCTGTAACATAAAATATGGAATAAGTTCAGTGAATACTTTGTGGATGCACCATGTGTGTGTTTTGTGTGTGTGTGTGTTTATGTATATATATATATATATATATATATATATATATATATATATATATATATATATATATATATATTATAAACTGAGGTCAAATTTGTTTGCTTTTTTGAGTTATATTAATGAATTAGAATTTGGATGTTACAATTCAAATCAAAATTTCGGCCGTTTTAATTTAAATTCACATTAAAAATCTCAATTTTAGATTTATTTATTTTTATTACACTTGGATGATCCTAACTCAAATCGAATTTTATGTGTGTGTGTGTGTGTGTGTGTGTGTGTGTGTGTGTGTGTGTGTGTGTGTGTGTGTGTGTGTGTGTGTGTGTGTGGTTTGCCTATTAGTTAATTGGAAAAAACAATTCGGGTATTCAAAATTTAAATATTAAAAATATAAACTGCAAGCTTCTGAGCCACAATAAGAAAAAACTGAAAATGTTAACTTCGTCAAAACAAGTCTAAAATATAAATGTGTTTTTTTTTTTTGTTTTTTTTTTTTTTTGCTCGTTCCTGCGCACGCGCACTCCTCTCAGCGGTTTTGACTTCAAAAGTCTAATTTGGACTTTTTGTGACGTGTATTTTTTGAGCCGCCGTCGGGGTTTTATTGATCAGATTTGGTCTTTTGAACAGGTTTGGTCGGTTGCGGTGAGCCGGAATCGGTCCCGTGTGTTTGCGCCCGGCGGTCGGTGTGGATCCGGATCGGATGGAGGCGGCGGCGGCGGCGGTTCTGAAGCCGCCGGTCATGGCAGAGGTGGACTGTAACAGTAAGTCCCTGAACGCAGAGCTGGAGGTGAAGAAGCTGCAGGAGTTGGTTCGGAGGCTCGAACACCAGAACGAGCAGCTGCGGAACCGAACCGGCGGCGGGCCGCCGAGCCCGCTGTTCCACCGGAGCCTGTCGCCGGATCACTTCATCAGCCTGCGGCCGAACCGAGCCGCAGTGTGGCATCATCAGGAGGAGGAGGAGCTGTCGGTTCTGGACGAGCTGGAGCTCCTGGACCTGGACCTGGACCCGGACCCGATCTGCGCCTCGGATGAGGAAACGTGGTCAGTGTCTTTGTTTCGCCGGTCGACGGATTCCATCGGTGCTTTGCTCTGCGACCCTCCAGCAGGGATTCGAACCCGCAACGTCTGTGCAAAAAAAAAAAAAAAATCTAACCAATAATTGTTGAGGGACTGGACCGTTTGGGCTCCGCGTGCACGCGTAAAAACGCTGTGATTTCAGTGGATTCTGTCAATTAATTTCATGGAGAATTACAGGTTCTGCAAAGAATCAGGCTGTTTGATAGATAGATACTTCATTGATCCTTCACAGGAAATGATGCTGTTGCAGCAGCTCACACAGACAGAAATTTCGTACATCTGTCATTATCATATAATGTAAAATAAAATAAAATGAAAGTGCAAATCCACAGACATCATTTTAACAATCAATGTGCATTAAACAGCCTAACAGCAGCCTGGAGGAAAGTCTTCCTAAAACTCTCCGTCTTGCACCTCGGTGCCATCAGCCTGTGATTTTTAACCCGCCTGTCAGCAGGTTAAAAATAAGATTTTGGAATCAACTGTCAAAAATGCAGGACTGAGGGGGACCGGGGACCCTCACAACGGCCTGTGTCAAGAACACCCGGCGGCAGGAGGACGGTCGGGCTTGAGGACGCCCTGTGGTGGCAGGGTGGTTGAACTCGAGGATGGAGGGTGGTGCTTGAGGGCACCCTGCAAGGTGAAGGTGGTTGGGCTCAAGGATGGGTGGACGGTTGAGCCAAGGATGCCCTGCAGTGGGTGGACGGTTGGGCCGAGGATGTCCTGCGGTGGGTGGACGGTTGGGCCGAGGATGTCCTGCGGTGGGTGGACGGTTGGGCCGAGGATGCCCTGCGGTGGGTGGACGGTTGGGCCGAGGATGCCCTGCGGTGGGTGGATGGTTGGGCCAAGGAAGTGCTGCATGAACACCCAGTTCATAGCTGCAGCTGCAGAATAGCTTTAAAAATGGCTAAATGTATGTGATTCCTTCGATCTTTGAAGAATTGGACCACCTGTGAGGGAACATCATCTGCGACATTGTGTGGCAGGTTTGTCTGTGTCTGATCGAGTTTGTTTCACCCAGGGGCTGGAAACACCCACATATCTCCTGTTTGCAGCCGATGGATTGCTACTTTCAGGAGGTGGGTATGGACAAGCTGGATGGTTACCATCCATGACTCAAGGTAGATGTTGATGGTTGCAGCAACATGTGAATGTTCCCAGACCTGACCTGATGCCCGGGTTAACAGTGATCACCACTGGCACTATTTCCCAGCAGCGTTCTGGCAAAAACTGTGCTAACAATTGGGGTGTAGAAGGAGAGATGGAGGAAAAGGTTGGTTCAAAAAGAATTTGCATAGTCAGATGAAGAAAGTAGACAATGGAACAAGGAGATGTTGTACAAGTGGGAGAAAATGCGACTAGCCAGCAGGGTGTGAAGTTGAAAACAAATGAAGAAGAAAGAGACCTGCATCAAGTGGCCCGACAGGATGTGCAGCAGGGTTGAGCCATAAAGAATGCAGGTGGAAATGTGCTGACAAGTGAGGAGAGTGTGTCGAGAAGGTGGAGGCTGTACTTTGAGGAGCTGCTGAATGAAGAAAGTGAAGATGAAAGAAGGCTGGATGATTTGCAGAGTGTGACTCAGGAAGGGTGACAACTTAGTTAGAGAACTGTAGAAGCTGCATGACCAAAATGACTGCAATACAGTTAAACTCCATCTAAAATGGGTGGACGGTATTGCTCAAAAACATACAGTGAAAGAAATGTATCTACAGTCTGCAGTGAGTGATTGCTAATTATTTCTGTCAGGTTAACGTGTTTTGTTTTGGTTATTTATTTAATTCCAGGTTATATTCATCCCTAAAACATAAGGAGACTTCTGATTACTCGCTCACACCTCTGCAGTGGTGCCGGCAGGTTCTAGACGGTCCCAAATCAGAGGTGGAGGCCGCCAGAAGATCGCTGTCCCTCCGACTGGAACAAGGTCTGTATATACGTATATATAGTGTGATTCAATACAGGCTTCACAATGCGATTATCCCGCTGCATCGTTACACAATAAATTGATAGATGCCAAATTTTTGCTATTGTTGACTTCTGCCACCTCAGATGTTGGCAGCAGAAACCTTTTGTGACGTTTGCTATGAATTTGTGTTAAAGATTCTCATTATTGAACTTTATGCAGATGATCTCCCAGAAATTAAATCTGTCAGTTTTCGGCTTCTAAAAGCAAATCTGCTGTTTCTAGTGGATTTAATTATTTTGTCCAAATTGCAAGGGGGACTGTGGCAAAAGGGAAAAAAAAAATAGATTTAATTTAAATGAATTATTTAAATGCTAATCAAGTGGTGGTACCTGAGTGGGGGTTCTGGTACCTACATGGGGGTTCTGGTACCTGAGTGTGGAAAAGCACTCCTTACTTTGTGCCCACAGTGATCAGGGTGTCTAATGTTAGACTCTAATCTGTGTCATGGCATTAGGCAGGTCAGGATCAGGTCACATGACCTGCCTGTCAGCCGCGGTAGAAGGCTTCACCTGATTAGTTTAGGCATTGGCGAGCGAACACATCGCAAACGCTGTGGGGAGGGGGGTACCAAAAACTCTTCTGAGGAGTAAAACCAGACAGTACAAACAAAAGAAAAAAAAACATACAAATGGATGTTTAATTTCTTTATTGTTTAAATTCAATCACCTCATTTCCGTTTTATCCACTCGTTTATTTATCTGCACTGACTGAGTTGTTTGGTGATTCAGATGGTTGCTGGTAAATTGTCATTTCTGAGATGATCTGAATCTGACAGTTTTCCTTTAATGTTAAAGTCAGGCCTGATTTATGACATCATAAAGACCTGATACAGAAAAAAGTCCGATTTTGATCAGTCTTCCAACTCTAATTTGAGTCCTTTTTAATGGGGACAACTGGGTTTGCTCACAAATTTTATAGTAATTTAATTTTTTTTTTTTTTATACTAATTTCTTTTTTTTAAGACAAGTGATTACTTACTATGTCTGGATCAGGATGTCTGGATTTTAATGTTTGTGTCGTTATTAACGAGCACGTCAATTGAGTAATAATGTAGCGAATCATGTGTGCATGTTTTCCAATCATTCTAAATGGACACAAAGTTGAAGATAGTGAAAATTAGTTTTTGTAAATCTGCCTCAGGTTGATTTGTGAGTAATTGTGTAAATGTTTTATGAGCAAATGGGCTTCTGAACTTTGTCATATTCCAAACAATGTGTCAGCTGACCAAATGTTTGGTGACCAGGCTGTTTTTTAGTGATGTCATAAAGAGAACTTTATTTATTTATTTTATTGCATTTTGAAAACTGGATTTCATGTCTGCTGTGTGTTTACAGCTAAACCAGGAAAAAAATAAATAAATACTGAGTCAGGACTAAAACTGATCAGCAGGATCGGGTTTGGTCCCGAAACCATTGTCATAATAGCTACATATTTGTCCATATTTGTAAAAGTAATATTGCGCTCATACACCTAGCATTAAATTTTTTTAAATGTCAATAATAAATAAGGAAACTCCCCAAAGGTTTTTGAAATTAAATTATTAAATTATTTGTTAAGTCTGTGCATTGGGATAATTATTTAATGAGTGGGGAGCACCAGGTGGTTGTTCTTTGTTCATGCATTTTATGTCAAATTTGGCACCTCCTAGAGGCCATGCCCGTTAATTCCCACAGTAAATCGGATCTCATTCCCATGTATAAATCAGGTCAGGTTAAAATAGGATAGTTTGCACACAAAAGCCTCAAAAACTTGATTATGAGCTGACTGTGAGCGCCATCTATCTGCAGCGCTCTGCTGTCAACTGTAAAATGCAAACAGTTCCAGTTGTATAACTGGTTATTGAAGAATTGCAGCATGGAGAGATCAGATCTTGTTGCATCAGATTTTGTCTTTCAAAATTAAAATAAGATAAAAACAAAATAAACACTAATTTTGTGATATATACTTCCTGCAAAACGAGTTTGAAGAAAGTCTGAGTTTGTCACAATAACCACTGAATGCAAAGTGATTTTTAGTTTTTATGGCTCTTAATTGCCGAGTCTTTAATGGGGTTTTGGGTCTTGGGTCTTGGCGTGGATCCCGATCTTGTCGTCTGGATTCTGCATTGCCTCAGAGGTTGTGATTTTATCTCTCACCGCCTCGACTACAGTCTGAGCACTACTTGAAGCCGCAGAGAGAAAAATCCTCCCACCAGCTCGTCCCGCTTCTTGCAGAGTCGAGAGAGATGGAGAGTCGTTGCCATGGAAACCATTTACATGAAAAGAATACGCCTCCGTCTCTGTTAAGTGGCTTGTAGTGGCACAGATGAGAGACAGCTCCTCGTCCTGCGCGTGTCGGCACCAGTCAACGTGCATGTGTGTTAAAATGCAGGTGAGCTTTCGTTCTGTCGTCCGCACCCCGTTTTGGTCATGATGTCACTGCAGCTCCGCCGCCGTCAGGCTCCGCTCGCCGTCTGAGAACAGTCAGTTCAGTGTTTGAGCCGCTGAGGTTCGTCTGTGATGAAGGCGGCTGATTGTGCTCCAAGCTGCTGAATGGTGACAGTTGGTGAGCTGCTAATGTCACCGCCACCCAGTACGGCCCATCGCAGAGGTCAGTCCAAACCCCGAGCCTGCAGCCAGCGTCACCGAGGTCTCTGCTGGGAAATTTGACAGAGGATAAATATACTAAACACAAATTTTCACCTGACGCTGTCACTTCTTGTGGACTTGTGTAGCGCTGCTTTTGTTGCTGCTGTAATTGCAGCAGGATTTTGAGTTATTTTGAACTTGTGGAGGTTCCACCTGGTTCAGGTATCGGCCCCTTCATGTCATCGATGTTCCCTCTCAAACTCCTGCCAAAATTCTACATTAAAATCAAATAATCTGCCTGTTTTTTTTTTCCGAAGGATTCCTTCTTAGAGTGAGCAGCCATACCATTATCTAGGTTTGATTGGTGATGAAGAGCTCGACTCCAAGATGTCGCAACAGCAGTGTTGAAGGGGATGAGCCTCACGATACAGCATCAGTTAGTCGGGCAGCGAGTCAAAAGAATCATCGGACGTTTACATTCTGAACTTTAGTGGTTACAAACTGTAAGAACGTGAAACAAATTGTGTGTAAATTCCATAGTTACTCACTGAGAGAGTGACGCCACCGTCTGATTGGCACTCGACCGTGGTGATGCCCAGAGGGACTCGACTCGTACCCGGACTGTGGGACTTCCTACAGAGGACTTGGACACAGACACGTCCCACGTTACCAAACCGCCAGTGATATGAGCAGAAAACAAGATCAGACTTCTTAAAAATGTTGTGAAAAGCTGGAAGCACCAGGTCCCTGATGATTTGTAAATGTACAGCGCCATCCAGTGGTGGTTTGGTTGAAGTACAGCTGAGTGAAAGGATCCTGATACCCCTATTCCACAGAGCGCCATTCCTTCACGTTTCATCCCGAATAGCAAATCGGGATGCGTTTTGAAGCATCACAGCAGCTCCTTGATCCATCTTTTGTTAATCTTGAACAAACTTGGTATCCGCAGTACTTACGACCGTCATCAGCACCACTTTTTAAATCGAGGTGAAATTTTTAACCTGTTCAAAAATTTCATCCTGATTTGACATATCGGCACCATTATGCGATCACTTCTAGGTGTTCGTAGTCTTAACAGCTTCAATCACGTTCAAACATCTTTAAACGGGGTCGTCCCAGTGAGTACAGCTTGAAACATCTTTGTTTGTGCTCCATCGGGGTAAAATTTTGAAGTGAAAGCAGCGTTTGTGGAGGTTCTGGCTGAGAATGCAGCTGGGTGCAGCTTTACTTTCATTTTCAGTCAGGTTGCCAGGTCTGCACTTTATAAGCCAGCCTGAGAGGAGGCACGCCAGAGTAAGCCGTTTCATCCCATTTTTTGCACTTTATCTAAATTGTGGGTGATTGTAATAGAACGGCGCCGTGTGGAGTAGGGGGTGTTAGACTTTGTGTTTGTTTGAAGATTATGCTTTTGTTTGTTTCAGTGGCAGAATGTTAGATTTTGGAAGACACTTTTTTCTGACTCGAACATGCTTGATTACAGGATTGGAACAGTGAATGTCGGCTTGTTGTGCCCTGCTTCAGTCTCTAGGTGGCGTGGCTCACTGTCCAGCTCCCCATCGTCTTCCTTGCCCCCCGGCCCCCCCTCAGGGTCGAGTTGCTGTGTCGCCCATCACTGTTTCTCCGTCAGTAAAGTCCTGCTCCACCCCCCAGTCCTCTGAAAGTCATGGTAAACCGCCACCCTATTATTATTATTGTTGTTATTTTTCATACCTGGAGATCCGTGTTATAACCGGGTCTTAACCGGTTAAGACGTAAAATGTTCGTTGTAGTTGTTCAGACACAATGTTCTAAATCAGCCTGATTTGTTCTTGACAAACTTTTCAGATTTTCAGGTTCGAGAATTCACAGTGGGTCCACGTTTTTTTTTTTGTTTTGTTTGTTTGTTTTTTCCAAAAGTGAGTGAGACTTGTGTCCTGCCACTGTTACTGCGGTTGATATGGGGGGATCCATGTCACATTTTGTGGTGATGGATAAGACGTACGTTTTCGTTGTTAGATTTTGGCCAGTCAACAGTTTGCAATGCCGTCGATGCTCATCTCATGTCTGGATTTTAATGTTTGTGTCGTTATTAACAAGCACGTCGATTGAGTAATAACGTAGCAAATCATGTGTGCATGTTTTCCAAAAGCAGGTTTTTAATTTGACGGTACATTTTAGGATTCAGGTGCCGTTTGTTTAAACTCCAGTCTGCAGCATGAATTCTTCATCAAACTTCTAAAATGTTTCCTCTTCCTGTCTTAGCTCCGCCCCTCTTCTCCCCACTCCAATTCCATCAGACATCGAGTCCGGTCGGGAAGGAACTCTCCCCCGTCGCCGAGAGGACGCCCACGTTCCTCCCTCATTTGGCCAACCGCAGTAAGCACAGACAGCACTTCTCCTCTGCCTCATGCTTTTCAGAATAAAAGTCTGTGTATCTGTTACAGTCCTAAATCAGTTCATTAAAACGATGAAAAAGACTCAATCAGCCAAACAAACGTTTTGTGTGCAGGTCGTCTCCTCCGGCACTCGACCCTCAGTCCTCAGTCGTCAGTGGATGGTGATGTTGGCGCTGCAGAGATGGACGATGACTCCATCAGTCTGGGATACAAACTCCATGACCTCACAGACGTCCAGGTCATGGCCCGCCTGCAGGAGGAGAGTAGGTTACACACCTGTACTTTTATTTTGAAAACAAATATTCACCGTGCATAGATGAACTGTCTTATTGCGATACATGGATGCCTCGTGTTATCACCCACTGGTCGGTGCTCAGCTGCACACCAGGAACACCTCTGGGTTTATGAACTTTGCTCAAGAGACCATGGCAGTTTTCCTGTCTGACAGCGAATCGGACCAAAGATCCTGGAGTTATCAGCTGCCTCACTAATGAGATCATCACCTTTAGTCCATGAGAAAGAAGCCAATTTTAACGTACTTGATACACTAAAGAACTAAAGAAGGGGGTAGAGTATGCTGAGGCTGGAGCATCTGGAATCATGAGGTTGGACAGACATGCTTAGAGATGCTGATCCAAAGGTCCAAATCTTCAGGGTCTCTTCAGAGAATCCTTATGTATCAGTATTTCTGTGTAGGCATCCATCCCACTTTGGATGGAGCAGC
Source organism: Thalassophryne amazonica (assembly GCF_902500255.1). Classification (NCBI taxonomy): domain Eukaryota; kingdom Metazoa; phylum Chordata; class Actinopteri; order Batrachoidiformes; family Batrachoididae; genus Thalassophryne; species Thalassophryne amazonica. Next base: position 166,777,687 of record NC_047103.1, read on the forward strand.
TCTCATTTCTAGAAATCTGGCCAATTTTCTTAAATCCTCCAAACCGTGACTATACAGGGTTGGGACCAGGAAGCAGAGTTGTAGTCTTACACACCTCTCTGCAGCTTCTCTCCCCCTGCCATCCCTCATTACCCCATCCCCGTAGAGACGGTGCCTGCTCCCAGACAACCAATAACCAGTAAAAATCTATTTAAGCATAAAAATTCTAAAAGAAAAAAAATAATATAGCACCTTCAACTGCACCACAGACTAAAACAGTTAAATGTGGTCTATTAAACATTAGGTCTCTCTCCTCTAAGTCCCTGTTAGTAAATGATATAATCATTGATCAACATATTGATTTATTCTGCCTTACAGAAACCTGGTTACAGCAGGATGAATATGTTAGTTTAAATGAGTCAACTCCCCCGAGTCACACTAACTGCCAGAATGCTCGTAGCACGGGCCGAGGCGGAGGATTAGCAGCAATCTTCCATTCCAGCTTATTAATTAATCAAAAACCCAGACAGAGCTTTAATTCATTTGAAAGCTTGACTCTTAGTCTTCCATCCAAATTGGAAGTCCCAAAAAACAGTTTTATTTCTTATTATCTATCGTCCACCTGGTCGTTACTGTGAGTTTCTCTGTGAATTTTCAGACCTTTTGTCTGACTTAGTGCTTAGCTCAGATAAGCTAATTATAGTGGGCGATTTTAACATCCACACAGATGCTGAGAATGACAGCCTCAACACTGCATTTAATCTATTATTAGACTCAATTGGCTTTGCTCAAAATGTAAATGAGTCCACCCACCACTTTAATCATATCTTAGATCTTGTTCTGACTTATGGTATGGAAATTGAAGACTTAACAGTATTCCCTGAAAACTCCCTTCTGTCTCATCATTTCTTAATAACATTTACATTTACTCTGATGGACTACCCAGCAGTGGGGAATAAGTTTCATTACAGTAGAAGTCTTTCAGAAAGCGCCGTAACTAGGTTTAAGGATATGATTCCTTCTTTATGTTCTCTAATGCCATATACCAACACAGTGCAGAGTAGCTACCTAAACTCTGTAAGTGAGATAGAGTATCTCGTCAATAGTTTTACATCCTGATTGAAGACAACTTTGGATGCTGTAGCTACTCTGAAAAAGAGAGCTTTAAATCAGAAGTGCCTGACTCCGTGGTATAACTCACAAACTCGCAGCTTAAAGCAGATAACCCGTAAGTTGGAGAGGAAATGGCGTCTCACTAATTTAGAAGATCTTCACTTAGCCTGGAAAAAGAGTCTGTTGCTCTATAAAAAAGCCCTCTGTAAAGCTAGGACATCTTACTACTCATCACTAATTGAACAAAATAAGAACAACCCCAGGTTTCTTTTCAGCACTGTAGCCAGGCTGACAAAGAGTCAGAGCTCTATTGAGCCGAGTATTCCTTTAACTTTAACTAGTAATGACTTCATGACTTTCTTTGCTAATAAAATTTTAACTATTAGAGAAAAAATAACTCATAACCATCCCAAAGACGTATCGTTATCTTTGGCTGCTTTCAGTGATGCCGGTATTTGGTTAGACTCTTTCTCTCCGATTGTTCTGTCTGAGTTATTTTCATTAGTTACTTCCTCCAAACCATCAACATGTCTATTAGACCCCATTCCTACCAGGCTGCTCAAGGAAGCCCTACCATTAATTAATGCTTCGATCTTAAATATGATCAATCTATCTTTATTAGTTGGCTATGTACCACAGGCTTTCAAGGTGGCAGTAATTAAACCATTACTTAAAAAGCCATCACTTGACCCAGCTATCTTAGCTAATTATAGGCCAATCTCCAACCTTCCTTTTCTCTCAATAATTTTTGAAAGGGTAGTTGTAAAACAGCTAACTGATCATCTGCAGAGGAATGGTCTATTTGAAGAGTTTCAGTCAGGTTTTAGAATTCATCATAGTACAGAAACAGCATTAGTGAAGGTTACAAATGATCTTATGGCCTCAGACAGTGGACTCATCTCTGTGCTTGTTCTGTTAGACCTCAGTGCTGCTTTTGATACTGTTTAGCATAAAATTTTATTACAGAGATTAGAGCATGCCATAGGTATTAAAGGCACTGCGCTGCGGTGGTTTGAATCATATTTATCTAATAGATTACAATGTGTTCATGTAAATGGGGAATCTTCTTCACAGACTAAGGTTAATTATGGAGTTCCACAAGGTTCTGTGCTAGGACTAATTTTATTCACTTTATACATGTTTCCCTTAGGCAGTATTATTAGACGGCATTGCTTAAATTTTCATTGTTACGCAGATGATACCCAGCTTTATCTATCCATGAAGCCAGAGGACACACACCAATTAGCTAAACTGCAGGATTGTCTTACAGACATAAAGACATGGATGACCTCTAATTTCCTGCTTTTAAACTCAGATAAAACTGAAGTTATTGTACTTGGCCCCACAAATCTTAGAAACATGGTGTCTAACCAGATCCTTACTCTGGATGGCATTACCCTGACCTCTAGTAATACTGTGAGAAATCTTGGAGTCATTTTTGATCAGGATATGTCATTCAATGCGCATATTAAACAAATATGTAGGACTGCTTTTTTGCATTTGCGCAATATCTCTAAAATTAGAAAGGTCTTGTCTCAGAGTGATGCTGAAAACTAATTCATGCATTTATTTCCTCTAGGCTGGACTATTGTAATTCATTATTATCAGGTTGTCCTAAAAGTTCCCTGAAAAGCCTTCAGTTGATTCAAAATGCTGCAGCTAGAGTACTAACAGGGACTAGAAGGAGAGAGCATATCTCACCCATATTGGCCTCTCTTCATTGGCTTCCTGTTAATTCTAGAATAGAATTTAAAATTCTTCTTCTTACTTATAAGGTTTTGAATTAGGTCCCATCTTATCTTAGGGACCTCATAGTACCATATCACCCCAATAGAGCACTTTGCTCTCAGACTGCAGGCTTACTTGTAGTTCCTAGGGTTTGTAAGAGTAGAATGTGAGGCAGAGCCTTCAGCTTTCAGGCTCCTCTCCTGTGGAACCAGCTCCCAATTCAGATCAGGGAGACAGACACCCTCTCTACTTTTAAGATTAGGCTTAAAACGTTCCTTTTTGCTAAAGCTTATAGTTAGGGCTGGATCAGGTGACCCTGAACCATCCCTTAGTTATGCTTCTATAGACTTAGACTGCTGGGGGGTTCCCATGATGCACTGTTTCTTTCTCTTTTTGCTCTGTATGCACCACTCTGCATTTAATCATTAGTGATTGATCTCTGCTCCCCTCCACAGCATGTCTTTTTCCTGGTTCTCTCCCTCAGCCCCAACCAGTCCCAGCAGAAGACTGCCCCTCCCTGAGCCTGGTTCTGCTGGAGGTTTCTTCCTGTTAAAAGGGAGTTTTTCCTTCCCACTGTTGCCAAGTGCTTGCTCACAGGGGGTCATTTTGACCGTTGGGGTTTTTCCGTAATTATTGTATGGCCTTGCCTTACAACATAAAGCACCTTGGGGCAACTGTTTGTTGTGATTTGGCGCTATACGAGGTCTGTCCATAAAGTATAGGTCCTTTTTATTTTTTTCAAAAACTATATGGATTTCATTCATATGTTTTACGTCAGACATGCTTGAACCCTCGTGTGCATGCGTGAGTTTTTCCACGCCTGTCGGTGACGTCATTCGCCTGTGAGCACTCCTTGTGGGAGGAGTCGTCCAGCCGCACCGTGAAAAGTCCTTAAAGCGACAGAATCACCTCAAAATCTCTCATCAGCCGTTAAAATTTTCACTGAAAACCAGCTTAATTTTTCGAACCATGTCCACTTCGATGTGTCTCACAGGTTTAGAAAAAATTTTGATCAAACAAAGCGCCAGTCTCTCAGCAACTTCTCAGACGAAGGAATTCCGACGAGGGGCTGGACGACTCCTCCCACAAGGAGTGCTCACAGGCGAATGACATCACCGACAGGCGTGGAAAAACTCACGCATGCGCACGAGGGTTCATGCATGTCTGACGTAAAAACATATGAATGAAATCCATATAGTTTTTGAAAAAAATAAAAAGGACCTATACTTTATGGACAGCCCTCGTATAAATAAAATTGATTTGATTTGATTTAGGCTCTCAGTTGTCCAGGTGGTTGACTAAAACTGCTTTGATCTGAGTACCCCATCAAAGATCAAAGCAGTTTCAGTCTTTTGTTCATGGTAATGAGTCATTCACACCATCAGGAGAGGCGTCAGTCCCAGCGTTAGGAGGGACAGCTGCCCTGTCATTAGGAGGTGCTAACTAGAGCACAATAGGTGCTAATTAAAGCAATTGTTTAATCACTAGCCAATAGCAGGTTGCCTCTCGGTAGGAGGCGTCTGGTTAGGTTTAAAACTCCAGCTTTTGTTGGCTTCTGGTTTATTCTTCTCTACAAGAGTCAAGACAGAAGTCAGACTACCAGAGCAAGAATTTTAGCTGCGGAAGCTTCTGTGATTTGAAGTGAAACGTCCTCGCGTCAAGCAACCCAGTCCAGTCGAAGATTCAAGCTCCTCTATTATGTATCAGTAGAACGACGGACCGTTACTTTGGGCCACTCTAGTGAGGCCACGCCAACTTCAACACAGAGTCTTGCTTTTTTAAATCTAAATATTGTCTTCATCTTACTGTGTCCATTGATGTCTCCTGCTGTCTTTCTGTCTCCTTTGTCCCTGCTTTTCTAAAACTTTTAACTTCTAGACCTTAGAGCTCATCGCTGCTTCAGCTTCATTAACCTCCAGAGGTGACGAGTGTGTCTTTCTGTGTCGCGCGCACGCTTGTTTGTTTTGCTCGCCTGTCCTCATTTCTGGCTCCGTCAGGTCTAAGGCAGGACTACGCCAGCATGTCATCTGTCCTGGCCAACCGCCGCAGCCAGAGTTTCACCTTCCACCTCAACCAGCTCAGCGCCGCCCCCGACCTGGAGGAGGAGGACGAGGAGGAAGAAGACTACGGCCTCCTGCCTCCGCCGCAGCCGCGCCTCACCCGCCTCCCGCACTCCCACACCTTCTCCAGCGTCCGAGACTGGCAAAGAAGCACCAGCTCCCTGTCCACCCCTCCTTCCACCCCCTCCACACCGCCGCGCCCTTCCGCTGGGTTCACCTTTCACGGTCAGCATCCAGGACTAGGACTGGGCAGCCCCTATCTGTCCGAGCAGCAGGTCTTCAGGCCAGGACCAGGTGAGGAACACCATCAGTTTTCTCAGACTTATTGTCTCAGCAGCAGCAGGAATTCAGATTTCTCTCCAAAATACAGATTCAGTCCCCATGAGAGTAAAAAAAATTAACCTCCTTTGGTTCTATATCTGCTCAAGTATCAGGATTTGTGAATTTTCAGTGTGTTCAGGGCTGGTATGATTTAAATCACTGTTAAAAAAAATAATCAAGAAGACCATCAAAAATTATTTTTAATAAATCAGCACCTAAAACATCATCAAAATATGAAGTCAGTACCATTAATTAATGGTACTTATGATTACTTGGACAAATGATGACTGTAAATCTCATCAGTAATGTCCTGTTGAGATCACAGGTGGATTAATTAGAGGATAATCTCCAACAGGGTCCTGCTCAGTCATAGATGTGAATGAAGCCTTTTTCTGACACTGCTTCTTATGATGAGAAGGAAGCCTGAAAGTTGCAGCAGCGTGAACGTTGCATATGGCTAAATAAGTACCAGATAGGACTAAAATGCTTTCAGATATTCAACAGTAACATTTTCCAAACTGAGAATTTCCATTCAGATAATGGGACACGTTAGTTTGTCATCATTCTATTTAGCATGGAATAACCTTGCACATGTTGTATTTGCACCTTTATGTTTTAACATGTCAATAAAGATTTTAACTCAGGATATTATTTGTATAGTCTCATTTAGAAGAGTGAAATAATTAAAAATGAAAAAAAGTCAATTTAAATCAATAAAGGTCGATTTCATTTAAAAAAAAAAAATCAATAATCATGACTTTTTATATAAAAAAGTTGATTTCTTTACCCACCCCGAGTGTGTTATATAAAGTAAAATTGATGTTTGACTTTTGAGTTTTGGGGAAAATACACATTTTTGTTGAGCTGTTCATTAAATTTGTAAAAATACAATCAGAACTTTTTTAAATAAAAAAAATTTTATATACAACCCCTGGCAAAAATTATGGAATCACCGGCCTCGGAGGATGTTCATTCAATTGTTTAATTTTGTAGAAAAAAAGCAGATCACAGACATGACACAAAACTAAAGTCATTTCAAATGGCAACTTTCTGGCTTTAAGAAACACTATAAGAAATCAAGAAAAAAAGATTGTGGCAGTCAGTAACGGTTACTTTTTTAGACCAAGCAGAGGAAAAAAATATGGAATCACTCAATTCTGAGGACAAAAATAATGGAATCATGAAAAACGAAAGAACGCTCCAACACATCACTAGTATTTTGTTGCACCACCTCTGGCTTTTATAACAGCTTGCAGTCTCTGAGGCATGGACTTAATGAGTGACAAACAGTACTCTTCATCAGTCTGGCTCCAACTTTCTCTGACTGCTGTTGCCAGATCAGCTTTGCAGGTTGGAGCCTTGTCATGGACCATTTTCTTCAACTTCCACCAAAGATTTTCAATTGGATTAAGATCCGGACTATTTGCAGGCCATGACATTGACCCTATGTGTCTTTTTGCAAGGAATGTTTTCACAGTTTTTGCTCTATGGCAAGATGCATTATCATCTTGAAAAATGATTTCATCATCCCCAAACATCCTTTCAATTGATGGGATAAGAAAAGTGTCCAAAATATCAACATAAACTTGTGCATTTATTGATGATGTAATGACAGCCATCTCCCCAGTGCTTTTACCTGACATGCAGCCCCATATCTGTGGAAATTTACATGTTCTCTTCAGGCAGTCATCTTTATAAATCTCATTGGAACGGCACCAAACAAAAGTTCCAGCATCATCACCTTGCCCAATGCAGATTCGAGATTCATCACTGAATATGACTTTCATCCAGTCATCCACAGTCCACGATTGCTTTTCCTTAGCCCATTGTAACCTTGTGTTTTTTCTGGTTAGGTGTTAATGATGGCTTTCGTTTAGCTTTTCTGTATGTAAATCCCATGTCCTTTAGGCGGTTTCTTACAGTTCGGTCACAGACGTTGACTCCAGTTTCCTCCCATTCGCTCCTCATTTGTTTTGTTGTGCATTTTCGATTTTTGAGACATATTGCTTTAAGTTTTCTGTCTTGACGCTTTGATGTCTTCCTTGGTCTACCAGTATGTTTGCCTTTAACAACCTTCCCATGTTGTTTGTATTTGGCCCAGAGTTTAGACACAGCTGACTGTGAACAACCAACATCTTTTGCAACATTGCGTGATGATTTACTCTCTTTTAAGAGTTTGATAATCCTCTCCTTTGTTTCAATTGACATCTCTCGTGTTGGAGCCATGATTCATGTCAGTCCACTTGGTGCAACAGCTCTCCAAGGTGTGATCACTCCTTTTTAGATGCAGACTAACGAGCAGATCTGATTTGATGCAGGTGTTAGTTTTGGGGATGAAAATTTACAGGGTGATTCCATAATTTATTCCTCAGAATTGAGTGATTCCATATTTTTTTCCCCTCTGCTTGGTCTAAAAAAGTAACCGTTACTGACTGCCACAGTTATTTTTCCTGATTTCTTATAGTGTTTCTTAAAGCCAGAAAGTTGCCATTTGAAATTACTTTAGTTTTGTGTCATGTCTGTGATCTGCTTTTTTCTACAAAATTAAACAACTGAATGAACATTCTCCGAGGCCGGTGATTCCATAATGTTTGCCAGGGGTTGTATATGCAGTCATCATTTGACAATAATGAAGAATAATTTGATATTTTGAGTGGACCTCAATTCATTATTTAATTATTGAGCTTTGTTTTTTTGGGGGGGAGTATTTTTTTATGATCATTTAATTATATATATTTAATATTATTTAATATTGAAATATTGTTATTGTTATTATTATGATAAAATTATTATTTTAATATCAATAATCGACTGGCTCCCAGGAAAACTAACCAGTCCAGAAGAGGCCTGCCAGTCATACAATGTGAGCCTCACGTTACTGTCTTTATTTTAAGAATAAATATTTTTAAATAAACCACATGCACCAGTGATGCTGCTAAAATGAAATTAGTCCCTGATTTTTATGTGGGGTTTTTTTTTTGTTTGTTTGTTTGTCTTTAAAATGTTCAGTGTTGACACAAATGAATTGATTTGGCCAAAATGTCTGAATGTGTTTGAGCCACAAAAACTTTGTGCACATTAACATTCTTCTTGCACTTTGTATAAAACTCTTATCTTTTCTAATGATTGCACTACTTTTACACTTTGAGTCAAGAAAATCACGAACGTTTGGAGTTTTCACGCAACATAATGTAGCACTGATTTGTTGTAATATCCGATTTTAATCTGCACCGATACGACCACAAATCTGCATGTTTGTTACTGTGTTTAAGAGTTTTAATAAAAGGTTGAATTCATGTAAAATTGATGCTTAATTTTTGAATTTTGGCGAAAATACATATTTTTGATGAGCTGTTCATTAAATTTGGAAAAATACAAACAGATTTTTTTTTTTTTTAATAAAAAAAAAATTCACATATGCAGTCATCATTTGACAATAATGAAGAATAATTTGGAGCTGACTGGCTCTTATTTTGAGTGGACCTCAATTCATTATTTAATTTTTGAGCTTTGTTTTTTGGCGGAGGAGGGTGTTTTTTTTATTTAATTATATATTTTTAGTTTTGTTTAAACTGTACAACACTTCGTATTTTTTTTTCTTGAAAGTGTTTTTTATATATATCATAATAACAGTAATATTCCTTAACCTCCATAAGAACAGAGGCGTCCAGACAAATTTTATTTGGCAAGATTGAGAACATTTACATCTTATTTGTGGAGAACGCTTTGAGGTAACTTTTGTTCTTATTTGGTGATAAATCAATACATTTAATTGATTATATTTTGCATGTCAGGAAGCATATTGTACGTACTGTATGACACAAATTGGCAGTGGTCATCAGCGGTTAAGATGATGATTTTGTGTTGATGGTGCACAAAAACTGTGAACCCCTTTGTGATCTCAGAGTCTCACTGATTCATGTTTGTTTGTTTAGTGGGATTATTTTAATCTTCTTGAGGATGGAACCTCAAAGAACAACCGCAACCAACAGTTTTTGCCTGTTTCCATTTACTATTCAGACTTTCCGAAAAACATATTTTAAAGGGGTCGAATAAACAAAACATCTTGAAAGTTCCAGGCGTCTACAACTTTATGTAAAAATCTCTCTTGTTAGAAATAAATTTAAGGTGGAAAACTTTTTACTTGTCTGTGACATACGTCACGGAAGTCCATATTTGGTAGGAGTGAGCCAGTCTGCACTCTGCGATGCTCCCACTCCACCTGTGGGAGTGAGACGGATGGTCCAGACATGACAAAAAGTCTGTTAAATCACCCGATTTAAATTTTCAAAATGCATCACAACTTTTTTGTGTATATTTGTTGAATAATTTGTCAGTGTCCAAATCATGTAACTCTCCAGCATCCATCAGTCCAAAGTGGACTATCAGTGTGATTAACTTTATTGATTTGTGTGTGTGATTGACAGATAAGTTGCGGAGGAGCATGCCCAACCTAACCAGAACTCCCAGCATGCCTTGTGTGCCCATTCTAACCAATCCAAGTGCTTCCCCGTCTTTACTTCGTAACAGCCAGAGCTTTGATTCTTCCAGCGGCCTCGCCTTCCTCCAGCCCTCTAGTAAGACCTTTTTTTTCTTTGCTGTTTGGAGATGAAACTGTGTTTGAATCTGGTTTGTTCAAAATGAATGAATTCCTCTTTTCCTGCTGTAATCTCGGTGCACCGGCAGTCCCGACCCCGGGACAGCTGCAGAACCGGGTCCAGAGTGTGGGGAACTTTGCCTCTCTGTCCCAGCAGCCGTTGAAGGCCACCGCTTACGTCAGTCCCACCATCAAGGGCTCCGTCTCCATGGCAACCTCCAGCAGCCTGCAGGCGCTCAACGTCAGCGGGGTCAGCAGCGGGATCCCGCTGTTTGGTAAAGCCACCAGCAGAGGGGGCAGTTTGACTGTCACCACTCCTCGTAGTAGCCTGCCTCGCCCTGCCTCTTTTGTCTGCACCACAAGCTCCACCCCCCACAGCAAGATTGCCCAACCAGCACGCAGGTAGTAGGCGTTTAATAAACTTTTGCGTGGGTTTGCCGTGAATGCGCTCAGTTTTGGGGTGCTTAAAATATATCGGAGCATTTTTGACTCTGGCAAAGGCATCTACTCTGAGTTCCAGTTGCATTTAAAAACCTGAAAATTAAAAGATTTTTCTTAGACTGCAGAGCATCAGGCAGCAGTCAGCTTTTTATGATGTGAGTAAAATGTGCTGCAGTCTTGTCCCAGAAATATTTATTTCACCACCAAAGACCTTATGCAATATCAAGGTTCGATTGTTAGCAGGATTATTCAAATTTGCTTTGAAATTTGGTGTCGGGTTGGGACACAAGCAAAGGAAGAACTCGTAAAGTTGTGGTGGTCCAATCCTGATGAAGGAGAAGATCCAAACTGCAGAACTTGCATCGTAATTGCTGACCTGTGATAGTGATCACTGATCTTTGATCCTGATCGCTCATCTTTGAACCTGTTACTGAACTTTGATCCTGATTCCTGGTATTATATCATAGTTGGTGATTCCCAGATCCAGATGAAAGTTCTACAACTGGGATTATAAAGCTCAATGTTCAAATTCAAACCATAGTGATCAGGATCAAAGACCAGAAATAAGAAGCAAAGATCTGGCTCAGGATCAAAGATCAGCAATAAGGAGCAAAGATCAGGATCAAAAGTCTGTTTCCTGATTGCTTTTCAAAATCGTTTGTTATTGTGGGGGAGGGGTGTTTGCACTATTTAAATTATACTACAACATCCCAGTTTTAATGATCATATAGAGTGCATCCTTATTGAACATAAATTTCAGTTTTGAGGAGGTCTCTTCTTCTTCCAGGAGATGAAGCTTAATAAAAAAAACAATAAAATTCAGCGTGAATTGAAACTTGTCAAGCTGTCAGTCAAAAACACCAATATGACCTTGAGTTTGAATGTTGAACCAATGTCTTTTTTTGTTTAATCTTTGACCTTTTATAGCACCATCACTTCCACTTAAGGTATTTAATGCAGTTTTCTGTAATTCAGACTGACAAAAAAAAGTTAGTCAAAACAGAAGAGTGGACCTTTGACCTTCCATAGCATAATCTGTTATCCAAAGAGGATTCAATAAATCAGAAGTATTTGTGAAGATAGAGTGGTAACAGTGATGGACAGGTGAGACTGATATCAAACAACAACATTGTCTGGGTACAAAAGTATAAATGGCAACTAAGGTGACTTTATTTTAGTTTTTGTTTTATAACAAGAAAACCATCTTTGCAAAAAGAGGAAAATTAAACTGAAATATGTCAAGATTTGCGTGAAAGCAGAATGAATTGTACAAATACATCGAGGCAAATTTAAAAACCACCTTTAAATTTATACACACAAGCGCACACACACACACACACCACAACATATATATATATATAATATATATATATATATATATATATATATATATATATATATATATACAGTGGTATGCAAAAGTTTGGGCAACTCCTGATGATTTCCATGATTTTTTCTTTATAAATCATTGGTTGTTTGGATCAGCAATTTCAGTTAAATATAGGCAGACAAACAGCTTGAGTTTATAGGATTTACAGAAAGTGGCAATAATTCTTTAAACAAAATTAGGCAGGTGCATAAATTTGGGCACCCCAACAGAAAAATACATCAATTATTTAGTAGATCCTCCTTTTGCAGAAATAACAGCCTATAAAAATGCTTCCTGTAGCTTCCAGTGAGTGGATTCTGGTAGAAGGTATTTTGGACCATTCTTCTTTACAAAACATCTCCAGTTCAGTCAGGTTTGTTGGTTTCCGAGCATGGACAGCCCACTTGAAATCACGCCACATATTTTCAATAATATTCAGGTCTGGGAACTGAGACGGCCATTCCAGAACGTTGTACTTGTTCCTCTGCATAATGGTCTTAGTAGATTTTGAGCAGTGTTAGGGTCGTTGTCTTGTTGAAAGATCCAGCCCCGGTGCAACTTCAACTTTGTCACTGATCCTTTCTCATGACTGGATTCACCTGTGTAAGGAGGTCAAGGGTCAGTGAACTTACCAAACCAATTTTGTTTTCCAATAATTAGTGCTAAATGTATACAAATCAATAAAATAACAAGGGTGCCCAAATTTATGTACCTGCCTGATTTTGTTTCAGTAATTATTGCACACTTTCTGTAAATACTAAAACTTAATTGGGGTTTCATCTGCTTATATGATGTATTAACTGAAATTCTGATCCAGACAACCAATGATTTATTAAGGAAAATTGTGAAAATTCTCATTGGTGCACAAACCTTTGCTTTACAAACTGTATATACTTTTTAGTGATAGCTGATTTTTATTTATTTAATTTACTTATTTATTTATTCTTAACTTTTTTCTTGATGGCTGATGCTGATTTTTTTTTTCATGTTATGATTTATTTCCAGTTTACTGCCAAAGAGCTTGTCCACCTTCAGTGCCCTTCGTGACACCACCTGGAGAGACGGTTTGCTACTGCATGATGACTGACGAGGCGGTGCAGTGGCGCCCCCACTGGCTGGGGTCACACACTCCATCTCAAGAAAATTTGTTCCCTGGACAAATTAAGGTGACCCTTAAATCCAAGATCCTGCATAGATGAAGTAAACCTTATCCAGCCACACCCCGGTCCCGTCCGGTCCCTATGCAGACTTTCTTCTTCGGGTAAACCGGGTCGTTTGTGCGCATCGGGCCTCGTTTTACCGCTGGCCGAGTTCTGTCTGTGCCAAAGGGAAATCTGTCCTTTTGTCACTCATGTGCAATAATCTACTGGCTTCCAGGAAAACTAAACCAGTCCAGAAGAGGCTGCCAGTCGTACAACGTGAGCCTCACGTTACTGTCTTTATTTAAGAATAAATATTTTTAAATAAACCACACGCTCCAGTGATGCTGCTAAAATGAAATTAGTCCCTGATTTTTACTTTTTTTGTCTCTAAAATGTTCAGTGTTGACATGAATGAATTAATTTGACCAAAATGTCTGAATGTGTTTGAGCCACAAAAACTTTGTGCACATTAACATTCTTCTTGCACTTTGTATAAACTCTTATCTTTTCTAATGATTGCACTTCTTTACACTTTCAGTCAAGAAAATCACAAATGTTTGGAGCAACATAATGTAGCACTGATTTGTTTGTAATATCCGATTTAATCTGCACCGATACGACCACAAAAGTCGCACCTTTGTTACTGTGTTTAAATGTTTTAATAAAGGCTGAATTCACTCCGTTCCTCGATTTATTTTGAAAACTGACGCTAACATATTTTCAGAATAACACATCCCCTAGGGTCATACTGTTTCGAGCAGCTTGAGGGAGGATTTCTAAAATTCTGTTTATGCTTCATAAATAGTACCACCCTGTTAAAATTCAAAATATCTGCCGCCACCTTGTGCTGAGTTTAACATACAGTTTTTATCATTTGTACTCAAGGCTCACAAATAAGCAGTTTCACCATCTGATGGATGTCGTCTTTGAAAACCACACTGGTGGTCTTCTGTAGGAATGTTTCTCTAACTTCTTGCACCATGTGAAATTCTTAAAGTCACTGGAACTGCTTGAGGAAGAACAAAGGTTTGAACCAACATGTTACAAGTCGGCCATGCACTTGCTTGATCCTGTTGCAGTACATGTCAGCAATGTCCAAAATCTTAGCCCAGTGGGCTAACATCTCAGAAAACCCTCTGCTCTACACCTTCAACCTTCTACAGGGATCCCAAAGTGTTCTCAGGCCAGATGTAAGGATGTGGAAAGACCTCAAAAGGGATATCCATGGAGTTTCTATGAGATGCCTCAACCAGCCTATGAATGAGCAACAGTTCTGAGCCTCTTCCAGAAACCTTGTCCCAGGAGCAAGCACGTTGGTGTAGCTAAGCAACCATATGCAGTGTTCACAATGAAGCCTAAAAGGACAACCAATAGGCAAGGAGCTTAGTCCTAGAGTAGGTAGGTGAGTGGATCAGTAGCTAGCCTGCCAATATGTAGACCTGGGTTTGAATCCCCTTCAGGCTACCTGTCTGTGAACTGTGTCCTTGGTCAAACCACTTATTCTACGCTGTGTCAGTCCACCCAGCAGTCAGTGGGTAGTGGGTACTGACCTTGGCTGGGGAAGGAACCTGTGTCAGACTGGCATCCCATCCAGTGTGAGTCGTAGATTCATCCACTTGAAGCTATAGAATCCAGAGATACGTAGCAACACCAACGGGCCTCAGGACTTACAGCTGAGGCCCAGCCACACCAGTCAATCAATGACCACATCGATGGCGGATCAGTCGCTGATAACTAGGACATTCCCCCAGTTTTACCAGAAGACTCAACTGCTTAAAGAGAAGGAGTTTATTACAGAAGTTGTTATTTCTAATGTTCGTTTTGGACTTGGTCCCCATTGCGGCAGTGAGATGAGCCGTGTCTCTCGAATTCCTGCCTCTTTCAATCGTGGGGAGCGGATCCCATCCCCCCGCAACAGATAGGGACCAACTGGTGGCGGAGGGAGCTTCGAGCAGCAACTGCAAACAGAAGGAAGTGAGTAAAACAATGAGCTTTTAATGGTGAATTCTGCACCATATTGGTTTCGGTAATGTTAATTAGAAGCAGCTGCTTCAGATTAAAGTGTGCAGCTGGATTCAATTAGCTGAATGAATAAGGAGCTGATTCATGAGTCTTCTGCCAGAACAAACACTACGCTGCATTTCCAACCCCTACACAAGTGTTGCTTCACACCTCAAGCGACCAAACTATTTAGCGACTAATATGACCAAGTGGTGTTATTTATAACCCATTGACTTTATATTGGAATACTCTATATAAATGATTGTTTAGGGTTCTTCATATTTATTTCACTCTCTAATATAGTTGTCCGTCGTCCTTTTCATCCTCACTCTGGGCATCAAGAATCAGTCTCAATGCTTGTGAAACTGTAAATCTTGCTATTCTAGGTCTGTTGGCTTCCTTGCAAAACAGTAAAATATGATGATTAGAGTTGGCAAATTACAATACTATCTGAAGATACAATGTCGAAAATCTCAGATCTTTCCTGGGAAGATCTTATGACCCCACACATGGTATACTTGCCACACAGCTTGGTTGATCTTAGCAAAATTCTGTGAACAAATGCAGGACAGATGGACTGACAAATTCATGGTAGGAAACTTTTTCTGTTTAGAATTAGAAAATGGTGCACAAAATACAGTGAGGAAAATAAGTATATGAACACCCTGTGGTTTTGCAAGTTCTCCCACTTATAGAAATAATGGAGAGGTCTGAAATTTTCATCTTAGGTGCATGTCCACTGTGAGAGACATAAAATCCAGAAATCACAATGTATGATTTTTTTAATAATTTATTTGTATGTTACTACTGCAAATAAGTATTTGAACACCTACCAACCAGCAAGAATTCTGGCTCACACAGACCTGTTAATTCTTCTTTAAGAAGCCCTCTTATTCTGCACTCTTTACCTGTATTAATTGCACCTGTATAAAAGACACCTGTTCACACACTCAATCAATCACACTCCAACCTGTCCACCATAGCCAAGACCAAAGAGCTGTCTAAGGACACCAGGGACAAAACTGTAGACCCGCACAAGGCTGGGATGGACTACAGGACAACAGGCAAGCAGCTTGGTAG
Organism: Thalassophryne amazonica; assembly: GCF_902500255.1. NCBI lineage: Eukaryota > Metazoa > Chordata > Actinopteri > Batrachoidiformes > Batrachoididae > Thalassophryne > Thalassophryne amazonica. Next base: position 166,793,518 of record NC_047103.1, read on the forward strand.
AAGACAGCAACTGTTATGATTATTTATTAGAAAGTGGAAGAAACACAAGATGACTGTCAATCTCCCTCGGTCTGGGATTCCATGCAAGAGCTCACTTTGTGGGGTAAGGATGATTCTGAGAAAGCTCAGAACTACACAGGAGGACCTGGTCAATGACCTGAAGAGAGCTGGGACCACAGTCACAAAGATTACATGATGCTGTCATGGTTTAAAATCCTGCGGGGCAGCAAGGTCCCCCTGCTCAAGCCAGCACATGTCCAGGCCCGTTTTAAGTTAACCAGTAATAATAATAATAAAGGAAAGGGTGCTGTCAAGGATGACACCCAGACTCTTGACCTGAGGGGAAGGGAGGACAGTGGAGTCATTGATAGGGATAGGAAACCTGCTGGATTTGGAGATAGTGGCGGACATGCCTACAAGGAGGACTTCAGTTTTGGAGCTATTGAGATTGAGAAAATTGGAGGAGAACCAGGTGTTGAGTTCCTGTAGACAGAGGGTGAGGGAGGGAGGAGGAAGTGATGAAGGTGTAGTGGAGAGGGTAGAGCTGGGTGTCATCTGCGTAACAGTGGAAGTGAATATTGTATTTACGAAAGATGGAACCAAGAGGGAGAATGTAAATAATAAAGAGAAGGGGCCCCAGGACAGAGCCCTGAGGCACACCAGCAGAGACAGGGAAGGGGATATATTTGTGAGATTTGAGCTGAACAAACTGAGTATGGTTAGAGTGATAGGAAGTGAACCAGAAGAGAGGAGTGTTAGAGATGCCAATAGACTGGAGTCTGTGGAGGAGAGTGCTATGGGAGATGGTGTCAAAAGCTGCTGTGAGATCAAGGAGGATGAGATTGGAGAGTAAACTAGAGTCAGAAGCTATGAGGAGGTCGTTGGTTGTTAGTCGTGAGATGGAAGTGAAGTTGAGAGGCAACAGTTTTTTTTGAAAATTTTAGAAACGAAGGAGAGGATTGGAAATTGGGTGGAGATTGTTAAAGTTATTAGGTCCAAGCCAGGTTTTTTCAGAATGGGAGTTATTGATGCAGTTTTGAATGATGAGGGACAGTTCCAGAGGACAAGATTCGTTATAAGGACTAGATGTTGTAATCCCTGATGTTTGCACCACTTTTACTTCAGGACTTCTTGGTGAATGGCTGCCATCAGGCTTTCCCAGCGGGACACATCATCAGTTGTGTGCCTCAGCGACACAGGGTTTTTCGGCCATTTATCACAAGACACCCTCTGCTTAGGCAGGCCCACCACAGGTTGATCAAGCCCGGGTGTGTGTCCCACTGTTACATGTTTGCCCTAGCAGCCCAGGTGGGGTCACTCCTTTTCAGCCACAGCCAATGACTCGTTCTCTCTGCAGTGTTGGCCAGCTCCTTGATGGCTTGTCTGTGCTTCTGGCCCCTGATTCCGAGCTCCCTAAGGAGCTTTACAGTTGTTCTGCTACGAAGCCTCTACACCCCACCTCCACCGGGCGCACCCTTATTTTCCATACTCTGTCCTCTGCCTCAGCTACTAAGTTGGAGTAATGCAGCTTCTTACGCTCGTACGCTTCTTCGAAAGCGTCCTCCCAAGTAAGTTCCATGATGTAGGCGAGCCGGCAGGCATTAGACCAGAGGACAAGATCTGGTCGCAAAGTGGTTGTTGCGATCTCCAGGGGGGAAATGAGCTTCTGATCTAGATCAACTTGCATCTGCCAGTCCCTGGCTGCACTCATTGGGGTCAGATCGGGGTTTGAGAGGCTACCTCTTGGTTTGTCCCCCTCCCGGACAAACGATAGAGGTTGTCGGCTCACATCCTGGTTGTTAACAGGTTGGGCATTGATGGATACCCTTTTGCACTCGATTTTATCGGCTAGAGATCTGAGGACCTGGTTGTGTCTCCACATATATCTGCCCTGAGTGAGGCTAGTCCTACAACCAACCAGAATGTGCCTGAGTGTTGCAGGGGTTGTGCACAGGGGGCAAGATGGATCCTTTCCAAGCCATAGCTGCAAATTTGTGGGAGAGGGCAGCACATCATATATAGCTCGGATGATAAAGCTCAGCCTATTAGCTTCCATGCCCCAGAGTTCGCTCCATGTGAGTTTCCTCTTCTCTGCACCCTCCCACCTCATCCAGCGACCCTGTTTAGCTTGTGCTATGGCTTTGGAGCATCTGGCTGCTTCCTCCTGTCGGCGCACCTCCTCTATCACCATGGATCGACGTTCCGTTGCAGATGCCTTTTGCCAGAGACGTCTTACAGTTCCAAGGCCAAAGCCTCCTCTGCCTTGTTGGACATAGCCCACTACATCACAGTGGAAAAGAGCAGATTTACCCTGCAGTACTGCTGTGCCTGGAGTCCACTTCCTCCCTGTTGCTAGGGTAAGAGCGATGCCTCTCACCACCGGGTCCCGGGAGTCAGTGAGGGACATGTTCAGCCTCACCTTGGCACACTTGAACTCTTCAGCCAGACTAGAAATTGGCAATGACAGAGCTCTGTCACTGTAGAGACCAACACTGCTGAGGCATTTGGGAAGCCCGAGCCACTTTCTCACATAAGAATTCACCAGTCTCTCCAGTTGACTGGCATGGCTAACTGAAACCTCGTACATGGTCAATGGCCACAAGAGTCTTGGAAGCAGCCCAAACTGGTAACACCAGAGCTTCAGTTTTCCGGGTAGTGCAGTGTTGTTGATTTGCTCAAGGCCGTTAGCTGTATCCTGCCGTAGTTGCTCAAGCTGCCAGGTGTCTTTAAGGTCTGCATTGTACCATTGTCCAAGGCTCTTGATGGGCTTTTCCAAGATTGTTGGAATTAGCTCATCGCTGATGTAGAACTGCTCGCCTGTCAGTTGGCCTTTGACAATGGAGATGCTGCATGACTTGCTTGGCTTAAACTCCATTCTGTTGTGTGGGCCACTGAAGAGGAGGTACTGCTGGCCCACCACCACCAGATGGCGCCCTGCTTGAAGTGCGGGCTTCAAGCATGAGAGGGCGTCATAGCAACCGGGAGTGACAGCTGTCACTCGTCATCAGCACCAGCTGTCACTCATCCACATCACATCACCAACACCATAAAGGCCGGACTGCAACTCCACCTCCCCGCCGAGAAATCAGCTACCAGAAGAGGTAATATTCTCTGCTGTGTCTGAACCCTGACTTCTTGTCTGAACTTCTTTGCAGCCGTTTTTCCTGTAGTCGTGCCTTATCTGTGGGATTGGCGTTTGGTGTGATCAGCGACGGCTTCGCTTCACACCCGAACCAGATAAGTGGTTAGATAGGAGCTGCACGAGTGTGTGATTGGAGGTGGAGGTGCTCAGGAATGTTCATGAACTCTGGTGCGGAAAAGAGTGCGTGGAGAACTAACCTGGATGCTTGGGGAATAATTGGTGTTGAAATTCGTTACTAACGTGCCGGCTGATAGCATGCGCTGTAGGGGTTAATTTAGGGGAGTATACTGACAAATAGATACAAGGTAATACAAGGTTATTTAAAGAGTTTAACAGAGACTGAAGTGAAATAAGTGAGAAAAAGAGTTTAACAGAGAATACATGCAGAGGAAGCACAAGATAAGCGCCTGAGGGGGCGCAGTAGAAATACCGTACGTGATAAAAAGAGAAAAGTGCAAAGTAGCACAGCTGACAGTAAGTAAAAGAGCTCAATAAAGGACGTCATTTTTTAAGAAAAGAGAAAAACTATAAAAAAAAATAAAATAAATAGAGAGTTAGTGCAGAATACATGAGAATTAATGAAGCAGAAAATAGTGCAGTAAGGCACCAAATACACGCTTGTGGGGCGTGGGAGAAGAATAAGTAATTAAGTACACAGTAATATGAGTTTTTTATAAGAAAAGAAAAAGAGAGTATTTTCAGTGCAAAGGCACATTAAGCTCACGAGGAGCTCAGTAAGTGAAGAAAAAAGTAGAAGAAAGTGCAGAAAGGCACAGGATACGCACGCGAGGCGCGGTAAGGCGTAGAAGTAAATGAAATATTGTATGCTCAGAGAGGAGCTTGTGAAAAAAAAAAAAATATTAAGCACAGGATACGCACGCGAGGCGCGGTAAGGCATAGAAATAAATGAAATATTGTATGCTCAGAAAGGAGCTGGTGAAAATAATATATTAAGCACAGGATACGCACGCGAGGCGCGGTAAGGCGTAGAAGTAAATGAAATATTGTACGCTCAAAGAGGGCTTGTAAAAAAATAATATATGAAGTTGCTGGCAGCGCCGGAGAAGCTGTCTAACGTGAAGAAGAGAAGAACACATTGGTGTTAAGTGAATAAAAAGGTTGTTTAAAGCCGCGGAGTGAAAAGTGGCAGAAGTCTAGATAGAGATATATAGAAAGTTGTTTTTAATAATTTTTGTGTATAAAGCTTTTGAAGATTGGTGTGTGGGAGAGCGGGGAGTTGCAGGCAAAGCTGTGAGGGCTTGCAGGCTGGCTGACATACAAGATTAATGTGAAAGAGTACGAGGAGGAGGTGTTTAGACCCAACAGAAGGACTTGGGAGGTGCATGACAGGCAGAGAGGAAAGTGTGAAATAGAGACAGTGAAGAAAAAGACAGGAGAAAAGACTGCTATGTAAATACAGAGAAGGTAGATATTATTTCAAAGAAAGAAAACTAATAAACAAACATAGCAGAAAAAGACAAGAAGCAGAAAGTTAAAAAAAATTAGAAGGAAAATAGAAAGTCGAGAGCAAAGACATTAGGAAGTGTTAGGGTTGTAAGAGGATTAAATAAATAAAATTGGTTATAAATCAAAAGAGATAAAGCTTAGATTATAGTGAAAAAGCTGACAGACTGATCAATGCTTGGGACAGTCATTGATGGGAGACTTAAGTGATGATGAAATGAATACTACTCCCAGAACATTACTTGACTGACGGAGACATCGAAACCCAGGGAATCAGGACACATTTTTGGCTGGAAAGGACCTATTTTGACAGGGTAGGAGCAGAACATTGGCAGGACGAACAAGAGATCAATCAGAAATTATGGCAGATTACTAACGTAATCAATCTGAAGCAAAAGAAAGAACAATTCCCTCTAATTAATTGGGAGCTGCTGATAAGACGTCTGTGGCATCAGGGTTTAACCCCGTGGCTGGAGCTGCTTTGTGCTGATCCTAATAAAGAAATTAGCATACCATTAAATCATTTAATAACACTGCCAACCGATCCAGGTGAAGAACTGTTTCCTAGGTTGACTCTGACTGTGGTCCCAAGGAAGGTTCGGTGGGAAACAGGTAAATTTTCATATTTAGTTAAAGAAAAAGAAGACGGGCATAACAGTTGGAAATTTAATCCTTTTAAGGGTTTAAAATACAAAACAGGTGTTACAGCCGGCAAGTTATTGGTCTGGATCAGGACAGCCCCTGAGGGACTACCACAACACCATAGAAACACCTCACATAGCGTTTGTCAGGGTTACATGGGTAACTCTCAAGGTCAAGGTCGGGAAAGTACCCCGCTAGACTTAGTACTAAGAAAATATCCAGGAAAACGCACTAAGGCCAACCAATGTATGAGAAAGTGGCACAAAAGGTCACATGGGGGCAGGCAATGGCCTTTGGAGGGATCATTTGATCCGGTGATGTGTGAAGCAGTTGCGGTAGAAATACAGAAAAAAGAAATTAAAGATCAGCAGAAGAACGTAAATAACAACAAAAAATGCACTGAAGAAAAAGAAGTTTTGGCCTTGTTCAAGCAGGAAGCACAGAGGCTACAGCAGAAAAAAGAAAAAATGACAGAGGAAAGATCCAAAGACACTAAAGCCAGTGCACCGAGCTGGGAAGCAGAGCCACCCCCATATAAACGTCATGATATGGGAAAGACAGCTGGACAATTTCTATTAGGAACTCGTGAAGAGGACCAAGGCATGGATGTGGAGGGCAAATTCACACTGACACTAAAAGCTCGAGAGCCACAAGGAGACAGGTCCTCAGTCTGTCAAATGGATCATACAAGGTCTCCAAGTCCGAAAGTAAGTGGTCGCTCACCACGACCAGCAGGGGGGGGTCACAAATAACAGTGACACGGAGGCAGACGAGGATAAAGAGAGAGACCTGAAGTCTCCGCCTGCACATCGAGGTCCACTGAAAACCGTCCCCTCCCACCATAAGTCAGCCGACTGGACCTTCACAGGCTATAGAGGCTCCGAAGAGTGGCACAAGAGCTTCTGTGACACACTGGATCTGGCCAGAAGAGATAATGAAGAACTAGCTGAGCAGCTTCGGCTAGCGAAGGAAAGAATACAAAGACATAGGGACGCCGAGGAAAGAAGAATATTACAACAATCGACGCCCAATCAAGGGAATCACATGATAGAGCCACCCACCCGAAAAATTTCTGGTGAGATCGTCATTGAGAGTGCAAAAGAGGCCCGACTCAGGCAAAGACAACAATGTGTAGCCAAAGACATAGCGGCTTAGAACAGGATATAACCAACTGGATAGACTGCCTGGAACCAGTCAGTCGCACTCGATCTGGAAGACAGTATGGAGCCCCCACAGAAGAAGAGGAGGACGAAGACCTCATATGCCCATTGGTGGTTAGAATTGGTCATCATGTGTATACCCCATGGAGCTGGACAGACATGGTGGGGCTGGCCAACAGGCTGCCAGACATCACCCAAGGAGCTGGGAGATGGATAACTGCCTTAGAAGAAGGCACTGCAGGGGTAACCTTGTCTTTAGGTGACATAAAAGCCTTGCTAATGCATGTCATGGGAAAACATGACACTGAAGAATTAGCAGGAAAGGTTGGACTAACACAGATGATGGGCACTAATCAACATGATGAAGTCCCCTTTAATCGCTATAGAAACTCCATGTGGGAAGGACTGAGAAGAAAGTACCCTGAGGTCTTGGATCCCTCTAAATTGGATGATGAGGAGTGGACACCTGAAGAGTGCCCAAAGAAGTTCCTGCACCGATTCCATAAGAGATGGGCGGAGGAAACAGGAAATGCATGGAACCATTCTCCAGCAACTGAAATCCTGTTTAAAATAACTGTAAAAAAGTCTCTACCAGATGAGGTTCAGAAAGCCCTAGATGGAGTCGTGGGACTATCAAAAATGAATTGGGCTTTATACTCTGAGCATATTTGTCACCATCTTGAAATCTACAAGAAAGAAAAACAAAAAGAAGAAGATGCAGCAAAATCCCTGACGAAAAAATTGGTGCAGATGCAGTTGGGAGAGCTAACCAAAGTCAAGAAAGAAAAAACAAAGACCCAGGCACCAATGATGACCCCTGTTCCTTCTGAGCCGGCAAGCACAGGCCCTACGGCAAACACTGCTGCCACCATACAGGCACCTGTGGTAACAGCCACACAGAGCCCCCAAGGAGCAGCAGGAAGGACTCCTACAGGAGAAGTCTCAGCACCAGTGGAGCATCACTATCACTACCATAGCACTGGCACACCTGGAAATGGACCCACCTACAGTCATGGGTGGAGAGGAGAGTCACGGAACTTTCAAGGTCAAAGAGGAGGGTGGCGAAGAGGATCTCGCCAACCTTCATTTGGAAGCAGATTCCAGAACTCAGCTCCCAGGAACAGTCAAGCGGGACCGCCTATGGGATCAACACCCCCAATAGGGGATCAACCCTCTAATGAGTGTTGGAGCTGTGGACAACCTGGACATCGAATGAGAAATTGTCCGGCCCGACCTTGGGTTGGACCCTCTGCCTATTGGCAATAGGGGGGCCTAGAGAAGACAGAGGGGGAAACGGTGGCATTGGCTATTTCGATGATACCTAAGGAAGAGCCAACCGTCACCGTTAATATACAAAACAGAGATTTCCCTTTCATGGTGGATACAGGGGCAACATACTCTTGCATAGGGAAAATGGGCGCTCATCTCCCCCTCTCTGGGTCTGTAATTAAGACCATCGGCTTCTCTGGGAAAACTCAAATAATACCTTTTACACGCCCACTTCCTGTAACGATTGCAGGAAAAACAATTGAAGCACCCCTGTTATACTCACAAAATACACCTGTGAATTTGCTGGGAAGAGACATTTTATGTAAGCTACAAACCCAGATAGTGTGTACCCATCAAGGACTGCAAATACACTTTCCTGACGAAGCACTCGCCAACATTATGGTGCTTATGGACATGGAAAACAAGGTCCGACCTGTGCAACCCATGGTATACTGGCTGAAGTTACAACCAGAAAATTCAAATCTTCAACTGGAATGGGAAAAATGGAAGCCCTGGGCAGAACAACACTATGCAGCAGTATATACACCTAGTTTACCTTTACATGTCACTCTGATGTTCAATGCCAAACAAGAACAGGCTGACTATGCATGCTGCTGGGATGCATTGATGAATCAACGGCTGTTTCACATAACCACCACAGAAATTTATTTAGGCCCCCAAGGGGCCGCAGTTTCTGTCAAGCTAACTTCGGCTGAACAACAATGGTATCAAGTGCCGAATGCCACGCCTCATGTGACCCTTTTAGTCTCAGAAAAGTATGAATCCCATGACCTAGGTCCAATGGTAAAGACAGCCTCAGAAGTTGAAGAATGGCAAAACATGGAAAGTCCACAAGTACATCTGTCAAAAGACCAGCAGTTTATACGAATTAATTTAAAAGTAAATGATGAGGCAATAGCTCAAAAAGTGGAGCTCAATCCTAGATCAGAGGGACAGATGGTGTTATCGGCCCAACAAGAGAAATTGTTAGAGCAAATACCACCAGTGGTGTGGTCCAAAAGCAAAACAGATGTAGGACTAGTAAAAACAGCCTTACCAGTAAAAATAAAAGTAAAACCGGGAGCAAAACTGCCTCACCAAAGGCAGTATCCATTAAAACCTCAGGCTATTGAAGGCATAAAACCAGTAATTAAGGGACTAATGGCAGCTGGAGTTTTAATAAAAACTGCAAGCCCATGCAATACTCCTATCTACCCTATCCCTAAAAACAATACCAAAGAGTATCGGCTGGTACATGATCTGCGTCCTATCAATGCAATAATAGAAATGGATGCACCTATAGTACCTGATCCGCATACTATACTATCAAGCATCCCTGCTGGAGCAAAATGGTACACAGTAATAGATCTGTGTTCAGCCTATTTCAGTGTGCCTGTGCACCCAGACTCACAACATTTGTTTGCATTCACATTTCTGGGACAACAGCTAACGTATACACGGCTACCTCAGGGACTGAACCTGTCCCCAGCCATTTTTAACAAAGTCCTGGCTGAAGATTTACAACACCTTGACATACCCAGTACATTGGTGCAATATATGGATGATCTCCTTATTGCATCAGAGACTCAAGAACAGTGTGAAAAGATTCATTAATTGTATTGCATGCATTGGCAGATGGAGGTCATAAAGTAAGTAAGGACAAATTGCAGTTCTGCAAACAACAAGTAGAATACTTGGGAAGACAGTTGTGTGGGACCACGCAATGTATAGCCCCAAGCCAAGTGGAGGCTATGATCAAGGCTCCCAAACCCCAAACAGTGGGACAGATGCTTTCATTCCTTGGGATGGCAGGGTACAGTCGGCCGTGGATTTGTGATTATGCTATAAAAACTGCACCTTTGCGTGCCATGATTAGAGCAGTGGGGCAAACAAGCAATGCAGCTCTCCTCGTCTGGACAGATGAGGCAACGGGAGCTTTTGAGGCCCTAAAAACAGACATGCAATCTGCTCCCGCGTTAGGTAACCCAGATTATGGGAAACCTTTCCATTTGTATGTTACTGAAAAAGCTGGTTATGCTTGTGCTGTACTAATGCAGGAAACAAATGAAGGAAAACAACCATTGGCCTATTATAGTACAAAGCTTGACAACATTGAAACAGGATTGCCACCATGCTATCAGGGTCTAGCAGCAGCTGCCTTTGCATTTCAAAAAGCATCATCCATAATCATGGGACATGCAGTAACGTTGTACACGTCGCATCAGTTACATGCCCTGCTAACCAGTCAACGTTTTGTCTTAACACAAGCTAGACGCACTGGATATGAAGTTGTGTTGTCCGCTCCAGAAATAACAATACAACGTTGTCACACGGTGAATCCTGCCACCAAATTGACCACACCGTTAGATGGTACTCCACATAACTGTGTGGCAGAGACAGAGAAATTTTTGAGAGCCAGAGAACATTTGTATAATCACGCCATAGATGCAGATCTAACCCTGTTCGTGGACGGCTCATGCTTTCGGGATGCCGCGGGATTGCATGCGGGTATGGGGATTGTTAAACTAAACACGGATGGCGAAACCTTTGAATTACTGGAGTCCCAAGGAATTGATCAGCCTTGTTCAGCCCAACTGGCAGAAATCAAAGCCTTAACTATGGCTTGCCAGATAGCTAAAGATCAACGTGTTAATATCTACACAGACTCAGCCTACGCTTATGGCGTATGTCATGTACATGCAAACATTTGGAAACAAAGGGGATTCCTGAGAGCAGATGGCACCCCTGTCACTCATGGAGAAGCGATTTCCCAACTGTTACAAGCTCTCCAATTACCATCTGAGGTAGCCATCATTAAATGTGCAGGTCATCAAAAGAATAATAACATCATAGCTCAAGGTAACAACTTAGCAGATGACGCAGCTCGCAAAGGAGCACAAGGAGAAAATATGTTTCCCCTGCTAACCATCCAAGATTGTGCCCCACTGGTTTCATTTGACGCACTGATAGTGGCTCAAAGTAGGGCCAGTGGAGAAGAAAAACGAATGTGGGTTAAACGAGGCGCTATTGAGACACGCAGTCAGGGGCCAGCAGACAAGCTGTGGCGCAGTAGTCATGGACATTTTGTGTTACCCACCAATTTATTACGACATGCAATCATTTGGGCCCACGGACCCGATCATTGTTCGCGAGTCCAAATTATGAACAAACTAAAAGCTGTCTGGTGGTCACCATATATGGCAGCTACAGTGGACCGTTTGTTGAATGAGTGTGAGGTATGTGCACAGTACAATGTCCGGAAATCATTCACAGCCCCTTTAGCCCACATTCCGGTCCCTGATGGGCCATTCAGACATCTTATGATGGATTTCATAGACATGGGAGCTGAAAATCGAGTTAAACGAATGAGATATGTTTTGGTAGTGATATGCAGATTCAGCCGATGGATTGAGGCAGTAGCCTCTGCAAATCAAGACCATAAAACGGTAGCCAAATTTCTGTGCCGAGATGTCTTTCCAAGATTTGGCATTCCAGATACTATCTCATCTGACAACGGTAGGGCTTTTATAGCCAAGGTTACACAAGAAACATTCAAACAATTGGGTATCAAACAGAAGTTTGGGTGTGTTTATCACCCTCAATCAAATGGGGCGGTGGAATGGGCTAATGGCATTTTAAAGAACAAACTAGCAAAAATCATAGCAGACAGCAATGGCAAACTAACCTGGCTGGATGCGTTGCCGCTTGCTTTATTGTCAATGCGCTCACAAACTAACCGACTAACCCATTTGACACCATTTGAAGCTCTTACAGGTCGGCCGATGCCTATTCCATACCTGAGAGGACCCTACGAAGGACCATCGCTGGAGCAGCTACAAGACGAATGGCATAATTACCTGAGACAGTTAACCCAAATACACAAAACTATCTTTTTGCAGGTCAAAGGTGCTACAGAAGACAGAGAAGCAGAGATTCCACTTGAAAATCAGAGCATCCAGCCTGGTGATCTGGTTTACGTCAAAGTGTTCAAAAAGAAGTGGGACAGGCCCCGCCGAGAAGGGTTGGTGGCCCAGCGCCCCTGCGGCCTCGGCAAGCTCGTCTTGGCAGAGCCGCCGGGCCAAGGGGGGAAGCAAGAGAAGCCAGAGACCCTACAGCAGCACCGAGGGATGGCCACGCCTCCCTGCAGCCAGAAGAAGCACCGAGGGAAGGCCACGCCTCCCTGCAGCCAGGCGAACACCGGCCAAGGCGCTCACAGAGACTGATTGAACAAAGACGACGCACAGCTTCAGAGAGTAGTGGATCCCTGCCAGATAGAGCAGCGACAGACTCAGATGCAGACTCAGAAACAACTGGAGACGCAGGCCAACAGACAGACAGAAATACAGACCGACAGATAGACAGGCCACAGGAGACATCAGACTCGGACAGCAACTCAGTAGATTTACCGACAGAAGAACCGCAGGAAGTACAACCCAGACAAAGCACAGATACACCACACATCCCTAGTGACAGCTCATCTAGTGACGGCTCACTCAGTAGCACATCTAGTAGCACATCTCAACAGTCACCAGAGCAATGATTAAGGAATTATTCAAGGGATTGACAATACTACTGGTGGTCAGTATGGGAGAAAATAGACATCCAAAACATACAACGGACTGTGCCGTGGCCATGGCCGCAATAGCAGCTAAACAAGGCATTCTAAACACAGGAAAAACATATAATTTGGTATACATTAAATCAAAAGCCTACAAGAACATAGGAATACAGGGAAAGCTGGGGGATTACATATTAGGCGAAGCCATTAGCATCAAATGTGAAGAGGAGGGAACACTCAACATAGAGGTAATTTGTGATAAAGGAGGATGCAGGGAAACCAAGCAAGACGTAACTGTTACAGTACATGAAGCCACAAAATGGGTAAAAATCAAACCAAGGAAAAAGAGGACAATTAGAAGCCTAGAAACAAGCAGTCACTTAGGGAGATGGGATCCCAGTACAGACCTAGCCCGCACACAAGGGTTGAAGACCAATTTATTTTACCAATGGTTGAAATTTTCGGCTAGGCAGATCAGTGAAAAGCCTTGCATAGCCTGTCACCGGAAAGGTGTGATACCTCAGGCTAAACCCCTACCTGATATCAACAACTGTTATAGGAGCCCCCAACATAACTCAGACCAAGCAGAATGCTATACACAATGTGTTATGAAAATGGCAGTAGGTGATGAAAAATATGCTGCCGACAGTAAACTTTGTCCAGTGCCTCTAAGTACAGAAGGAACCGTTCCACCTATGATTAAAATAGAGAAAGGGATGATACACCCATTCTGTATAGCTAAAGGCTTAGTAGCACAATACATAAGCGATTGGCAGGTAGGGACGACCCAGCCAAAACACCACATACAGTGTATGCAAAGCAGCAAGAATACAAACCGGCCAAAACAGCATGGAACATTACCGTCTGTCACACCCTGCCAGCAGCAGGCATACAGTGTGAACAAATAGTACCGGCCACAGGGGGGTCTGTAATTGGACTGAATCTCACCCATGCTTCATGGGTATCTACTCCAAATTTAGCTAAGGGAACGGTACCCTTAGCTGACATCTTTTGGATATGCGGACAAAGAAGGAAACTCCTGTCATCGCTGTCCCCTAATTGGAAAGGCCTTTGTGCTCCTGTGATGCTCACAGGAGCTATAACAGTAATTGAAATGCCAAATTCAATACAACCCATGCCACAGAAACTTCGTAAGAAAAGAGGAATAATGACGTTTAAAACAGACTACAACATCACAGTAAGAAACGGGATACCAGAAGGGATACCCCGACAGTTAGAAGCCATAGACAGTAGCAGAGTTAAAGCAGATGAAGACGCGGATAAATGGGGATGGGCATTGGCGCTGTTCGGGGTTACGCCAAAAATCCGTTCTATGTTCCAGGAGGTGCAGTGGATTAATTACTTGTGGTATAATCAGCAAAGATACCTGAACTGGACATTGGCAGCAGTAGGACCCTTAACCGAACAGCTGCACGCCACCTCGCTAATGACAATGCAAAATAGATTAGCTATCGAGATGATGATGGCTGATGAACAAGGAGTTTGTATTATGATCAAAGCCACCGAATGTTGCACAGCTATTCCCATGCGTACAGGGGAAGACGGAAATTTGACAGAGCTCTTAATCACACTTGAAGAGATGCAACAGGAACTGTTAAGTAACTCCATAGGAGGGAGAGATGAAACTGACGATTCTGGATACATTGTAGGGAATGGAATGAATATTGGCCCACTGTTTTCACTGTTTGGGGCTCTAAGGAGAGGGTGGATATCATGGAAAGACTGGTTATATCAGATAGGTGTAATCTTGGCACTAACAGGGGTGGCGGTCTTGCTGGTAATATGTTGTGGTATTCCCTTGATAAAATTTCTGGTCAATAAATTGATTTCATCCACAGTAGGACAGCTCCCACTGTTAGCCATCCGAGCCCTAGAAGAAAGCACAAACGAAACAGACAGAGAACCAGAATATATGGAAATGGATGAAATACCAATTATCCTCCCCGACAGCCCCCAGCTCCCTAATATTGTGACGTATACCCCAGATAGGGAGGACTGGGATGGACCGTGCTTGGTGATATTGTAGACGAGGAAGAAGACATGCACGCACATTTACATTCACACACATGCACCCACAAAAATGAGGGATAGGATAGACAATATCTGAAAGAATGACATGGAGCTGTAATAATGAACGTATATGTATATTACTAGGACACAGGAGTATGGCTGAGAGACCAGACTCCCCTGATCAGGGACCTATGCCTGATCTGCCTCTATCAAGTCTGATTGGACTCTCAGAACTGTTTGGAGAAGAGGATATACAGGAGGGATGGTCGAGACATGATTGGTCGCCACAGCCGCCATCCATCCAGCAGCTAAACCAGTTGGCAACAGAAGGATCTTCATCGTTCCAGCACCTGGCGATGACGGCTTCACAGAATCTGCCTGCAGCAAGAGTCGGCCCAAGGACTCCACCATCACCTGAAGGACCCTTTGGACTCAGGAACACACCCCTTCCGCAGATGCCATGGAGACAGTCACATGTGCCAGTGGCAACGATACCCTCCAGGGGAGGCAGCCAAGGTCGGCCATATGCAGCAACCGCCCGAGTGCATCCTAGACCCAATTCACTGCTAGGACCTGTCCCCAGCTTTCCACCCCCAAGGCAGGAGAGTTATTCTGATCAGCCCAGTACCTCTGGAGGAGGATCAGCAGGGGTGGACCTTAGCCGAACTCACCCACCAGGACAGAGGGGAGCTTTGTACAGGCTGCTAAATGCCCAGAGTGTCCCAACCACTTGCCTGTGCGACATCAACAATACTCCGCCCACACACGAAATGCCTTCCCCCTTGTACTTCCTGTCCCCTGGACTGCACAACCTTAATCTGGTCATGGTCACCCCACAGGACATGGCAATCTTGGTTCGAGAGCTTCGTCTTCCACAAGAGTCTGTTCCAAAAACCTTGGAGCAGCTCCTGCCCCTCACAAATCACATTCCCCATGAGCTATTTGAGGAAATCATGCCACAACTAAGTCAGACAGCTGCATACCTGTTCAGGATACACCATGACAATGCCAACATCTCTTGTGCTCAGGAGGGCCTCCATACTCAACTGTGTGGTCTTCAGTCTAGTATGGACATGCTAGCCAGCATGATGGAGCATATGGAAAGGGAACAGCTAGGGCTGGCCACCACCACCCTGAATGTGGGCAAGAATTCTCTGGGGGCCCTGTACAACCTGGCCAAGCAGCACAAGGAGCTGGAAAGATCCATCAGAGAACTGCACGACTGTCTGAAAGCCAGAATTCCTGATCCTTCCCTCACTACCCCTGAAAGGCCAACCTCCCCATATTCCCCAACTTCTCCCAAAACTTCAGACGCTGAGTAAATGCTGAGGAGCGCGGACTGACGTAATGGCACTGAAAACGGACTATGATCTTGGTTCTTGAGTTTGAATTGCGGACTGGTTTCAGAAATCTGAGTGTAAATAAAAACAAAGAAGGATATATGTTAGTAACGAAGGTCGGGTAAATGTCTGTCCTTACCATCATCTGCGTAACACAGATAAAGCTAAATGCGTACACATAGATATCACATTGCAAAGTTATAAAAAGGGGACCCTTACACGGCGTGTTTGGAGATTTAGTAGTAAAGATGCACCATAGGGACCCCTTTTTCTTAAATTATAGCATGCCTCAAGAGACATGCATCGCCTAAATTTGGCGTCTGGCCAAAAAGGGCATTAGAAAACAAGCTGAAAAAGAAGAAAAACAAAGTGGAGAATGTTGAGAAATGGCCTATAATGAAAACCATTATATGATTGACTAAGGCAAATGACTTAAGGACAGACATGAAGGGAAACCATGTATGGTGTTTATCATTTAACTAGACATAGCTGCGCTAACCTTAGAATAGTTTCTTGATTGGTTGACTAAATAGTGGTAACGTAGGGGTTATTTGATGCATTTAAGTAATAAATGTGTGACTCTTTAACAAAATAATATGTAGAACCAAGTATAATGGGTTGGAGCCTCTGGTTGAGTGAGTCAATAGATGCCAGAAGATGATTGGTTGCACTGATGTCAATGTAAAGCCTTTACTTTGCCATGATTAAGAAGTTGCTGTAACTTGTTTTATGTGGCCATTTTAAGTGCCTTGAATTACACCAAAACTCAGTGTTTGAATGTCACCTTGCGTTGATATAATCCAGCTAATTGATCACCTTGTGCCTTAGTATGTAGGTTCACCTGCACTTCAATATATTTACCGTGTGAAGTATCACTGATATTCATATCCGCACCAGAGTTATCAGTAATTCGAGTGATGTGTTTTTCTTTTTTATTGCAATGCACAAATGAGGATGTCTTGTCGGTAAACAACCCAAGAGTATAATTGATGTAATGGGACTCTTTCGAGTCCCAGAGGAGGGACTGTAGAAGAATTTTTAGGTCCTTATTTGAACTATGATGAACTATCAAGTGTCCTGATCCGAACTGTATGTCCTCTGGTTGAACTAGCAGGTGTTCAACCCAAAAAAAGGGCTCTATTAGTCATTCAGTCTGTCAGGGGCTTTCCAAGGCCTTTTAGGTGCTTTCCCGCAGGCCACGTGCAGGGGCCTCAGGCCAGCTGCACCTGTGGCTGAAGCCACGTGCAGGGGGGGCCTCAGGCCAGCTGCACCTGTGGCTGAAGGTCTTTTAAAAAAATCAGTTGTAAATCCTTCACGTTTTAATGGGAGCGTTTGTCACATTGAAATAATGGCCTAACACCTGCTTAGGGTTCACTAGAGGACGCTTCCAATAGAAAACCATGTCTTGGGAATGAAATAAATAAAAAAGTCGAAGGAGGAGCGATGCCCGCGGGTCTCCAATAAATAGATGAGCGCGGTTGTCATATTCAGTCTCTCTAGAGGACTCAGTTTGTCTAAGCTCTGTGTCGAAGGCTTAAATAAACTTAAAAACTCTGTGCATTTTATCTTGCTTAAGGCTGAATTATTCTAAAGTGTTGTGTCCTTTTCTAGCATATCACTTGCAATTAGTTTGTGTTATCTAAAAGACGACATCCCGAGAAGACTAAAGACGAGCCACGTCACAGTACCAGGTCTGACAGCTGGAGACTGTGGCCACCTGGGGATCCAGGACTTGGCGGCTCCGGTGTACTTCAGATCCGTTGGCGGTGAGGGCCGTGTGGGATCCGGCTCGGTTCTGGACGGACGTCTCCTATCCTCAAGCCTGCCCACACGTCACTCAACATATAATTGTTTGTAGTACCAAAACTGTATTTGTCTGTATTCCGTTGTGCACTTCACAACATTAAATTGTTACTGTTTGGCTTATCCATTGCCCATTCATTTAACGCCCCCTGTTGTGGGTCTGTGTTCCTACATCTTCACAACACATTCTTGCCCACTGGATGTTTTCTTGGAGTTTCTGAAGCAGGCGCCTAGTGCATGGTTTTGTTGTTGTGATAATGGTCATATCGTCCATGTAGGCTCTGATTGGTGGAAGGCGCAGGCCATTGTTGGTCCTCTCTCCTCCCACTACCCAACGAGATGCCCGTATGATCAGCTCCATTACCATGACGAATGCCAGAGGAGAAATTGTACAGCCTGTCATGACGCCTATCTCCAGATTCTGCCAAGCACTAGTGCCATTCTCAGATGTTACACAGAACTGGAGATCCTGAAAGTAGCTCTTGACCAACTCTGTGATCTGATTTGGTACGCCAAAATAGTTGAAGGCCGTCCACAAGATCTTGTGAGGGACTGACCCGAAGGCGTTCGCAAGGTCTAAGAAAACCACGTGCAGGTCTCTCCGTTCCTTTTTGGCAGTTTGTATCTGATGCCAGATGATATTGGCGTGCTCCAGACATCCTGAGAAGCCCTGAATGCCGGAGAGGAGTGAACAATGTTAGTGATGAAGGGGGCGAGTGAGGAAAGACAGGATTTGACAAGAACAGTAGGGAGGGGGTCGAGGGGACAGGTAGAGCTTTTAGATTTGAGAATTAGATCAGAAATGGCTTGGACAGAGGGGAGGGTAAAGCTAGAAAATGATGTGATGGGGCTTGGAAATGAGAAAGAGGTGTCCACTCCAGACAATGCAGCTCTGGTCGTCAGGAGTTGGTGGATAGAGGTGACCTTGGAAATAAAGAAAGACATAAGTGAATTACAGAAATCAGGGGAGTGTAGGTAGTTGGGGAGGGAGTCTGGGGGTTTGGTTAGGTTGGAGAGAAGGGAGAATAGAGTCCTGGAGTTACGGTGTTTGGAGTGGATGAGGCCAGAGTAGTAGGATATTTTAGCTGAGGAAAT
This sequence comes from Thalassophryne amazonica, assembly GCF_902500255.1. NCBI lineage: Eukaryota > Metazoa > Chordata > Actinopteri > Batrachoidiformes > Batrachoididae > Thalassophryne > Thalassophryne amazonica. The sequence continues at coordinate 166,812,022 of NC_047103.1, forward strand.
AGTGTCCTTGCAGAGAGTGATGTGGTTATTGTACATTTCTTTATGCATTGTGAGTCCAGTTTTCTTGTACAGTCTTTCAAGTTGTCGTTCTTTGGCTTTGAGATGACGGATAGTGGGAGTGAACCAGGGTGCAGAGCGGGAGAAGGAGACAGATCTAGTTTTGAGAGGAGCATGGCAGTTGAGGAGTGTGTGAAGGTGGCTATTGTAATGAGTAACCAGTGACCATCTGGATGATCCAGAGGAGGCATGTGAGAAGGTCATGTGGTCAGATGAGACCAGAATAGAGCTTTTTGGAATCAACTCCACTTACCATGTTTAGAGGATGAGAACAACCCTAAGAAAACCATCCCAACAGTGAAGCATGGGGGTGGAAACATCATACTCTGGGGGTGCTCTTCTGCAAAGGGGACAGGACGACTGCACCGTATTGAAGGGAGGATGGATGGGGTCATGTATTGCGAGATTTTGGCAAACAATCTCCTTCCCTCAGTAAGAGCATTGAAGATGGGTCATGGCTGGGTCTTCCAGCATGACAATGACACCAAACACACAGCCAGGGCAACTAAGGAGGGGCTCCGTAAGAAGCATTTCAAGGTCCTGGAGTGGCCTGGCCAGTCTCCAGACCTGAACTCAATAAAAAATCTTTGGAGGGAGCTGAAACTCCAAACCTGAAAGATCTAGAGAAGATCTGTATGGAGGAGTGGACCAAAATCCCTGCTGCAGTGTGTGAAAACCTGGTGAAAAACTACAGGAACCATTTGACCTCTGTAATTGCAAACAAAGGCTACTGTACCAAATATTAACATTGATTTTCACAGGTGTTCAAATACTTATTTGCAGCAGTAACATACAAATAAATTACTAAAAAATCATACATTGTGATTTCGAGATTTTTTTTTTCTTATTTTAGATTATGTCTCTCACAGTGGACATGCACCTAAGATGAAAATTTCAGACCCCTCCATGATTTCTAAGTGGGAGAACTTGCAAAATCGAAGGGTGTTCAAATACTTATTTTTGTCACTGTCACAAAGAGTCTCACATTCTATAAGCAACTCCAAGCTCCAGTGTACCTCCTCTGTCCAATACTGTGACAAAATGCCAGAGGTGTCACCCTGTGGCTGAGTTAGCTGAAGGTCCTATTGGACAAACTCAGCCAACTGACTAACTAACTGAACCCATTTGGGTCATTCAGTGCACCAATGCCTGCATGGAGATCCTTGTAGCCAGCTAGAAATTTTTTTGTTGTAGACTCCCATTCACTTCATGCTGGGGTCTTGAGGGATTAACACGGGCCTGGTGGCTCAGAGCCTGGATAGGACTTTCTCTGGGCCTTGGCCTTCCAAAGTCACAGAGACACTCGAGCTCTAATCCAACATGTCTGGTGAGTTTTCCTAATCTTGGAATGGTTTTTAAATTTCATTCAAATCATTACCTGGAATCAGGGGTGCTGCCAGGGATTTTGGCCCCATGAAAATAAATCTTATGGGGCCACCCCCATAATATTTTGTCAGTATTAGAATTATATTAGGGGCTTCTCTGGGCCCTTGTCAATCATGGGTCCCTAGAATCCTTCTCCTTATTCTCCCCTTTTCGGCACCCCTGCCTGGAATGCAATAAGAAGTCTGTCAGTTTCCATCACTAGATGTGCAGCGCGTGCACATGGGAAACTGGTTTCTGTGCCAAACTCACTCACGTCTCTGTCTTTGATGAGCATGTGTGTGGGGGAGGAAGATTAATGTATGCAGATGTGTCACATGGTACTGCAGCCCTTTACCACTTCCTGTAACACTTAAAAAAAAAGAAAAAAGATTGAGCAATCATCGAGACAGAAGAGTTCGAGTCATCTCAGATCTTCGCTCGAACTGAAACCAGTCAGACGTCTTTGACAAAACCAGTTTGAGAATGGAGCTCCTGATGTGGGTCTTTGGTCTTCTCGCCTTTGCCTCCATGCTGACTCCAGCAGGTAAGGCTCATGGTCAAACTTCAATGCTTTATGAAGAACTGCTTTGTATATGTACTGACTAACCTCTAGAAAATAGAGGTTAGTCAGTACAAAAAAAAATTTATTTTTTGTCTTTTGTTTTATGGCGATAGAAGGAAATATAATTTTGGTCAACAAATGTGACTGTTACAGGAGTGCGACAAAATAAAGTTAGCAAATTGGACAACAGCAGCTAACACACCAACCCCTTCTCGCAAATGTCAATTTCCTGTGTGAAAACACTTAACTTGTAGCCGATTAACCCCAGTCATCACTACGTAACAGACACCAAATAAATTATTTTTCAAAAAAGAGCAGACATGAGATCTTGGTCATTACCTGTCATTTTGTGCAATAAAAGTGTCATGTTTATGTATACTACATTTCTATTGAACGCAATGCATTCAAATGTAGTTTTTTCCAGAGGGACAAAAATGTAGCGACGCTAAAGAAGCTACTTTGATGTTTAATGGTACTAAAGTTTTTTTGAGTTTCTATTTTCAATTTTGCAGGAATAAAATAGTGGAAAGCAAAGACAGTTTTCACTGCAAGACTAGAGAAGTGATTTTTCACAGAACTGAAGCAAAAAAAGCTTTTTTTGTGGTTTTAGCGTGCTACCTGGCAGCCATTTTGGATGCCTCCTGTTTAAGTTTCAACTGGAACAGTTTTCTTTTTCTCTCGTCTGTTTCCGACTGTGAACTCATCATAAAATGATTATCTGCCCGTTAGCTAAGCCAGCGTTGATTCTGCTCAGCTAACCACTGATGTGTTTTTAGCACATCTGTTTGGCACACAAGCTAATTATGTTGTTGTCAGCTAGCATTAACATGTAAACATCAATGTAAGAAAGACTAGTTTATGAAGGGTCATCATCACTGGAACATGTTGGTTTCATCAAAGGGTTTTTAAGAATTTCTTTTTTAAAACAACCCAGTTTTACACATTTAAAAAAGAAAAACTGAAAATTGATTCTGCCAGCTCAGTTTGTTCACAGCAGATTTCATATGTATGGAGATTTTTACGGAAGCTCTGAGCTGCCAAGCCCCAATATATATTTGGCTCAGTATCATGTAATTACGTGAAAAGTTTCATGTTATAATGTGATATTTATCATGTTATAACGTGATACTTATCACGTTATTTCGTGATATGAAATTATCATGTTATTTCATGATGCGGTATTTTCACATTATAACGAGAAATTATCACGTTATTACAAGAAATTATTACACGTTATTTCGTGATAGGAAATGATCATGTTTTTCTGAGATAGGAAATTATCACGTTATTCTGAGATATGCAACTATCACGTTATTTCGTGTTAAGCATTTATCATGTTATTTCATGATATGTAGGCTATTCAGCGCTTCAACACTTCCCAGGTTCCGTCGAGGAACATGGCTCGTCTACATGACTTAATTCAGTTCTATTTCAAGCTTGGTTTAAGGCATGGTGACATTCTACAGTTGTTGAGCACTGTAGATGGTATTGTTGTTAGTATGCGTACTCTCCGAAGGATTTTGAAAAGCATGGGGTTGTACCGAAGAAAGAATGAAGATGACATGACGTGAAAGAGAAGTGCGCTAGTAGACTGGCTTGGCTGTGTATCAAAGTAAAACCATATTGATGTTTTCACATTATAACATAAAAATATCATGAAATAACGTGATAAATGTTTATCACAAAATAACATGATAATTTCATAATTCGAAATAACGTGATAATTTCATAATTCGAAATAACGTGATAATTTCATAATTCGAAATAACGTGATAGATTCATATCTCGGAATAATGTGATAATTTCTTATCACGAAATAACATGATAATTTCATGATAAAACGTGAAAATACCATATCATGAAATAACATGATAGTTGTGCATCACGAAATAACGTGATAGATATCACATTATAACGTAATAAATATCACGTTATAACATGAAACCTTTCACGTTATTACATGTTACTGAGTCAAATTATATTTATATGGCTGGCAGCTCCACGTCGCCGTAGATTTTAATGCTACACAGTCATAAATTTGTAAGCAAAAAAAAAAAAAAGATAAACTGTGTATTTGTGTGCTTTATGTTAAATAGCATTTTACAGGATGTCATGTTGAAACATTTTGAGCTCTTTTTGTCATTGTGATGTTTGGTTACACTTCAGAAGCTTCAAATATTAAATTATTTCAAACAAGAGCAATCGGAGATTTCTGACATCTGTCAAGGGTTGATGAGGACTCAAAATAAGATATGTGATTCACATTGTGACCCGGACTTTACCTGCAATCATTGGATACTGATCCAGAATGGTCCAACTGATCAAGATGTTGCAATCTGATATTTAATTCACAAGCTGAAACAAAATAGGTTCTTCCTGATCTTGTTTTTACTTCGTGATGTCGTATCCGTGAAGTAGTTTTGACGTAATTCTTAAAAGTCTACAAAGAGAAATCCTGATCCAGAATCCAGATTCAGATCCAGATCACCTCACAAATTTGATGGAGTCTTTCAAGGCCTAACATCAATTTGTGGTGAAAATTTGGTGTAAATCAGTTTAGTAGTTTTGACGTAATCCTCAAAATCTGTCAAAGTGGAGCGTACATATTGAAATCTGGATCCGGATCCGGATCACCTCCAAAATTCAGTGGAGTCTTCCATGCCCTAATATGTATCTATGGTGCAAATTTGGTGAGAATCTGTAGTAGTTTTGATGTAATCCTTCAAAGCCTATATAAAGTGAAATCTTGATCCAGAATCTGGATCCAGATTACCTCCAAAAGTCTTCCATGTCCTAATATCTATCTTTGGTGAAAACTTAATCAAAATCTGTGCAGTAGTTTTTATGTAATCCTGCTAAAAGGCAGACAGACAAATAAATAAACGCCGAGGATTTTATTATGTCCTTGGCGGACATAATAATGAATGTGTGAATGGTTCCATGGATTTGCGTATACCTAGTGCAGCACATAACTGAAACAATCTTTCAAATGATGATACAAGCACCAAATTTGGCACAAATACGCCTTAAACGTTACTCTTTTGAAATAGTAGACTATCCACTTGATTTTTCACTAGGCGGCCCCCTGTCAGTTTGGACAGGGGGCCAAAGTTAAAGTTGCTCCAATTCTGGTAAAAAGTGATGCAAATTATTGGTTGAGTTAATAGGGTTTTAAAAAGGAATAGTTTGCACCATGTATCATGCTTAGTTATCATGTTATAGGGTAACATATGTCATAGAATCCAATGGATGTCGACATTGTTTAACCTTTACTTTTGACAGTAAACATTCAACATGGTCAGACCTATTCCATTTATTAATCCTTTTTGGAATCTTCATGATCAGATAAATAATGTGGTGTACTTTTCAATATGATTGGAGCATCTTTTAATTTTGACCCCTGTGTAATTCTTCATTGACCCTTACCTGCCTGTTGAAAATTCAAGTGGATAGTCTGCTTTTTGAAAAGAGTAATGTCTAAGGAGAATTTGTGTCAAATTTGATGCTTGTATCACCATTTGAAAGATTCCTCTGTAAATATTCTCTTATCTGCTGCACTAACAGGGGCATGCAAATGTAAATTCTAATCAGATTACATTTTTTACGCAAATCTGATTGGTTAATCATGTAAGATTTCAGACCGTATAATATCGGGGTAACAGTGGCAAAATATTCAACCGTTTCACATTTGGATGTATTACTCGGCTGGTGTTCTGACAAGAACACCGACAAGAACATTCCTGTCGAATATCATTCCTGTCCTTCACGCAGTTGCTCAATTTGTGAACTTATAACCAACATGAACATCCTCAAATCATCAGACACAACAGGGTTATTCCCTAAATGTTTGACTTTTAATGGCCTCGCACATGTTGATCTGCTGTGTGCTGTTTTAAAACTCGGAAGTTTCTCCATAAAGTATATGATGAATAGTTAATAGAATTTAATCAAAATGTTGGGTGGTAAAAAAAATATCATATCTTCGAAGAGTACTGGCAGCAGATAAAGATTAAAAAAGATTTTTATAAATTTTTTGTGTTGTGTAAAATATACAGCACAATGAACACATTTTTATTTTTAAATATCTTTTGACCAAAACTCAAGAAAACAAATCAACTTTGTCTTTACAAAAAAAGAAGTGCATTTTATGTTTGTTAACAAACCGTAACTTAAATTCTCTGCCTTTTTCACTGCTATCTTTATAAACTTTGACATTTATAACTTAGTTTTAATGTCTTCTGTGTCGCTCCAAATATGTGTTCCAAACATCAAATTTGAACTAATGTAAAGGGGATATGTTGATTTTACATTTGTGCTAAAGATCTTTTTTTTTTTTAACAAATCCTAATCATGAATCACATTAAATTGACTGGATTAAATATAATTTTCCTTTTTTTTTTTTTTTTTTTTTTAGCCGTCCTTGGAGTGAGGCCATATTTAGTGACCTAATAATTTAAAAACAGGTGTAAGGTATTTATTACAAATATTTTTATTAGTTTAATTTTGGAAGCTACAGAGTCCTCCATTGAAATTGTTTAGAAAAATATTTGTGGCTGGTCATGCATTATTAATTTGTGGCTAGGTAATATTTTAAAAATATGTAGTTTGAATTGTGTTGAAACAACACATCACATTTAATGAACTCTGAACTCACAGAGTGAAATGTTACATAATCAAAATAAATTTCTCAAAAGGTAAATAAATGCCAACATTTCAAATGTCCAGGGCCACAAAAAAATTGAAATTCTTAAAAATCTGATATATTCTTCAAAATAAAACATTACAAAAAAGGAACTGGATGAGTGTAATTGAATACACTGCTTTCTTTTAATTAAACTGTTTTGCTGAATAGGGCAGCACGCTAAGTTAGTGGTTAGCACTAGGTCACAGGATCGATTCCCTTCTGTGGCCTTTCTGTGTGGCGTTTGTGTGTTCTCCTTGTGTTTACGTGGGGTCCCTCTGGGTGCATCCAAAGACATGCAGATTTGGTGGATTGGAAACTTTAAATTCTCCGTAGGGTTTGAATGTGTTTGTGGCCCTGCGACAGACTGGCATCCTGTCCAGGGTGCACCCACCAAACCCTCTATGACTGCTGGGATAGGCTCCAGCCCGCCGTGACCCTTAATTGGAGAACGCAGTTGAAGATGTATGTGTGTGTTTTGCTGAATAAATCATAGAAGTGTTGATGAAACTTGTCGTCTGACTTTGCTGCAGAATTAAAATGTATTTTTGTCTTTTGTTGGAGATAAAGAGCTTTTTAAATCCAGTTTTATCGACAGTGAAAAGGACAAAATTTCAAGAAGTTACTTCAAGTGATGACACCCAAATGAATGAAGTTTGTCCAAATTAAATTAACAAACCACTGCGCTGCCTATGGGGATCCATGGGCTCTAGATTGGGTAGTGTTTATAAAATAGGCAGCTGACATTTTTGAAGGGTGGTAATAAATTATACAAAGTTTTGATAATGAGTTGGAATAATGTGAGTCCAGAATGTAAATATCAACGTCCATTGTTCACTGTTGTTACATAATGTCCTTAATTTCTCCAAAAATATTAGTCCTATTAACTTGCCGTTTTTGTAAGCATAGCAAACGGCAAATGTTGGCTCTCCCCAGTTTGTCCGTGAGCGAAACCATACGTATACAACCCCTGGCAAAAATTATGGAATCACCGGCCTCGGAGGATGTTCATTCAGTTGTTTAATTTTGTAGAAAAAAAAGCAGATCACAGACATGACACAAAACTAAAGTCATTTCAAATGGCAACTTTCTGGCTTTAAGAAACACTATAAGAAATCAAGAAAAAAAGATTGTGGCAGTCAGTAACGGTTACTTTTTTAGACCAAGCAGAGGAAAAAAATATGGAATCACTCAATTCTGAGGAATAAATTATGGAATCACCCTGTAAATTTTCATCCCCAAAACTAACACCTGCATCATATCAGATCTGCTCGTTAGTCTGCATCTAAAAAGGAGTGAACACACCTTGGAGAGCTGTTGCACCAAGTGGACTGACATGAATCATGGCTCCAACATGAGAGATGTCAATTGAAACAAAGGAGAGGATTATCAAACTCTTAAAAGAGAGTAAATCATCACGCAATGTTGCAAAAGATGTTGGTTGTTCACAGTCAGCTGTGTCTAAACTCTGGACCAAATACAAACAACATGGCAAGGTTGTTAAAGGCAAACATACTGGTAGACCAAGGAAGACATCAAAGCATCAAGACAGAAAACTTAAAGCAATATGTCTCAAAAATCGAAAAATGTACAACAAAACAAATGAAGAACGAATGGGAGGAAACTGGAGTCAACGTCTGTGACCGAACTGTAAGAAACCGCCTAAAGGAAATGGGATTTACATACAGAAAAGCTAAACGAAAGGCATCATTAACACCTAAACAGAAAAAAACAAGGTTACAATGGGCTAAGGAAAAGCAGTCGTGGACTGTGGATGACTGGATGAAAGTCATATTCAGTGATGAATCTCGACTCTGCATTGGGCAAAGTGATGATGCTGGAACTTTTGTTTGGTGCCTTTCCAATGAGATTTATAAAGATGACTGCCTGAAGAGAACATGTAAATTTCCACAGTCATTGATGATATGGGGCTGCATGTCAGGTAAAGGCACTGGGGAGATGGCTGTCATTACATCATCAATAAATGCACAAGTTTATGTTGATATTTTGGACACTTTTCTTATCCCATCAATTGAAAGGATGTTTGGGGATGATGAAATCATTTTTCAAGATGATAATGCATCTTGCCATAGAGCAAAAACTGTGAAAACATTCCTTGCAAAAAGACACATAGGGTCAATGTCAATGAGCAGATCTGATTTGATGCAGGTGTTAATTTGGGGGATGAAAATTTACAGGGTGATTCCATAATTTTTTCCTCAGAATTGAGTGATTCCATATTTTTTTCCTCTGCTTGGTCTAAAAAAGTAACAGTTACTGACTGCCACAATCTTTTTTTCTTGATTTCTTATAGTGTTTCTTAAAGCCAGAAAGTTGCCATTTGAAATGCCTTTAGTTTTGTGTCATGTCTGTGATCTGCTTTTTTTCTACAAAATTAAACAACTGAATGAACATCCTCTGAGGCCGGTGATTCCATAATTTTTGCCAGGGGTTGTATACGCATGCACATACATAGAGGCCACTTGGCTTTTAAAATATAGATTGGTGTAAATATAAAGTAAATAACAGTTTTGAACAAGGATATAAAATTATTGCATGTACTTTAGCCTCTGTGTGTGTGTGTGTGTGTGTGTGTGTGTGTGTGTGTGTGTGTGTGTGTGTGTGTGTGTGTGTGTGTGTGTGTGTGTGTGTGTGTGTGTGTGTGTGTGTGTGTGTGTGTGTGTGTGTGTGTCAGCGTTTTGCTGACCACAGACGGTGAGCCACTCCATCTTCAGGAAGCAGCTGTGTGGTTTTAAGCTTTGACTCTAAATGAGCTTGGCTCTGGTTCAGCGTGGCAACCGTGTGACTGATGATGAGACACGTTTCGGTCTCAGTCACACGTTCCCTCAGTTACAGATCAAAAGTATTAGAAAACTCAGAATTCAAAACTGCAACTCAAGGCCACGACTGAAGCCTTTTCAAAAGTGTTTCTGCAGATTTGACATGAAACCAAGTTCAAATTGAATTTATTTAATACAATTCATTGCACATATACCACAGAATGTACATTAAAGGTACATGGATAGCACCATAAATTGCATAATTGTAGTTTTTCAGACGAGAAAAGCATCAACGAGATAAAAAGAGAGAGAGAGAGAGAGAAATGAGGTGTCCTGGATTTTCTTTCAGGTGTTCAGGAACAAACGACTTCCTGTGTAACCGCGTGAACAAACTGACGCTTTTTCTCTTTCTTTACACCAAAACACAGACACACATCATGCAATTACTGTATGATTGTTTTATTCATTTATTTTTTACAAATAATAAATATAATAACAGTAATAATAATGTATACAATAAAAAAATAAATAACGACTAAACGATTAGAGAACCACTAGTTTTGTAATTGTAATTTTAGATGTTTTTTTTTCCACCCTTGAAAACAGATTTTTATTTTTTTTTTTTTAAGATCTTAACAAGAGACTGTTTTTGCACTTTTCCCTGCTTTCATTTTGTGATTTTTAGATTAAAAACATGTGACATTCAGATGTGATAATCATATTTATTTAGTAGAAATTAGGCAACATGTGGGTTGTGTTGCTACTCCGTGTGAGCTGATAAGACTTACATTTACAGGAACTGAGCGCTTAATGACGTAATAGTCACATTTTTCCACATATGTAATCTAAATTTGAGTATTTCCAAGAAAGGTCAGCTCATCAAGTTACTAAGTTAATTCTTGAGATAATAAATCTATTTTTTCTTTTCGCAGTGTTACAATTTTTTTCCTCATGTATTTGTGAGATTCAGGTGCATATGTATTTAGACAGTGGCAACTTTTATAATTTGGCCTCTGGAAGAAGCCAGTTGACTCCAGAGCTCATATGAAGTTTGGTCCCAAGCCAATATTAATATATTAAGTGATATTTTTTGAATTAAAGTTAAAAGTCGGCACAAAAGTAATGTCGTTTCGTTTAAACTCCACTGTGGAGGTGAACAGATGCAAAATTACTATATATATCAATGTCCAAATACTTATGGACCTGTCTTTGTATTAATATTAATTCCAAAATTTGAGTTATCTTTTCCGAGGAGTTTGCAACTTTTACGGCTATAACAAGCAGTAAGAAGTGTTAAATAAGTGCAGTCAATCCAGTAGGAGCTGCCCCACTCGCAGGAACTTGGCGGCGCGATGACGGGCTCAAAATGTGCAATGCATGTTGGGAAAAGGACCAAAATGGAGTTGTCGCAAGTATTACAGAAAAAAAAACCTGGAGGAACAAATATTTTGATGTAAGAAATTTTCTTCTGGCACAGGTGGATGGTTTCACACAGAGAAAACACCAGCAAGTTCAGAAACTGTTTTTAATGACTCACTCAGGCAGAGGGCAGAGGTCAAAGGTCAGGAGATGGGAGAGGAGTCCTAAACTGGCCACAGTGTCCATGGGGGGGGGGGCCAGAGGAGGAGGACAGACACAGACAGGCACCATGACAACGTCTGGGGTAACTCCGTGAAATTGCTTGTGGGATCTTTCCGGGGCTGTAGGTGATTTTATCACCAGTGCACCACTGCAGAGGTGCAATGCATGATGGGAAGAGATCAGTGGGGATGTGGTCAACGTAAAATTGAGGGAGTGTGAAAAATGCTTGAATCAGGAAGTGGCTGACGGCGGTCAGCGGAGGGCGTTCAGTCACGATTAGAGCCTGACTGATATATCGGCCAGCCGATATTATCGGCCGATATAAGCCCTTTTCAAAGTACTCACTATCGGCCGAAATTTTGCCGATAGAATGCTGATAATTTCTCATAAACAGAACATTTACTGAAATAATGTTTGTGTCGGCAATGTAAAATGTCCTTGCACCGTTTGTCCAGTAAATGGAGCTCTGACTCCATTCACCTAAGAGCTGCTTACACCCCTGCTTAAGTGTGTTCATCACCGGCCTCCGTAGTTCACCGTCATACTGCATTGATAGGCTGACAAAAGCAAACAAGTAAGTTTATAAGGATTTTTTTGAACTTGAAAATTAAACTCTGTTATTCTAAGTTAATCAATATGAGGACAAAGCTTCAGCTTTTAGCTCATACCTTTTTTGTTAAGGGTCCAAAAAAAGAACATTTTATTCATTTAAAAAAATTATAATATCGTCTGATTTATCGGCTATCGGCAAATCAGCTGATTTATCGATTATCTGCATTTTTTTTCATCCAAATATCGTTATCGTCATCGGCCTCAAAAAATCCATATCGGTCGGGCTTTAGTCACTATGATTTCTACATGATACGATAACTGTTTGTCTCACCTGCGTTTTGCAGCTGTTCCAGGTGCGTTGGTGGCTTCCCTCACCTGTCTCCATTGCACACACAGACTCAGTTTTGAAGGTGGCCTGCACTCAACACACTAACCATGCCATCTAATCTTCTCCACGTGCTTTTTCATAGATTCATCCTGCTGACGTGCAACACTTGAAATCAGTTCTGACAAACGTATCGAGGCTTTCTGCTTTTCTGAAGGCAGAATATTCTAATCTGGTTTTATCGTTCTGTAGAACAACATTTTTGTTCACCTTGAAAGCAAAACCAGACCAGTGACCTCCAAGTCCTCTGGAACCCGTGTCCATGTTTAGTTTGGTTTCATTTGCTGCATTTGTAAAGCTAGGACATCTTACTACTCATCACTAATTGAACAAAATAAGAACCCCAGGTTTCTTTTCAGCACTGTAGCCAGGCTGACAAAGAGTCAGAGCTCTATTGAGCCAAGTATTCTTTTAACTTTAACTAGTAATGACTTCATGACTTTCTTTGCTAATAAAATTTTAACTATTAGAGAAAAAAATTACTCATAACCATCCCAAAGACGTATCGTTATCTTTGGCTGCTTTCAGTGATGCCGGTATTTGGTTAGATTCTTTCTCTCCGATTGTTCTGTCTGAGTTATTTTCATTAGTTACTTCCTCCAAACCATCAACATGTCTATTAGACCCCATTCCTACCAGGCTGCTCAAGGAAGCCCTACCATTAATTAATGCTTCGATCTTAAATATGATCAATCTGTCTTTATTAGTTGGCTATGTACCACAGGCTTTTAAGGTGGCAGTAATTAAACCATTACTTAAAAAGCCATCACTTGACCCAGCTATCTTAGCTAATTATAGGCCAATCTCCAACTTTCCTTTTCTCTCAAAAATTCTTGAAAGGGTAGTTGTAAAACAGCTAACTGATCATCTGCAGAGGAATGGTCTATTTGAAGAGTTTCAGTCAGGTTTTAGAATTCATCATAGTTCAGAAACAGCATTAGTGAAGGTTACAAATGATCTTCTTATGGCCTCAGACAGTGGACTCATCTCTGTGCTTGTTCTGTTAGACCTCAGTGCTGCTTTTGATACTGTTAACCATAAAATTTTATTACAGAGATTAGAGCATGCCATAGGTATTAAAGGCACTGTGCTGCGGTGGTTTGAATCATATTTATCTAATAGATTACAGTTTGTTCATGTAAATGGGGAATCATCTTCACAGACTAAGGTTAATTATGGAGTTCCACAAGGTTCTGTGCTAGGACCAATTTTATTCACTTTATACATGTTTCCCTTAGGCAGTATTATTAGACAGCATTGCTTAAATTTTCATTGTTACGCAGATGATACCCAGCTTTATCTATCCATGAAGCCAGAGGACACACACCAATTAGCTAAACTGCAGGATTGTCTTACAGACATAAAGACATGGATGACCTCTAATTTCCTGCTTTTAAACTCAGATAAAACTGAAGTTATTGTACTTGGCCCCACAAATCTTAGAAACATGGTGTCTAACCAGATCCTTACTCTGGATGGCATTACCCTGACCTCTAGTAATACTGTGAGAAATCTTGGAGTCATTTTTGATCAGGATATGTCATTCAATGCGCATATTAAACAAATATGTAGGACTGCTTTTTTGCATTTGCGCAATATCTCTAAAATTAGAAAGGTCTTGTCTCAGAGTGATGCTGAAAAACTAATTCATGCATTTATTTCCTCTAGGCTGGACTATTGTAATTCATTATTATCAGGTTGTCCTAAAAGTTCCCTGAAAAGACTTCAATTAATTCAAAATGCTGCAGCTAGAGTACTGACAGGGACTAGAAGGAGAGAGCATATCTCACCCATATTGGCCTCTCTTCATTGGCTTCCTGTTAATTCTAGAATAGAATTTAAAATTCTTCTTCTTACTTATAAGGTTTTGAATAATCAGGTCCCATCTTATCTTAGGGACCTCATAGTACCATATCACCCCAATAGAGCGCTTCGCTCTCAGACTGCAGGCTTACTTGTAGTTCCTAGGGTTTGTAAGAGTAGAATGGGAGGCAGAGCCTTCAGCTTTCAGGCTCCTCTCCTGTGGAACCAGCTCCCAATTCGGATCAGGGAGACAGACACCCTCTCTACTTTTAAGATTAGGCTTAAAACGTTCCTTTTTGCTAAAGCTTATAGTTAGGGCTGGATCAGGTGACCCTAAACCATCCCTCAGTTATGCTGCTATAGACTTAGACTGCTGGGGGGTTCCCATGATGCACTGAGTGTTTCTTTCTCTTTTTGCTCTGTATGCACCACTCTGCATTTAATCATTAGTGATTGATCTCTGCTCCCCTCCACAGCATGTCTTTTTCTTGGTTCTCTCCCTCAGCCCCAACCAGTCCCAGCAGAAGACTGCCCCTCCCTGAGCCTGGTTCTGCTGGAGGTTTCTTCCTGTTAAAAGGGAGTTTTTCCTTCCCACTGTTGCCAAGTGCTTGCTCACAGGGGGTCATTTTGACCGTTGGGGTTTTTCCGTAATTATTGTATGGCTTTGCCTTACAATATAAAGCGCCTTGGGGCAACTGTTGTGATTTGGCGCTATATAAATAAAATTGATTTGATTTGATTTGCTTCAGTTTTTTTACCCGTTTATGTTTTCGCCTGTTTGTTTGTGAACATCCTGGAAGCCACAATTTTTCATATATTGTTAATTTTTGCAGAGGATTCATATGCTGACAGGCAAGAACTGATTCAATTTTCAAGGTCATAGGTCAAAGTCAGGAAAAATCTTGGAAAAATCCCTATCATTTAACAATGATTGAATTTTCCAAAAATCATAACTCTGTCAAAAAAGATTGAATTTCTTTTATATTTAAGAGTCTTATTTAGGATGGTTTCCTTTATCGGCTGACAAAGTTTGATCCGTATGACAGATTTTGTGGTCATTTAAATTTAACATTGAAAACCCCATTTAATGTATATTTTACATTATGTCTTAATCAAACGTGCCACAATCACATTCATATTTGAAACTGAGGAGCAGACTGGCACTCACTATCACCTAACAAAGTTTGATCCAGATCTGATCCGGACTGTCGATTTTATGGACGTTTGAATTGTGATTCGGCGCTATATAAAAAATTTGATTGATTGATTGATTGAATTTAATATTGAAAAGCCCATTTGGTGTATATTTTGCATTATATCTCAATCACAATCTCAAGTGCCTCAGCCACTCTTCTTAATTTTTCTGTTATGGATTTAACTACACCATCAAAATTGGATGATGTTCCAATTTTATGCCTGTTTGTCTTCCAGTTATCAGTCGGAAACCAAGTGCCAAAAAGAAATGACAAATTGTGCATAGCAGAAATAACCAATGTTCTGTGAAAATGATCTGAAAAAGAATTCAGAAAGTGAAAAAGTTGAACAAAAAATTTCAATTCAAGTGCATGAACTAAATACATCCTCCTGACATTTGATCACATGACTTTTGACATTTGATCAAAAGTCACTTCTAACAAGATGTTGACCTTGAAAATTTTTTTCCAAGGTAAAAATTTGTGGAATTGGAAACTAGTGTTGGTGGAGATTTGCATTTTTTAAATTAACAGTAATAACTGTTAAAAAAACCTTTATATTTATTTATTTCAGTTTTTATTCTGGAAATTGTCGGCATTAAATGTCACATTTCATAAAACTTTCAGGCGCCTACTTTAATAACTTCACAAAGTGCTGATCTTCATAAAACAGCTTTGTTTCTGGTGCAGTTTCCAGTTGAACCTTTTAACCTGTTTAGTAGTTTCCATCAGTGATTACTCAGCACAATCACACAAACAACAGCCCAGTGGAAAACAGGCTGATGAATAATGCTGTCGAGCATAGATGTTGAACGCATTCATCCCTCACGTCCTCCTGAAACAAGCTCATGTCAGAGTGAAGTGACTTTTTTCCAGCTGCCTCAGACTTCCAGTACATGTTGACATGAAATCACCAGTTCACATTTCAGCTCTGGGAGTCACTTTAAATAACAATGTGTACATTTGATATCTTTGGGGGGGAAATAAGTAAAAAAAAAATCAGTTTAAAAAAAAAAATCTGAGTCTTTAATTAGCTGTTGGAAGGCGCTGGATGAGTAACATTATTTAGCTCAGTATAATCTGATCCCACTGACCGGACATTTTACACAAAGTTACTTCTTGATGACTGCTGGGATCCAACACCCTACCCGACAAGTTACTTTTTTAGTTGCAGTTACTTTAAGCAGTTACTTCATTAGCAGCTTTATGCAACTGATCCTCATCCCAGTCGCTTCACACTCGGCCTCATACCTGCCCAGTGTACACTGCCGAACAGAATGACATCATCTGCAAAAAGCAGAAAAGTATTCAACTCTTTTAAAATATAAAAGCTGCAAAAGTAAATAAAGTGTGCAGTTAGCTGTCAAGCAAAGCTGGATCAATAAGAACGTTTAGCTGCAGTCATTCATATTTACCTCCGCCAAGGAGGTTATGTTTTCAGTTGCGTCCGTTTGTTGGTTGGTTGGTTAGCAAGATTACTCAAAAAATCCTCGACAGATTTCAATGACATTTTTACCAGGGGTGTATCTCGGCCTAACTTAGACGTCATTAAATTTTGGTAATGATCCAGAACACGATCCGGATCCAGTATTTTTTTAAGGATTCTTTATCATTGCAGGATAGGACCAATTTCAACATTTTTGCATCTAACTTCATGAAGAGGGGTTACAAAGGCTGAACAAAAATTAAGTTAAAACAAAACAATAATTTAGCATTTGTTTCTCCTCAATGAATAAACTTATTAGAAATTTAAAAAAAAAACTTGTGTAGTTCATGCAGTTTCTCTTTATAAATACATTTGCTGAAGATCTAAGGGTTTAACCACTGAATCTGAAACATGACGGTAGATGCGTGAAATGACGTGGAATAAGTCTCTTAAGCCAAAGGGTATTCCATGTGACGTCAGTGACCCTATGGCCTTGGCAGAGGTTTGCGATCTCCGAGTGCTTCTAGTTGTTTGTACAATCCCAACCTCTATATTCCAACTTACTGACCCAACATTTTACGTAAAGCCACTTTTTGTAATGTTCATACGTAAACAATGTTTAAAAAAAAAAAAAAAAACCTCAGTTTAACAGGTAAAAATGCTACAAAACAAATGATTCAATTACCCATCTGATGGAGTTGGATAAGTAACAACAGTTAGCGACAAACACTTGTTTTAGTGTGTACAACCCAAACTTGTGTGTGACATACCAACCTAACATTTTACACAAAACAGCTTTGATATAACTATTAAATTTTAAAAGTTTAAAAAAAAAAACTCAATTTAAAAGGCATCTGGTTCACCATCTGGTTTAGCTCGATAAGTCCTGTCATTTAAATACAGATGTTGTTATTTGTCGATGCAAGCCAAACCCATCCGTTGCAACGTACCAACCAGACTTTCAACAAATCCACTTTTGTGAAAGAATTAATTGATTGTTGGTTCTCGATTCCACATGACAATTTAGCTTGTACAAGCTTTTATGGTCTTTCAAGCAGATGATGTATTCTACTAATGCACAGGTGTTCATCGGGTCATGTCAAGACCTGATTCACTTGATAATTTTATGAACTTGCTGTACCCTGTCATCAGAATGTTACATATTTATGTATGTGTCACGCAACACAAATAACACAGCTCCGAGGTTCCAGCCCCGCCCACTTCAAATATTTTTCCATCATTTGAATTGCTCGTCTCTAATCTGCATCTTTAACAAAATGTTCAACATTGAATGAATACAGCCGAATATGAGCACAAAAATAAAATACAGCCGTTTGTTTTTTAACCAACTAATTGTTCAATATATTATTCATATTAATAATATCATACAAATTATAATTAATTACCAAATGTTTAATATGTCATTAATAAATATGTTAAACTTATGAGAAATTCTTAAGATATTTCTATGCAAATTTAATAAAAATATGAGCTGCAATTTTGCAAAAACTTATTAATTTAATTGTTTGGAAAATAACTGAATATCCAATATTTCTGCTTACAATTAGCATATTTATAAGGAATATATATATATATATATATATATATATATATATATATATATATATATATATATATATATATATATATATATAATATTCTTTATGAAATAAACATGAATGCAAATACTTTAAATGTTGGCTTCTTAAATGGTGTTAAAGCACGTTAAAGCTGTGTGAAACAATGAAGAAGCGAACGGCACGCTGAACGGCATGAAGCCCATTTTTTTTTTATAAAACTTTCCGATGAAAGCATGTTTTATGTTGACTGTGTTGATGAGATTAGCGATCACTCAGTGACCACCCACTCATAATGCTTCCTTCCTTCTGCAAATATTATCAGAACGTTTCTGGTTTTATCTGAGCAAAGGTACCCTGTAGCCTGATAAGTGAAATCACCAGCAACTTGTGGTTATGCTCTTTTGAATTCATGTCTTTTTTTTAAACATGCATTGAAATGATTGTCCAGATATATTATATTTGCAATGAATAAAAACTCAGTCTGGAGATGCTGAAACAAGTGTCTTCATTTTTAACTGATAAATTATTATTTATTTTTAAAATGGAAAATACAGCACTGTCTGCACATGATTACTGCAAGACCAGAAATTGGGGTTTGTGTTTTTCTGTGTGTGTACTTACTTCACTACTGTAGTTAAGTACGTTTTGACTTTGTACTTGAGTTTTTTTTTTTTTTTTAATTGAGCTTACTTTCACATTTACTTCACTACATTTCCAACCTTAATTGCATACTTCCACTCCGATACATTTTCTATTCGCCATGCCGTTACTCATTACAAAAAACAAAACAAAAACAAAACACACACACGTAAAAAAGTCGTATTTTCACCCAGAGACAACTAGTGACTGCAATGAAGTCAGGCTGATTTGTCATGAGGCATGTCCGGTCTGCTTTTTTGCAGTTGCACACTTGGGGGGTGTTTGTCAGGACGATTTCATTGATTACAGACCTGCAGCGGGTCTGTAATCAACTTTTCTGCAGCGCGGCTTTGCTTTGAACCTTGAACCAATTGAAGCAGTGATTCGCAGGTCGAAGCAGTGCTTTGATCTACGATTCGTGGATTGATTGTTTTATTTCGCTTTAAACTCATTTTTTCCCGCTAAAACCCTGAAGAGCATATGTCTGTGAGTAATATTTAATATTTTTATGTTAAACCGGCCTGTTATGGTCTTCTGAAACAGTTGATAGATGTATTTTAGAACTTAAACACGGGACCGATGCTAACGCGTTAGCACCTCTATGGCGTTTTCAGTGTTAAAGTTAGCATTAAGCTGTTCGCATCAGCACGTTTGTGTTGATTTGTTTTCTGTATAATTAATGGCTCAGCGTTTGTTGTCATAAAAGAATCAAATTGTAATTTTTTAATTTATTTTTATTCATATATTAATAATAGCAACAACAATAATAGACAATAATAGTCAGTAATAATAGACTAATAATGTTACAATACAATTTTAGAGAAAGAGACAAAAAGAACCTAATGAAACAAAACACAACAGAAAAGATAAAACCATGTAACAATGAAAATAAATAAATACATATAGAAATAAATGTTTCCTGTGAACACCTAGTGAGTAGCCTTCTCTCGTTTAGGTTTTGAACCTTGTTTCTGAAGTGTTTTTGTGTGATGTGCACAATTTTCAGTATTTTGACTAATACTACCAGTCATTTACAAGCCTAGATAAACTTTTATTAAAAAATAATCAGTCTGTTTTTGATTATTAACATTTACTTGTACTTTCAGTACTTGAGTACATTTAGTTGTACATTACTTGTCATACTTAAGTACAATAAATACTAGATACTTTAAGACTTTTACTTAACTTGAACTTCTACCAAAGTCATTTTTTATACAACGGGGGGGTGTTTGTGTGTGCCTCATGCTCATGCTTGGGTCCTCTATTCTGGACAGAGACCAATGATATTGTGCCTTGTACTTTCCACATCTGCTCCAGTTGCTCCTTCAGCCCTGGGTACGTCTTGATTTTCTTATGCTCCTTCTTTCTGATGTTGCTGTCAGCTGGGATGAGATTCTTCTTCTCCTTGTCAACCACTACAATGCCTGATTGGTTGACCAGCAGCTGCCTGTCTGTCTGGAATTTGAAGTCCCACAGAACCTGAGCCCTGCCCTTCTCAACCACCTTTGGTGGCATCTCCCATTGGGACTTGGAGACTTCTGATCCGTGTGAGGCACAGGTGTTCGTGTACACAATTTCTGACACTTGGTTGTGCCTCTCAGTGTGTTGTCCCAGCTTGCATCTTGCTTCCTGCTACTATGTCCTGGACTGTCTCTGGGGCACATTTGCACAGCCTGTAACTATGGTCCTATTGGCTGTCTTAGACCCCTGCCTCTTTGGATCTGGTGCTTTGGTCCTGTTCTTGTGCTGCTATGTTCAGAGCCTCTGTGCTGTCCTTTAGTCCAGCTTTTTCCAGCTGCTGGTAGGACTTCTTGATGTCAGGTACTTCTTCTATCTGTCGATGGTACGTATACATCATGGAGAGGCTTGGTCTTCCATGAAACCTTCTCCTCTTGTTCTTTATCACCTCTTGCCACAGGTGATGTCAGGTGGCCATCTTTCTGATGTACTCATGAATGTTCCTCATTTCATTCTGCATCGTGGCTGTGACATTCACTAATCCTCATCCTCCTCTTTCTGTTGCTTGGAGGTGCTGGACTATGGGTGGTAACCCCAGTGCTTGTCTTGACATCCAACACGAGGTCCACAGGATAGACCTCCAATGTTACCCAAGTCAGCCTCAGAACATAAACAGGCATAAAGCTAAAGCCATACCAGCTCAGACGATGCCCGAGTTAACGGGCGGCATCAGATGTTGGGGAAGCGAGACATAGTGATGACAACTGGACGTCTGGAACAAGATGTCAGGGAGATGCAGTCTGGGACATCTCTGCAGGTCTTGTGATAACCTTCTTATCACGTTTGAATAATGTTTGTGGAGAGTATGAAGAGTTTGCATGAATGTGACCTGGTTTTTCTGTGGCGGTGATGTGCGGCACACTTAGCGCTCGAGTTCTTCTCTGCGTGTGCACGTGCATGCACACGCACAGCTGGAGGTTTCAGTGAGCACTGAGGAAACCGCTGAGACACATTTCACACGTGACATGAAAACAAAACCTTATGAACAAACTGGTGTGGCTCAAAAATTTATAGTGTGAAAACCAGACAAATGGATTTAACGTAATAAAAAAAAAAATCACAATTTGTACACAAAGAAAAAAAATTTTTTTCCTCCAATCAATTAGATATTTATGTTTTTATTAATCATACATTCCTGCGGAAGCAGTCAATATTTGATAATATATATTTCAGGATGCATTTTAAACTAGAAGCACTCAGAGAGTGCAAACCTCCGCCAAGGCCATGGGGTCACTGACGCCATAACATCTACACGCCGTGGAATCATTGAACCTAAAAAAGTCTAACAATGATGTTTGCTAGTAAAAAAAAAAAAGTTTCATTTGCTGTGACTGGATAGCATGTATCCTTAGCGCTTGGCATCACAGTTTATTGCAACTTGCACCTTTCCCAGAAGCTACTGTCATCTGAGCACTGATATTGATATTGCATGTGCTTAAAGACAAAAACAAATAAGAGACAAAATTCAATTTATTATTCAACTAAACTGCAAATATATTATTTTTTTAACATTTATGAAACACTTCTCTAAATAAATAACAGTAAATTCTGAAATAGAACTATTTTTTAAGTGTTGCATCTGCTACACAAGGCCATAGGGTCACTGACCCTAAAGAGATTCCCTCCTTGGCACAGTGATCTATTCAACAATTCAGTGTTACAACCAAAACTATGATACATACACTTTTCTTTCCTTTATATTTGACATCCTTGACCATGAAAACATACCACTAGAACTTGGAATCACTTTTATGTCTTTATTAGTTCAAAAGTTATTGTATAAAAATGATTTTTTGGTAATGGCGGTTTTCTTCTGGATCTAGCTCCATAACATTTGAAGCTACATCAAATCTGATGACACCTTACTGAATCAGTACATATTCAGCTACAATTTGGTGTTAGTTGTGCATCTCTAGCTTCATTTGTCACCTCACACTAACACATTTTCTAGTTTCCCTATATTTTTGCATATTCTGGATCACCAGATCTGGAATCCGGATCCGATCATCACCAAACTTTGTTGTTTGATAGAACATTTGACTATGTTACACCCTAATTTTTTTCAAGCCTTTCTGCCTTGTTTTTGTGGAGTTACAAACTAGAATGTCAAAATTCCCCCTATCCCGCAATGGTGAAGAATCCTTTAAAAAATTCCTGGATCCGGACCGTGATCCGGATCACCACTAAAATTTAATCACTTGTTCCTCTTGTCATTTCCAACCACTCCACAAAATTTCATCAAAATCTGTTCAAACCTTTTTGAGTTATCCTGCTGAAAACAGACAGACAGACAGACAGACAGACAGACAGACAAACTTGACTGAAAACATAACCTCCTTGGTGGAGGTAACAAAGTGTGAGCATGCTTAATTGAACAGCTATTGGATTAAATTATCGCAGCCCTTTATAAATAATAAAGGGCACACACACATTTTTCGATCTCCAGTAAAGCAAGACAATCTAGAAAATTATATTTGAAAAAATTCCCTTGTTTTCTATGTTCCTGGTTTTACTGTTCAACATCAAAGGCTTTTTTTAATGGACACATCTTATTGTGCATGTGTGCGTGCGTGCGTGTGTGTGTGTTTAAACTCTTTAGTCCTCAAAAAATTAAATATGTGATGGAAATGTCATTAGCAGCTCTGGTAGTTTTGTATTGTGCTGAATGTTATGGTGTTGTTCTGCTGACCTGTGACCTCTGACTCCTGTAGAGGCTATGATGGTATATGACCCTCAGATGTGCTTCATCCTGGACGGGGTCCTGGGTCTGTATGGCCTCATCGTCACCGGCATGTTCATCAAGGAGCGGGTCAGTCCCACCCAGCAGACTCTATATGCAAATTAATGTATTTATTTATTTTTTTGTCTTTGAAAATATACCATCAGATTTGACTCTGAGTGACCTTGAAGGTCAGACTTAAGGTCATTGATATTTTTCATATACATATTGTGGCTACAGGGTGTCAGACACACCCATAGTTACTATTCGACATGAATCGGAAATCATATGTTTGTTTTAAAAAACATGTCATTGCATTTTATTTTGAAGGTCACAATGAAGGCCATTCAAACTCTTTGAGTATAGTGGCTAAACTGTGCCAGGCACACCCATAATTACTATTAGAAATTAATGAGAAACCACACGTAGGTTTATCATATGCATTGTCTAATTTGACCTCGAGTGACCTTGACCATATTCAAGATCAGACCCAGTGTGGCAGACCGAACGGTCTCCCTAAAAATCGGTCTCGTTGATGACATGGTTCACGGATTATCACCTCGTTTCTGCTTCAAACTGCCTCCGGTCATCATCTACAGTAGTGTTCAGAATAATAGTAGTGCTATGTGACTAAAAAGATTAATCCAGGTTTTGAGTATATTTCTTATTGTTACATGGGAAACAAGGTACCAGTAGATTCAGTAGATTCTCACAAATCCAACAAGACCAAGCATTCATGATATGCGCACTGTTAAGGCTATGAAATTGGGCTTTTAGAAAAAAAAAACTAGAAAAGGGGGTGTTCACAATAACAGTAGCATCTGCTGTTGACGCTACAAACTCAATACTACAACCCCTGGCAAAAATTATGGAATCACCGGCCTCGGAGGATGTTCATTCAGTTGTTTAATTTTGTTGAAAAAAAGCAGATCACAGACATGACACAAAACTAAAGTCATTTCAAATGACAACTTTCTGGCTTTAAGAAACACTATAAGAAATCAAGAAAAAAACATTGTGGCAGTCAGTAACGGTTACTTTTTTAGACCAAGCAGAGGAAAAAAATATGGAATCACTCAATTCTGAGGAATAAATTATGGAATCACCCTGTAAATTTTCATCCTCCAAACTAACACCTGCATCAAATCAGATCTACTCGTTGACATTGACCCTATGTGTCTTTTTACAAGGAATGTTTTCACAGTTTTTGCTCTACGGCAAGATGCATTATCATCTTGAAACATCCCCAAACATCCTTTCAATTGTCCAAAATATCAACGTAAACTTGTGCATTTATTGATGATGTAATGACAGCCATCTCCCCAGTGCCTTTACCTTACATGCAGCCCCATATCATCAATGACTGTGGAAATTTACATGTTCTCTTCAGGCAGTCATCATTATAAATCTCATTGGAACGGCACCAAACAAAAGTTCCAGCATCATCACCTTGCCCAATGCAGATTCGAGATTCATCACTGAATATGACTTTCATCCAGTCATCCACAGTCCACGATTGCTTTTCCTTAGCCCATTGTAACCTTGTTTTTTTTTTCTGTTTAGGTGTTAATGATGGCTTTCGTTTAGCTTTTCTGTATGTAAATCCCATGTCCTTTAGGCGGTTTCTTACAGTTCGGTCACAGACGTTGACTCCAGTTTCCTCCCATTCGTTCCTCATTTGTTTTGTTGTGCATTTTTCGATTTTTGAGACATATTGTTTTAAGTTTTCTGTCTTGACGCTTTGATGTCTTCCTTGGTCTACCAGTATGTTTGCCTTTAACAACCTTCCCATGTTGTTTGTATTTGGTCCAGAGTTTAGACACAGCTGACTGTGAATAACCAACATCTTTTGCAACGTTGCGTGATGATTTACTCTTTTTTAAGAGTTTGATAATCCTCTCCTTTGTTTCAATTGACATCTCTCGTGTTGGAGCCATGATTCATGTCAGTCCACTTGGTGCAACAGCTCTCCAAGGTGTGTTCACTCCTTTTTAGATGCAGACTAACGAGCAGATCTGATTTGATGCAGGTGTTAGTTTTGGGGATGAAAATTTACAGGGTGATTCCATAATTTTTTCCTCAGAATTGAGTGATTCCATATTTTTTTCCTCTGCTTGGTCTAAAAAAGTAACCGTTACTGACTGCCACAATCTTTTTTTCTTGATTTCTTATAGTGTTTCTTAAAGCCAGAAAGTTGCCATTTGAAATGACTTTAGTTTTGTGTCATGTCTGTGATCTGCTTTTTTTTCTACAAAATTAAACAACTGAATGAACATCCTCCAAGGCTGGTGATTCCATAATTTTTTGACAGGGGTTGTATTATGTTCAAACTGCTTTTTTAGCAATCCTGTGAATCACTAAACAAGTATTTAGTTGTATAACCACAGTTTTTCATGATTTCTTCACATCTGCGAGGCATTAATTTTGTTGGTTTGGAACCAAGATTTTGCTGGTTTACTAGTGTGCTTGGGGTCATTGTCTTGTTGAAACACCCATTTCAAGGGCATGTCCTCTTCAGCATAAGGCAACATGACCTCTTCAAGTATTTTGACATATCCAAACTGATCCATGATACCTGGTATGTGATATATAGGCCCAACACCATAGTAGGAGAAACATGCCCATATCATGATGCTTGCACCACCATGCTTCAGTGTCTTCACTGTGAACTGTGGCTTGAATTCAGAGTTTGGGGGTCGTCTCACAAACTGTCTGCGGCCCTTGGACCCAAAAAGAACAATTTTACTCTCATCAGTCCACAAAATATTGTTGTTTAACAGAGGGACTTTGCGGGGGATTCTTGCAAATAAATTAGCTTCACACAGGCGTCTTCTGTCACAGCACTTACAGGTAACTCCAGACTGTCTTTGATCATCCTGGAGCTGATCAATGGGTGAGCCTTTACATTCTGGTTATTCTTCTATCCATTTTGATGGTTGTTTTCCGTTTTCTTCCACGCGTCTCTGTTTGTTTGTTTTTTTGTTGTTTGTTTTTTTTGTTTTTTTTTGTCCATTGCATTGGAGATCATTGTAGATGAACAGCCTATAATTTTTTGCACCTGTGTATATGTTTTCCCCTCTCCAATCAACTTTTTAATCAAACTACGCTGTTCTTCTGAACAATGTCTTGAACGTCCCATTTTCCTCAGGCTTTCAAAGAGAAAAACATGTTCAACAGGTGCTGGCTTCATCCTTAAATAGGGGACACCTGATTCACACCTGTTTGTTCCACAAAATTGATGAACTCACTGACTGAATGCCACACTACTATTACTGTGAACACCCCCTTTTCTACTTTTTTTTTTACTAATAGCCCAATTTCATAGCCTTAAGAGTGTGCATATCATGAATGCTTGGTCTTGTTGGATTTGTGAGAATCTACTGAATCTACTGGTACCTTGTTTCCCATCTAACAATAAGAAATATACTCAAAACCTGGATTAATCTTTTTAGTCACATTATTCTGAACACTACTGTATCTCAGCGACAGATATCTGAAGCTTTTGTAGAACGATCATGAATTCAGCATTATTTCATTATAAAAGGCAGCAAAAGCGATCAGAGCGCTGAGGCTAAACGAGCTGCTTGCTGATGCGTTCACTGCGCGTCGGACATTTCGATTTCGCCTCGTTTCTGCTTAAAACTGACTTTAGAATGATTTAAGAGGGTTTACCTTTATCATCTGATGGTTAATAATCACATTAAGCCATTTTATTGCTTTGGGTGAAGAGACTCCATCTCAGACGTGCTGCTGTGGTCCGAAATGACGCATGCACAGATGCAAAAGGCGGACCGATTTTTAGGGGAAGACCGTTCGGTCTGCGACACCGGGTTTCTGTAATGATTTGGAATATACTTTAGCTACTGATACAGCGTGTCTATGGTGGCCTTTACACTACTAAAGTGTCACCAGTTAATTTACGGTCGTTTTCTGATCTTCCTGATTTGTTTTTATTTTCATTCTGTAGTTTTTCACAACCAAACTGAAGGGGGCGGAGGAGAGCACCTACGCTGTGAGTCATCAAACATAAATCACTGGTTGTCTTCATGTCCATCACATGGAACCTTTGGATGTTGTGTTTCCTCGAATCGTCGGGGGAGAGAACAGGGAAAACCCCAAACTGTGACTGCCAAATCAAGCACAGCCTGTTTACTGATCTCCTCCTATGATTTTGTTTTTCCACCTTCTACTGACGTTACCAAAGCTTAATTTCTGGTATCATGTGTGTCACCACAACTACAGCATTTTTTTTTTATGTTTTTTTTTTTCTTTTTCAGATAGAGTCATAGTTCCATAATGTGAAGTGACAAATACTGAGCCAACTACAGTTAGAAACATGTAAAAAACAAATTCCATATTGAAAAAGTGAAAAAAATAAAAGCATCAAAACAAAAAACAGACAATAGCATAAGCGATGCTAAATAATAATAATCATAACAAATAAATATGGTTATAGCGGCAGATATTGGTGGCAAAACAACATTAAGCAAAAACAACGAGATGTTTTAGCTACTGTGCTGATGAACGGCATACTTACTGCGGTGGCTCACCAAGGCAGCTAGCTTGGCTCGCTAGCTTGTAGCTAACTTTAAAAAGTGATACTGTCAAGTTTGTTTTGAGCAAATAAATAACATGATCTCATTCAGACACATCAAATACTGTAGCAACGCTTTGTCAAAGTGTCGCTGCGCTAACGCATATGCTGCCCTCCGCATTAGCAGTGCAATGCATGTGAAACTAGCATTTATCAGAAAACCTTAAATAACTTTCTCATTTTACTGCCATTAAAATTGTGGTTAGGTTAGTCACAGTCACGGGAATCATACAGTGATTTCTGACGGTGAAGAAAATCATTTCCTTCCATAATCATTGTGATTCAAAGGGCTTTGACAAAATGTTGTGATTTGATGGCTTGAGGAATACAAACAGGCTGCGTTGATGAATGCATTTGGAATATATACCATATACCATATATACTCAGGCTACATGACAGCATTCACCAATTATGATTAAATATAAAAATTTTAGGAGGACCTCTCGGGAACATGTTTCTTAGTATTTTCCCAATAAATGCTCCAAGGAAGGACAAATAATTTAACAGATTATAGCCACATTTATTAGCCATAATCATAATAAAGTATATTGTATTTATCAACTCGTACAGTATTTCAGAAATACCATGACTCCGGAAACCTACTAAAATAGTCAGCTATTGCTATCTGAGAGATTTAGTATACTTATTTAATTTAAATTAATACATTTGCACAAAAAAGTATTTTTATTTTGTGGAATTGTGGCTCAATTAGAGTGACTTTATCCACAGGGACTACATTAATCAGTCACCTATTTTGTTAAGCTCTACTCATTAGATAGCATCAAGACATTACGCAGTTTGTATCAATAATTCACTGTAGCATTCGTTACTTGTTTATGACAATTAGCTTTGTACTAGCACAGTTCTTGAGGAGGGATTTCTATATCACCCATTTCTAGCCTCACCCTTTCTGCTCGAATATATGAAGAAAAAAAAATTAGCAGCAGCACGGCTAACATCAAAGGTGATCGCTGAGAGGGGGCGGGGCTACAGGTCTGTATTGCATCATCTTGTGTTTTGTGTGTGTTTAGGATCTGAAAGGACAGGACACTGAAGGTTACACACGGCTGATGACCAGAGACGTTGAAAGAGGACGGGTGAGTACTGAGACGCCGGTGTGCGACTTCACAACTGAATGTGTTTCAAACTAACGGCGCCTGTTGCCAACCTCTATGAACCAGGGCCAGTTCCACAGCTTTGGTTTTTGGGGGGCAGAGCATGGTTATTTAGGAGAGAAATGTGCAAATAGCCTATACATTTAAATACAATTCTAGCACTTATTTCACATATATAATACATGACAGATTGAACAAACCATTATTATTTTATTAAAAAAAAAAAAAGAAGCATAAATTACCTTTCTGAAACACAGAAATTAAAATGAAAACCTACAGTCAGAACAATAGAGAAACTCCACAACTACTAACAAATAGCACAGTCAGGATATACTCTGTTCACCTGTAGGTGGTGCTATTCTCCTTCAATATTATAGAATGTTCAACTGTGTTCCTCCCATTTATTCATTACTTAATTTCACCAGGTTCTGGTTAATGGATAGAGTTGTTTAACAAGAACACAAACTATTTTTAATCATGACACATTAAAACAAGTGGAACAATATTTTTTTATTTTTTTATTTTTAAAAATGAACTATATGTTGCAGGGGTTTTGTTTTTAATTTTTTAATTTTTTTTTTTTTTAAGTTTGGGAGGACCTGCTACTTATACTCAGATGCAACCTATATGTACTAAAGAATCATGCTTTTGCTATTCATAATAATAATAGTAGTTATAGTAACTATTTATACAATTTGCTTATACGATATACATACACAATATATATATATATATATATATATATATATATATATATATATATATATATATATATATATATATATATATATTTAACTATTATACATCTGGAGTTGGTCCCCGGGCGACAGACTGTGGCAGTCCACTGCCCCTAGTGGTTGGATTGTGTGTAACTGTAATTAGGATGGGTTAAATGCAGAGGACAAATTTTGTTGTATGTATGTATGTACGAGGTCTATTAGAAAAGTATCCGACCTTATTATTTTTTTCAAATACCATATGGATTTGAATCACGTGTGATTACATCAAACATGCTTGAACCCTCGTGGGCATGCAAGAGTTTTTTCACGCCTGTCGGTTACGTCATTCGCCTGTGGGCAGTCTTTGAGTGAGGAGTCGCCCACCCTCTCGTCGATTTTTTTCATTGTTTAGGAATGGCTCAGAGACTGCTGCTTTGTTTGATTAAAATTTTTTCAAAACTGTAAGGCACAACTGAGTGGACACCATTCGATAAATCCAGAAACGCCGCCACCTTCTCTGGGCCCGAGTTCATTTGAAATGGACAGACGCAAAGTGGAAAAGTGTGCTGTGGTCTGATGAGTCCACATTTCAAATTGTTTTTGGAAATCATGGATGTTGTGTCCTCTGGACAAAAGAGGAAAAAGACCATCCAGATTGTTAGCAGCATCTGTGATGGTATGGGGGTGTGTTAGTGCCCATGACATGGGCAACTTACACATCTGTGATGGCAGCATCAATGCTGAAAGGTACATCCAGGTTTTGGAGCAACACATGCTGCCATCCAAGCAACGTCTTTTTCAGGGACGTCCCTGCTTATTTCAGCAAGACAATGCCAAGCCACATTCTGCACGTGTTACAACAGCGTGGCTTCGTAGTAAAAGAGTGCAGGTACTAGACTGGCCTGCCTGCAGTCCAGACCTGTCACCCAATGAAAATGTGTGGCGCATTATGAAGTGCAAAATACGACAACAGAGACCCCGGACTGTTGAACAACTGAAGTCGTACATCAAGCAAGAATGGGAAAGAATTCCACCTACAAAGCTTCAACAATTAGTGCCCTCAGTTCCTAAATGCTTATTGAGTGTTGTTAGAAGGAAAGGTGATGTAACACAGTGGTAAACATACCACTGTCCCAGCTTTTTTGAAACGTGTTGCAGGCATCCATTTCAAAATGAGCAAATATTTGCACAAAAACAATAAAGTTTATTAGTTTCAACTAGAGCCCGACCAATATGGATTTTTTTTTGAGGCCGATGCCGATAACGATATTTGGATGAAAAAAATTACAATAATTGATAAATCAGCTGATTTGCCAACAGCCGATAAATCAGCCGATATTATTTATTTAATTTTTTTTTAAATGAATAAAATGTTCTTTTTTGGACCCTTAACAGAAAAGGTATGAGCTAAAAACTGAAGCTTTGTCCTCATATTGATTAACATTATAACAGAGAAGAATTTTCAAGTTCAAAAAATGCAATCAAGAATTAAACCTTTGTGAAATTAGCAAATATATATCTTTAAAAAGAGTTGTGAAATACATCTGATCTTGTACTTCTTGTTGCTGCAACTTAGATATAGGTTCAGGATAAGGATATAGATCCTTATAAACTTACTTGTATGCTTTTGTTAGCCGATCAGTGCAGTGTGACGGCGAACTACGGGGGCCGGTGATGAACACATTTAAGCAGGGGTGTAAGCAGCTCTCAGTTGAATGGAGTCAGAGCTCCATCTACTGGACAAACGGTGCAAGGACATTTTACATTTGATTTGATTTCATTGTTTATTTAGTCCCCATGGGGGCAATTCAGGTGCAGTCAGTAGTAAAAATTGCATTCATAAAAACACATCATACAAGTTCATAAAAACACAGCAGAATAAATATACAAAACAAAAACCAAGAAATAAGGTGCAAGTCAGTGTAGACTTAAGTGCAACAGTGAGTCCTTAGGTGTTATTTAGGAGAGCAATGGCTGTGGGAATAATAGATACATCTGCAGCAGTCACAAACAGTTGAGGGAATTCCCTCGGGAGGTGGAACGGGTGCAGAGACACTGACAGGAGTTCGATGTCCTCCGTACACACAGACTCCCTCACAATTTCGGTCTTGCACCAATTTTGGTTCACGTACAGGCATACTCCACCCCCGAGTGACTTACCGGTCACTTGGGAGTCCCGATCGAGTCTGAGTGGCTGTCCAAACTCAGCTAAGTCCAGCTCCGAGTTTACATCCTGGTTCTTTAGCCACGTTTCTGTGAGCGCGATGAGGCAAGAGTTTTTATATTCCTCCAAGAAGTGCACATTGGCTCGTAGCTCGTCGATTTTACTCCGTAAGGACTGGGAATTAGAAAGCATTATCGTAGGAAGGGGAATCCGACGCATCCCCTCTCTTCTTAGCCGCTGGCGAACTCCACCACGTCTTCCCCTTTTCTTTGGAAGAAGCATTTTATGCCACCCAAAAGCTTCTCTAACTTCTACCCTGGATCTAAGCATTTCATTCTGGAAAACCACTGATGGATTAATAGATCTTCATTCATATGTTTTTACGTCAGACAAGCTTGAACCCTCGTGCGCATGCGTGAGTTTTTCCACACCTGTCGGTGACGTCATTCGCCTGTGAGCACGCCTTGGGAAGGAGTGGTCTCGCCCCCTCGTCGGATTTTCATTGTCTGGAAATGGCGGAATGAAAAGGACTTTTTTTCCATCAGAATTTTTTCAGAAGCTGTTAGAGACTGGCACCTGGAAACCATTCGAAAAATTTATCTGGCTTTCGGTGAAAATTTTACGGGCTTCACAGAGAATAAGGTCTGTTACTACAGTTTTAAGGACCCCTTTAAGGATGCTCGGTGCGCCGCGCTCTGAGCTGCGACGACGCGGCACAAGCCACCGGACCATTTCTAAGCTGATGGTTCTGTGGATATGAGACCATCGTGTGCTCTTTCTCTGGTTATCACAAGAGCTGGACATCAGCCATTTTCCGGCAGATTTCACTTTTAACAAGAGATTTTGTCATGGAAAGCCGCACGTAGGCTTCGCGCGTCACGACCGATTTGCTTTGGAAGTGAGACAAAGGAACACCTCCGTTTCGGCGTGTCAGAGGACAAGTTTGGACATGTCTATCTCGGCTTTCAATGCTTACCAGTCCAGTAAGTATCAGTGAAATTGTGGAGAGCTGGACATGTCCAAACTTGTCCTCTGACACGCCGAAACGGAGGTGTTCCTTTGTCTCGCTTCCAAAGTGAATCGGTCTTTATGCGCGAAGCCTCCGTGCAGCTTTCCATGACAAAATCTCTTGTTAAAAGTGAAATCTGCCGGAAAATGGCTGATGTCCAGCTCTTGTGATAACCAGAGACAGAGCACACGACGGTCTCGTATCCACAGAACCATCCGTTTAGAAATGGTCCGGTGGCTTGTGCCGCGTCGTCGCAGCTCGGAGCGTGGCGCGCCGAGCGTCCTTAAAGAGGTCCTTAAAGCTGTAGTTAAAGTCCTTATTCTCTGTGAAGCCTGTAAAATTTTCACCGAAAGCCAGATAAATTTTTTTGAATGGTTTCCAGCTGCCAGTCTCTAACAGCTTCTGAAAAAATTCTGATGGAAAAAAGTCCTTTTCATTCCGCCATTTCCAGACAATGAAAATCCGACAAGGGGGCGGGACCACTCCTTCCACAAGGCGTGCTCACAGGCGAATGACGTCACCGACAGGCGTGGAAAAACTCATGCATGCACACGAGGGTTCAAGCTTGTCTGACGTAAAAACATATGAATGAAATCCATATAGTTTTTGAAAAAAAATAAAAAGAACCGTTACTTTATTGACAGACCTCGTATACTCCAGTGTTACTTGTATATGGGTTTTCTTCTTCAAGAAGCCTTTTTTAACAGGTGCAACTTGTACTCTGGAAAAATATGGTATACGAGTGGCATGAACTTGGTCAGTTGATCCCAATACAGTGCAGTATTTCATGAGTGCCGTGGAAAGTGGGGGCGCTATAGGACCAGATTAGTGGGAACATTGTGCTGTGAAACTGTGATTAAAAGCAGAATTATCAACAAAAAATTACAATTTTCTGGTGGTGTTATGGTGAAGTTGCTGAATCTCTTAGTGGTGGTGTTGGTGGGGGGGGGGGATTACAGCCCCATCAAGCTCAGCCCTGCAGCCGCCTATGTTACAAATTATAAACATTGGAGAAAAAAGCAGAAATGTCAGTGCATAAATGTTGCAAAACTCATTTTCTCTTTGAATGGTCACAACTACATAATGAAAGCAGAGAGCACTCAGAGTGCATACTTCCACCAATAACAGTGTCGACCCGAGGACAATCGCACCACAAGACTTTATCGAAATCTGTGGAGTTTTCATTGTTTTTAAGTAATCGTTGCCTCTGCGATGTCCTTTATTGTTTAACCTTGAATCCTGCCAGACACTCAGCTGATCAGCTTCGTTCTATTTGCTTCCACAGAATCGCAGAGCGCCTGATGACAACAGCACCTACACGGTAACCAATACACAAGCACACCCACACATGGGCTAGTGAAATATTTGACTGTGTACTGCATGATGTGAGGTCTGCTGACATAAAAATGACAAACAGCAGCTTTTCTCTTTATTAACTTAAACAGTGATTTAGTACTAAAATGTGTGAATTTTATTCCTCAAAATATTCAGGATTTGAAGAAACACACAGAAGGGGAATACAAGGAGCTTCCTGTCAGAGGACAGGTGAGTGGGCATTCATAATATCATATACCTATAAATGATATGCCAATATGATCGGATAAAACACTAAAGAATAAATAGCAATACACCCTTGTGATATTTTTCGCGGACCGGTAATATTTTTCATACCACCCGAGTAAAACCCACAAAATGGATGTCGCCTTGGTAATCAGCCAATCCATACATATGTTGTGATGTCACGGCACGTGATGGCTTTTTACACCCTTCACAAAACCATATAACATTTATCATTTATAGGTATATGATAAAATCGTTATCAAGTAACGAATTATATTCATTGGTGAACAACTTGATAACTGATAATATTTTGTGAAATAAAAAAACACTTTTCAATATTACATGCATTAAATGTGATTATTCAAAAAATGTCATTATTCAAAAAAAAAGTGCTTGTGTTTGCATCATGTAGCTAAACATTATGTGAAAAAATGTTTATAATTTTTTTTATTATTTTTCTCTAAAAAATAATAATATTGCAGAACCTTTTAAAAATCAAAAGATAACCCCAAATCATAAAAAAGTTGGGATGCTCTGGAAGAAAAAAGACAAAACAGTGATCCTGTCATTTTCTTTGACTTTTGTTTCATTGCAGACTGTATGAACACATGATATTACATTTCATATGTTAATATGCATCCATTCCTGCATTTAAGGCCTGAAACACATAAAAAAGTTAAACCTGGGGCAACTTATTCTAAATAAAAAGTAAGTCCCTTCGGCTGCTCCCTTGTTTGCATTCGGGGTCGCCACAGCAAATCCAAGGTGGATCTGCATGTTGAATTGGCACAAGTTTTACGCCGGATGCCCTTCCTGACGCAACTCCACATTACATGGAGAAATTTGGCAGGGGTGGGATTTGAACCCGGAACCTTCTGCACTGAAACCAAGCGCATTAACCACTTGGCCACCACCCCGGCAACTTATTCTAAATAAAAGGATGAAATCATCACTTTTACAACCGGTTTTCTTGAGACAAGTCAGAATACGAACACATGAACATTTCCAAGTAGAAACACTGTGGTTCTGTGTGGTCAATCTGTGTCAAGTAGAAGGAGTCTAGTCAGTGAGGGAAACCACCAAGACACACAGACAGCTTTGAAAAGATTTTAGGCTTCTGTGGATGTGGATAAAATGGGAATGGTATAAACTGTTTCTGTTATTTCCATTCACAGATTCATGTTGGAGTGGAGTAGAGAAGGACTGTAAGACAGGAAAACAGATCAAATCGAGGCTCACATTTCCCGTGTACCTTCTTTTTAAGAAAATCCTCCTCTACACCACTTCATCATGAAGCTGTATAACTTGTGCTGCAACTGACAAAAGCTGCACTTTGCACACTTTCTCCAATCACAGAAGCCTATAACTCCTTCAGTTTTGTCTATGTGACTTGGTGGCTTCCCTCACTAGTCTCCATCCAGCACAGTCACTGAGTTTTTGAAAACTGCTTACTTGACACTTTTAGTTATTTTTTTATGTGTTGCAGGCCTTAGATGCAAGTGAATTTATACGAGCAAATTAAATTAAGTTGACCACAAAACAAACAACCAAAAAAATAAAATAAATATTTTGAGTTCATACAGTCTGTAACGAAATAGAAGAAAGAAAATGTAAGCATCACTGTGGGTTTTTGTTTAAGGTTAATTTTCTATGTCATCCTAAATTATTCAGTTTTGTATTTGTATTATCAAAACTTTTGTGTTAAGTCCTCTAATTTATTATTATTATTATTATTGTTGTTGTTGTTATTAATTAATCAGTCTTTAATTTTAAAAGTACACTGTGCCAGTAGTTGTAAAAATGATTTACTTTTAAAATGTTATTTGTTTGAATTGGACAAAAACTCAAAAATGAACACAGACATGAAATATCTAACATATTGTAGTTTTTAAAATAAAATAATTTATCTTGTTTGTCTGCAGCGTCACCGAAAAAATGAGCAGCTTTATCAGGTAAATGGAATAAATCTCTACAAAAATGAATTTTCCCGTTGATTGATGTTTGAGTTTGAGATGGTGTCACTTTTGCTCTGTGGTCATTGTGATTAAGAATGATTTTTATTTCATCCTGCTCAGGGTCTGAACACGACCACCAGGGACACCTACGACTCCCTGCAGATGCAGCAGCTTCCTGCTCGCTAACATCGCACAGCTCGCTGTTGACATTTTGACCCTGAACCCAACCCGAACCCTTTATCCGTCACCTCCTCCTTTCTGTCATCTGTTTTTGGCAAACCGCGTTATTGCCAGCTGGTCCAAGTCCACCACAAAGTGTTAAGGCGGCGGTAGCGTGCTTCATCCTAGCGACTTTGTCCACACCCCGTAGAACCGGACCAGAACATTCTCCATATTTTTAATGGTGGCCAAAAGTTGGACTTTTGTTTTTCACAGTTGTGATCCATTTTTCGTTGATGTTGCTTCATGTCAGCTCAGCACACCGCTGTGTTTAGACTCACTGCTGGAACCCATTTTTAAAGGTTTGAGGGCAAAATATTTCATTACATTGTCCAATTAAATTTTAATGTTCTTTTCAAACATAAATTGCAGATTCGTTCTTCTCGTCCCTCATATTCATGTCAAACCGTTGGATTTTTGTTGAAGTAAAGGGAGGATGTTTGGCTGGACAGAAGCAGCTCAAAGGTGGATATAAGATTTGTGATGATGTTTGAATTTATGGTCACACTTGTGCATGTGAGAGGATGACATCACTCGTGAGTGAGTGGTTTTAATGAATGCTTAAAGCTGTACAGCCTTTGTTTGTTTTTTTTTAAAAGATTTAAGTCATAAAATAATTTTATTTGGCGCTACTATAATTGCATTACTTCGCATTTAAATAAAGGATTATAATACGATTCTGCCAATATGATCAAAATTAGTGCTGTCTGGAAACAATTTATGAATTTCTTCCCCTGATGGGTCAAAATTCAAGTGATCAGACACCATGATATACTTTTGGTAGCAGCATCATGCATCTTGTGGGAGCTTCCCCCGATCTGCATAAGCATGCTGGGAAGTACATGGTGATAGCCAATCGTAGTAAAGAAGGGCAATGTGATGTCAGCTGGCTGCTCACTCAAACAAGATAAAGCAAGATGGGGGAAAATACTCTAAAACAGCTTATCTCTGTATAAATCAAATAGTTTTGCATATATTTTGTAAACATTAATGCGAAATAAACACTTCTAAATCTAAAAATGCTATTTTTGAAACCAGACAACACCTCTGCAGAGATGTACAAAAACAACTTATGGATATTAGCATGCACACCCCAGGAAAATGCATCAAGAAAGTGGGTCAGGTCACAGGTCATCTCAAAACCTTACGTATATGCACACGTGCATGTAAAGACATTGGAATTCCCCCAGGTAAATCTGTTCTTTTCATTAAAATGAGCTGTAAATTTGCAACATGTTACAAAAATAAAGTGACATAATAATGTTTGGATTTCAGTACAAATTAAATTTTCAATCAATCAATGTTGATTCATAGAGCCCTTTACAACACTCAAGCTGACCAAAGTGCTTTACAGTAAAATAAAAACAATATAGAATAAAAAATTAAAAAACACATTAAAACAAGACAAGAAAACACAATAGAAGGTAAAACTGTCAGCGTGCTACTCAGTGTTAAAAGCCAGCCTGAATAAAAAAGTTTTGAGCCTCGACTTAAAAAGACCAACATCAGTTATAGAACGCATATCAGAGGGCAGTTTATTCCAGAGTCTGGAAAAATTTTGTCAGTTTCGTTCACTTTGAAAGGCCGTACAGCTTTAAACATATATTTTAATGTTTTGTTTTTTCCACTGTCTATTACTTTGTTTGACTGTAATGAACCCACTTTGACTTTGACTTTATTTTTTTTTAACGTGTATTACTTTCATTTTCATGAAGCAGAGAAGCTCTTGTTGATGGTCTTCCAGTGTGACTTTTGTCATTAACATGGACAGAAATATCACATTATATGTATATTATTTTGAAATTTTCCTGAGAATTTTCCTGCACTGATGATGCATATTATATTGTTTTGACATGTTGGTTGTCAGTATTTAGCTTGATCATTTAAAAATTCCTGTATATGTTCTGTAAAAGTTAAGCTGATTTTATGGTGCATTTTTATTGTTTATTAAACCATCTATATTATATTATATTATATTAGTGGCCTGTGTGTGTGTGTGTGTCTTTGATCACGTAGAAACCTGGGACAGCTTACATTTGCCATTTGGTATGTTTATGTATTTTGGATCAAGGATGATCACTGCGATAACAGAAAGTTGATAGGACTAATATTTTTTAGAAAAATTAGCGATTTTAGCTAACCAGTAAACAATGGACAATGTGCTGCAATGCACCATGGGAGTTCAGAGTTTTGGGGTTTAAAATGTTATTGTGGATCATGTTAGTTTAACAGTGTTGTTAGTGTTGTTTTTTTTTTTTGTTTTTTTTGTAGTTCAATACAAGCTTTGCATCGTTTATTACCACCTTATTAAGTATTTTAACGTGTAATGTGCCAGTGTTTTAAATGTATGCAAAAACACGTTTTGATTGATTAAATGAGCAATGTCATAATTTTGAGTACAATGGTGAAGCCTAATTTTTTTAGGCCTGAAGTGCATAACATTTTTGAAAGGCAAAAAAAACAATCATGGCTACATTTTGTTAATACATGTGTATGTTACACTAACAGCTTTGTTCCCTCCTTTTAACTCAAACATATTTTAATATCTGGTTTTGGTTAGTTATTATTGTGATGATACCTGCAACTGTTATTATGCAGAAACATGAAAAGACTGATCTTTTTTATCGGCCTGGAATTCATGATATCAAGTTTACTGCAAAGAATCCCAAATGAGAGACACTTAAATATTGAACAATATGTATCACAAGCCCCCTTAAAGAAAGCTCAGCTGTACTGGGCCGTTCTTTTGTACTGACTCTTATCTGTATTTTTCTATTTTATGAAGATTTGGCTTTTTGTTGTGAAAATAGATAAGTAAAGATTCATGCTTAAATACATTTTTTTATTGTCAAATCATGCCATCACACAGAAAATTGTCATATGAGCGTCATTCTGAAATATATTGTCCTAAAACAAGCTGAAGTTAGCAAAATGTACATACAGTACATGTAACATTTTAAAATTTGAGGTATTTTGGGATGTAATCTGGCAATATTTGCACACTTGCATTCATTTGCCCACTTCTAATTGTTACGGTTGAGTGATATTTAAGAGAAGTGTATTTCCATCAAAAATAAGCAAAAACGCTTTGGTATCAAATACAAAAACAAATATGAACAAACGTGTACTAAATTCCCCATACAAGCACGGCATGCAGATTAGTGTCTACTTGTCTTATGACCACGTTCTAGCTTCATTACGAAAATCATAGAGCATCGCAGAAAAAACAAAAACTGGTTTTAGAAACATGTAGCCCCTTTATTTATTTTTGTGTCTGTTGTTCAATTTATTTCAGCTTTTATGGCAAAGATGTGTTATATTTAGTCAGAAAACTAGAGGTGGACGATACCGGGAATTGGTATTGATCCGATACCAAGTAAATACAGGCTCAGTATCGCGGATATCGATACCAATATGATACTTTTTCATATTTAAGCTTCATAGATCCAAAGGATCCAAAAGACCCAGGATAGAATTTCACCAAACATTGTATGTGACAACAAAATACTTTATTATCACAATCAAAAATGTGATAAATGAAAAAATATCACTCAACACAACTTAAAACAAAATCTCCTGAGGTAGAGGGCTGACAAACCACAATACAAGAGTGCGCTGCTCCGTGTTGTGTGACACAGCGCAGTGCTGCTCTTACAGAGAGTAGACTTTGATGAATCTGCGTGCGCAGCAGTCAGTGCGTGCAGGAGAGAAAAAAATCTTGAGTATCGATCTTTTTACACGAGAATCGTTCAATATCAATACCAGCGTTTGTATTGATATTATCGATATTAGGATTGATCTGCCCACCTCTACAGAAAACAGCATTATGCAGTCAGCGATATACAGTAGTGTTCAGAATAATAGTAGTGCTATGTGACTGAAAAGATTAATCTGTTTTGAGTATATTTCTTATTGTTAGATGGGAAACAAGGTACCAGTAGATTCAGTAGATTCTCACAAATCCAACAAGACCAAGCATTCATGATATGCACACTGTTAAGGCTATGAAATTGGGCTATTAGTAAAAAAAAAAGTAGAAAAGGGGGTGTTCACAATAATAGTAGTGTGGCATTCAGACAGAGAGTTTGTCAATTTTGTGGAACAAACAGGTGTGAATCAGGTGTCCCCTATTTAAGGATGAAGCCAGCACCTGTTGAACATGCTTTTCTCTTTGAAAGCCTGAGGAAAATGGGACGTTCAAGACACTGTTCAGAAGAACAGCGTAGTTTGATTAAAAAGTTGATTGGAGAGGGGAAAACTTATACGCAGGTGCAAAAAATTATAGGCTGTTCATCTACAATGATCTCCAATGCTTTGAAATGGACAAAAAAAAAAAAAAAAAAACAGACGCGTGAAAGAAAACGGAAAACAACCATCAAAATGGATAAAAGAATAACCTGAATGGCAAAGGCTCACCCATTGATCAGCTCCAGGATGATCACAGACAGTCTGGAGTTACCTGTAAGTGCTGTGACAGTTAGAAGACGCCTGTGTGAAGCTAATTTATTTGAAGAATCCCCCGCAAAGTCCCTCTGTTAAATAAAAGACATGTGCAGAAGAGGCTACAATTTGCCAAAGAACAGATCAACTGGCCGAAAGAGAAATGGAGGAATATTTTGTGGACTGATGAGAGTAAAATTGTTCTTTTGGGTCCAAGGGCCGCAGACAGTTTGTGAGACGACCCCCAAACTCTGAATTCAAGCCACAGTTCACAGTGAAGACAGTGAAGCATGGTGGTGCAAGCATCGTGATATGGGCATGTTTCTCAGTTTGGATATGTCAAAATACTTGAAGAGGTCATGTTGCCTTATGCTGAAGAGGACATGCCCTTGAAATGGGTGTTTCAACAAGACAATGACCCCAAGCACACTAGTAAACCAGCAAAATCTTGGTTCCAAACCAACAAAATTAATGCCTTGCAGATGTGAAGAAATCATGAAAAACTGTGGTTATACAACTAAATACCAGTTCAGTGATTCACAGGATTTCTAAAAAAGCAGTTTGAACATAATAGTTTTGAGTTTGTAGCATCAACAGCAGATGCTACTATTATTGTGAACACCCCCTTTTCTACTTTTTTTTTTTTTTTTTACTAATAGCCCAATTTCATAGCCTTAACAGTGTGCATATCATGAATGAAGGTCTTGTTGGATTTGTGAGAATCTACTGGTACCTTGTTTCCCATGTAACAATAAGTAATATACTCAAAACCTGGATTCATCTTTTTAGTCACATAGCACTACTATTATTCTGAACACTACTGTATGTAGTGCAAATTCCTGGACTACACCATTGTATTAGCAAAACATGGTGACGTCACTCTCAGCGTGTTGTTTTGTTGAACACTTCGGGGCCAGCATACCCACAGCTGGTTAGCATGCGGGTTTAGTGCAGTGGTTGTTTTTGTGCTGGGCGTTACGATGGCAGTCTAACCGAAAAACATTAGCACCGAATCCGAGCTACGCAGACCTGTTAATGAATCAATCGGATAAAACAGTTGTGTTTGTGACCCGTTTCGCTGAGGGCTCGTTAGCATTGTTAGCCGAGCTCTTCGCTGTTAGCTGTTAGCAACCTGCACCTCGTCACCGCAACAAACGGCACTTTATAAGTTAAACAAATGGAAACAACGGCAGCGAAAAGACGAGACAACAAGAAGTCACTGCGTGTGAAGGTAATCAGCCTGGGAAATGCCGAAGTTGGGAAGGTAAGCTGTTCATTTTTTTAGAAAACAACATATTTAGAAGTATTTGAGAAATGTAGCAATACATTTGTATTTGTTAAACCTTCTTCACAATATTTTCCCCATTTTTGCCAACTCGTGTTCATATTATTATTACTATTATTATTATTTATGTTGTGAACGCGTTGGTGTTTTATTTGAACGCCAGACTCCTTTAGCAAACATGTCAGTTTCAAAAATTATTTCGTTATTGAAAGTAACCTACACGTAGGAGCAAATCAATAACAGTGTGATTTCAAATATTACTGATTTCGCTAAAATTCGTACAAGTCTAGTTTGTTTAAAGTCATATTAATCACGCATAATTAGTGGATTTGTGTGGAGTTGGTTTGGCGGTGTCGCAGTTAACACCGTCAACAAAACCACATGTTAATTCTCCAATTAAAATCGTTTTTTTAATGGATTATATTTAAGATTATCATCCGGTATTCGTTCTGAAACCGTCATAAATGGTGTTCTGCGTGTATAATGCGCTTTCATTAATGGAAGAGGTTAACCACCATCATTCTGAAATACATTTTTGTTTTATCTGCAGAGTTGCATCATCAAACGTTACTGTGAGAAAAGATTCGTTCCCAAATATTTGGCTACAATCGGTATCGACTACGGAGTCACGAAGTAAGTACATAAAACGATTGTCTGTTACAAAACATCTGCCCCGTGTGAGGTTCGAACTCACGACCTTCAGATTATGAGACTGACGCGCTGCCTGCTGCGCCAACGAGGCACCGAGGGATTTATTCGCAGCTGTGCTTAGCTGTGCTTATATGAGTCACTGCAGCTACAGTACGCACCCTGCTGCCTGTGCTGGGTACTACTATTAATTCCAGAGTTGGAAGTAATACTTTGATTCTTCCAAGACGTTTTGAAAATGTTCCAAACCTAGACAGTAGTGTATGTCTGCAGAGCCGGAGGCTGTTCGTTTGTGGCTGCAGCTTCTTCTACTGACGTTGATTCAGAGCATTTCTTTAGAGACTGATTTGATTTGATTTTTATTTGGCAATAAAATACAAGTACATAAAATACATACATACAAGATATAAAATTGCCGAGGATAACACAAAAAAGCGTAAACACTCATTTCCATTGTGGTCCTCGAAAAAAAAAAAACACATACATTAATAGTAAACAAAATCCTGATGACTATAAACCGTGCCACCTACCTGTGATTCAAGAGTGTGACTTGCTATTTTCAAATTTGATTTCACTCCAAATATACTTACAATTTAACTGAATCAGTTAGTACGTCTTCAGGAACACATAATATTGCACAAAAAGTAGTACTTCAGGTCCTACCTATAACTGTAAAGGTTAAATGTACCCAAATCTTTAAAAAAGTTAAGCTTTTAAAGGTTTATTCCACCCCAAAATATTATTTATTAACAAAAAAAATAGCAATTTTGTTTCATGCATTGGGACCAAATATGTAGCAATATAATATCATAATCAGGTAAATCAATAATGTAATCACATGGTGTGGT
Organism: Thalassophryne amazonica; assembly: GCF_902500255.1. Classification (NCBI taxonomy): domain Eukaryota; kingdom Metazoa; phylum Chordata; class Actinopteri; order Batrachoidiformes; family Batrachoididae; genus Thalassophryne; species Thalassophryne amazonica. The sequence goes on from NC_047103.1 coordinate 166,855,419, forward strand.
CACTGTGATCTCTTGATCTACAACAGAACAGTTTGAAAGTTTTGAACAAGGTGATAAACAAAGACAATGCTGGAGGCAGATATTTAGATTTATTCTTAAAATATTAAAGCAAAATAAAAGCTTAAAACAAACACACACAAACGCTGATCCAAAATGCTGGAAGAGCATCAAGTTATGTGGACATCACTGAAGTAGTTCCTCAGACTCATCTCAGAGCCTCCTGAGAGACAGACACAGAGATAGACATTAGCATGCAAAAACAGGCTAAGCATTAATATATCTGATAAACTCTCCATCTTTCACTTTCACGGGCCTAATAATTGTCAGTAGAAGAAGCGTGCAGCTGTAAATGAACAGCCTCTGGCTCTGCAGAGACACCCTACTCAACCTAGATGTTGAAGTTTCATGATTTGGCATAACGGCTCCATATGGTTTAGTATTCAGGTCAGCACATCATGAGCTGATGTGTAAAAGGAGATTTGATCGTTCCTGCAAACAAATTCAGCACCACGGACAGCAGCCGTTTAGTAAAAGCCTCAGCGGCGTGAGACAAACATTTTAATAACCCATCAACTGGAATCCATTATCTAAAAATGTCATGGGTTGTGATTTAAAAACAACCAATTTTATATGTACAAATGATCTGAAACTTAGTGACATGATGCATGTTTCAAAATGTAGGCACCAACCCTGTGGCCAAACTCGAGTATAGAATAAGTGTCACTAGTCAGTCATATTTGTCTGAATGTTTATTTAATATATTTTAGTTTGTTATTGCTGCACAGCTTTCATTTCAAATCAGACGCTGCATCTGTTCGAAAGGATTTTAAACCGTATCACGTGATACTTGTTTCAAAGCTAAGTTGTAAACCAAGTGTCAATCTCAGAAGTCTTGAACATATTTTAAACAGATCAGTCTTGTTAGTGGTATTTAAGTTGCCATTGCTAATAAATGGCAGATGTTTAAGCTGATTTCATTTTTCTAAATCAATGAATAAATGAAAATCTACACTGATTTCTTCTCATTCACCTATAAATCTTAAGTTGCTTTAATCCAGGAAACCAGGCTCTTCCAGCTGTAACTGACTCGTGTTTTATTGTCAATTAATCTGTTGAATATTTTAACATTATAACACCCAAAGGTAAACATAAACAGAATCAAATAATTATATTTGAAAGACCTGAGCTAGTGAATGTATGGCTTTTTATTCCTTGCAAAATTAGAGGAGTGTCTCTCCCTTATTTAGCAGGAGTAGGGGAAAAACTACAGAGGATCTTCAGACAGCACAAAATCCCAGTTTACTTTAAATGGGTTAACACCTTGAGACAGAAATTAGTTCACCCTAAGAACATGATCCCTAGTTACAAACAGAGCAATATAGTGTATTCTATCAGATGTCAGGAAAACTGTAATGAATGAATATATAAATGTAATGAATGACATAGGTGAGACTAAGCAACCTTTACAGAAAAGGATACCAGCACCGCAGAGAGGGTGCCAGTGGACCTCAGTCTGCAGTTCATCTCCACCTTAAAGACACTAACCACCCATTTGAGGACAAGGAAGTTAAAATCTTAGCCAGAGAGAAGAAATGGTTTGAGAGAGGGGTGAAGGAGGCATTCTATGTGAAACAGTTGAAACCCAGCCTTAACCGGGGAGGGGGTCTGAGACACGCTTTGTCCCCTGTTTACAATGGGGTACTCAGGTCAAAGCAGTTTCAGTCTTTTGTTCATGGTAATGAGTCATTCACGTCATCAGGAGAGTCATCAGGGGAGCCATCAGGAGGCGTCCGTCCCATCATTAGGAGGGACAGCTGCCCTGTCATTAGGAGGGTGCTAATTAGAGCACAATAGGTGCTAATTAGAGCTATTGTTTAGTCACTAGCCAATAGCAGTCTGCCTCTCAATAGGAGGGGTCTGGTTAGATTTAAAACTCCAGCTTTTGTGGCTTCTGTTTATTCTTCTCTACAAGAGTCAAGACAGAAGTTAGACAACCAGAGCAAGAATTTTAGCTGAGGATTTGAAGCGAAACGTCCTTGCGTCAAGCAACCCAGTCCAGTCGAAGATTCAACCTTCTCTACTATGGAAACCACCTGGACAACTGAGAGCCTACACAGAAACTTGCAAAATTACTTTAAACATTTGATTGTCAGCAGGTTTCCAGTCTCACAATATCAGATTTTCATGAATAAATAAATAATTTTAACGTGCAACCACTAATGACTCCCACAAAATTAGACTATTTTTGTTGTGGTGTATAATATGAAAAATCATTTTTTGTTTTTCAAATGCTGTCTGGAAAAACATCTGATTTTAAAGTATCTGTAATATAATAATAATAATAATAATAATTATTATTATTATTATTAAGAACAACTGATTAATCTGTGGTGACAGTAGCTGCCTGAAAGCAGCTCCTCCAGATGCTTTCTTGTTTACCTGTGTGTGTGTGTGTGTGTGTGTGTGTGTGTGTGTGTGTGTGTGTGTGTGTGTGTGTGTGTGGTCAGAGTTCAGGTTCGCGACAGAGAAATCAAAGTGAATATTTTCGACATGGCAGGTCATCCTTTCTTCTATGAGGTGAGTCACAGGAAGCTCCTTTTATCTCGACCATATATTTTATTTGTTTATTTTCTAAGCTTTCTCTCTGTGCTTTTGTTGGTACTGAATCCATGTTAGTTTTAATAGTCTTGATTTTGTGGCTTCATCCAAACAAACCATCACGTGTACCACCTCTATTTTTATTTATTTATTTATTTATATAGGAGTTTTGCACAGAACCTGCCAGCAGGTGGTGCTGTTGAACTAACAACATGAGTAGAGGGTTTCTAGTCCACAGTGACACACTGAGACGTAAAACGTAGGACCTCGATAAATGGAACACATGTTGCCCCAAACTCCAGTAATTCCAAGTTTTTGTGAGATTTGATGTGGATTTTTTCTCAAATGAAAGCTTACAAGTCTTCACATATTCTTTGTTTTTAAACTCCAAGGCACTAATAGAACATGTTTTGTCAGTGTCCAAATATTTCTGAGCATGTAAAATTTTATATGATGTAACAACGCATTTTAATGACTTTATACGAGAGAAGCGTCGCGCAGCGGCGCAAAGCTCACTCATGGTACAGGCTGTCCTAAACAGGAAGTGTCACATTTCAAATCCACAGTAAAACAGGAAATGTTCAAATGTCAAACACTCCCTGGATTGACAGACGAGATCCCACGGACTCTCCCGGGAACTCAGTGGCAAGCTCACACTCAAACAGGAAGTGCCGAATTCTTAGTCACAGTGAATCAGGAAATGTTAAAATGTCAAACAAATTTTTGGCATGGGTGGAGCTAGAGCGGAGGCCGGGGTTTCACTGGACTCTCCTGAAATCTGATTGGACAGATGATTGACATGTCACAGCACCACACGTCTGATTGAAAGAGCTGCATTTTCAAATCAGTCACATTGACTGCTAGGTTCCTCCTGTCCAGTAATGTGTGCTGTGTACCACAAAAACTTCTAATCCACCTTAGTAGAAGAAGAAAAATGTTTGTTCCAGATTTGAACTGAACACGTCATTTGAACTATGGACTTCTAATCACACCAAACTTATATTGGTGAGTAAACAACCATATTTTATACCAGAAATAAGGTCCAGGTTGTTAAAAGCAGCATTTCTCCTTTAATTCAGGTGGCTTATTGTTGTTGGCTTATTAGTGCAGCAAATAACTGAAGCAATCCTTCAAATGGTGATACAAGCATCAAATTCAGCACAAATACAGCTGGAGCAAAATTAATGGAGCAACTTTAACTTTTGACCCCCATACAAACTGAAACTGACCTTTGTCACATTCTTCCTGCTTTCACTTCATAACTCCGTAACATTCAGTCACAGATTGTCCAAACTATACCCTTTTTTGGAATCTTTATGATCAGGCAAATAATGTGGTGTAGTTTTCTATATGATTGGAGCATCTTTTAATTTTGACCCTTGTGTAATTCTTCAGTTGACCCCTACCTGGCTGCCTATTGAAAAGTCAAGTGGCCAGTCAGTTTTTTTAAGAGTTCATGTCTATGGATAATTTGTGCCGAATTTGATGTTTGTATCACCATTTACAGGATTCCACTCTAAATATTCTCTTATCTGCTGCACTATATATGAAATGTAAGATGCTGCTCCTTACTGTTTCTCAGTTGCCCTCAAAAGTACTGGAACACTTGGTATTTCACACATTTTAATTTATTTATGCCATTTCAAATAAATTTTTTTTGGTGAAAGAAACTTTTGTGTTTCTTCATAACTGATGTAAATAAAGTCTGAGACATATTCAGTGACTTGACTTGAAATGTTCATGTTTCCATCCCCTGACTTGTCTGAAGAAAACTGGCAATAAAACTGATTATTATTTACAGGTTTTATCAAGTTTTAGAGATTTGCTTTCAGTTTGAGGAGGATAATTTTAAAAATTTTTATTCTTTATTTTTTGTATGTCTTGTATTTAAAATGGCATAAACAAATTGTGTGAAATTCCAAGTGTTCCATTACTTTTGGAGGGCACAGTATCCGAACCTTATGATGAGTGTAAAATGAGTGTGGTATTATTACTGTTTTAAGAATGTTTAATTTTCACTGTTGCTGCACTTTGTGTCAAATCATAGTCATATCATATTGATATGAAAATTCAGTAAGGTATATTCTTCTATTATACATTCCAAATCTAAGGTGGTATTCTACTAGTGTTTACTAAGGTACACCTAAATATCTTTAAAAAAAGAGAGAGAGAGAGTAGAGCCACTTAGGTGCCTGGTCTTGAGAACCAGGGATGGTAGGTTGAAAAGCTTTTTTATCCCATGGGAACTCTCCCTACCCACCAAAGCGGCTCAAGAATATGGACAGCAGGTATATAAGTGACATTTACATGACAATTTATATGACAACTTGTATGACAGTATTGAGATCCGAAAATTTGTCCATATTGTACAGCCCTACTGTCATCTAGCTGAAAACTTTTAATATTAAAAGTAGCTGAAAGGCAAAATAAGGAAAATGCTTGAAAAGGCGGGGGGTCTGGAAAAAAATTTCAAGGTCAAAGTCCTGTTAGAAGTGGCTTTTCATAAGCTAAAAATATAAAACAAAAATATAGATCAAAAGTGCTTTTCAGTTTTAAAAAGAATCAAATATCTGCTAAATCCCCAATCTGGATCAGACACGGATCAAACTTAGTTTATTCATTGAGAGTGCCAGTTTGTATGTCATTGTCACAAGAGTGATTGAGGCACTTTTGATTGATTTAATTTAAAATGTACATCAAATGGGCCTTTCAATATTAAATTCAAATGTCTACAAAATCCACAATCCAGATCAGATCCAGATCAAACTTTGTTAGGTGATAGTGAGTGTCAGTCTGCACCTCACTTTCAAATATGACATTTGATTAAGATATAATGTAAAATATACATCAAATGGGGTTTTCAATATTACATTTAAATGGCCACAAAATCTATAATCTCGATCAGATTTGGATCACTACATAAGGAAATATGATGAGGGATTTGAACATAAAAATGACTGATTGCCACACTACACCATCCCCCCATTTGGATGTGTGTACCTTCAAATTACACCAGAAACACTGAAATGTGATCAGACATTATTTATTTTCATTGAGCTCTAACATTTTATTATAAAAACTATACCCACAGCATTCCTCTCACATAACCAGCTTCCAGCTGTATGTGCTCATTCTGTGTATTATGGATCCAAATGGGGGTTGAAGTGGACTGGCTGATCAGCTGGTTTCTGTTGGAGAGGTAGCTGATGAAGCAGATGAAGGAGACGGCTACGACCAAGGAACTTCCAAACCCCACCAGCAGTCCGTACAGCAGTGGCAGAAACAAATCCAGAGGATCTTTCTGGTACTCGGTGTTTGGAGTCCGCATCATGATCAGATCCAGATCACGCCATGACAGGTCCCTCACTAATCCAGACACAAAGAAAATATGGTTTTGTCAGTTCAGAATTCAACAGACTTAAAATAGCTGCAGATTTCATTTGACAGTGTGGATGACAACAAAGGAACAAATAACTAAAAGAATGTGCATGACGCAGCTTGTAATGTTCTGATTCTGGCGGTCTGGTGACCAGGCATTGAATGTATGAACATTTACTGTATTTATTGGCTGCATAATAGCACCACTCTGGCAGGTTATTTGTTTCTCTTCCAAAGCCCCATTCAACTGTAGTTGCATGACTTCTAAGTGAGACTACATCAATAAAAAAAATTAATTGATATCAACCATTGCAATAGCACCTTGATTCAATTTAATATGCGACAATCAAAGTGAAGGAACAGCGTTAGGTTTGAGTCTACACATGGTTTTAAAGATGATACTGTATTTAAAACAAGTAACACTGATCTACAGCCATAAACCTCTAAGATAAATGTAATCACCGAGAATGAAAATGATGTTTGAAATTGCTGATTGGCTCGAGTTTTTATGATGTGCTACTGGGTCAGCGTATACGACCCTGACATAGGAACTACAGAGGACGCGTGAATTGTAAAGGGAAAGGATCTTAATTTAAATCAGAAGTGGCTAAATACGTCTTTGACTGAATCTAGGAATAAATCTAAGGTAAATACGTTCAATGCTGTAGCATTTACTTCAGGTGCAGTAGGAAAATGGAGCCCATTCATGCTTGCAGCACGACACAATGCGTAACAAAGAGCACATGTTTCTGAAGCACGCAATTTCTAAAAATTTGGATATCAGTGTCATGTGCATGCTAGTGCACATGCACACTGTGCTGATTGTAGCCTTTAAATATGAAATTCAAAAAGTACTTGTTTCAGATCATCTGCTGATGAATTGAGGTCTCTTTTAGCACCGTTAGTGATGTCTTCCATTTGATACGGGCTCTTGAACAATGTTCGAAACCTGTTTTGAAGCATTCCGGGACCTTGTTTTCCATCAGCACTACTGTTTTGCAGCACTGACAATGTAGAGTGGTAATACCTATACAGAATGTGACATAGGTGCTTTTACTGACATTTGTTACTTTTATTTGTGGAAAAAGACGGAATCCGTAGTGGGAATTGTGGATTTTGTTTTACCTTCTTTCACCTGTTATCATCCAACTTCTTTCCCAGAAGGTTAAATTGGAATCAAACAACTGCCATTATGCAAATGTTAGGGGCTGTGCTACTGTGGAACAGCTCAGAAAAACATAACTCTAGGAGCCAGGATTCAAATTATTACTCTAGCCCCCCAGAGGTTTGGATTTGTTAGTGCGTGCGCCTAATATCTCAGGAACCCCTTGCTCGATTTCATTGTAATTTTTTGTTAATCAATAGTTTTCCATCGCTGCTACTGTGTGGGGAGATAGCTAGCGGCGAGGCTATAAATTCTCAAATTGCTTCACATATAGACGATAACAAATTTGTTGAAATTTCTTGCTACAATTGATACAGATCATTTTATGAATCGATCAGACGGCACATGTACAACATCATTCAGATGAATGACGTTGAAAACATTAGCTTCTTCGCTCCCAAAACTAACCCAAACCTTGTCTTGCTTGTATTTTTATTTAGGACTTCATTCGTAAATGAAAGACATCAGAGCGTTGATGCATACATGGAAATAGAGACTGGAATGGACGTCACGTGACTAGCAGCGTGCCACTTGAGCCAGTTAAGGCACCTGTTAAACAGAAGCGAAATGAGGAGAAAAAAGGCAGCCAGTGCTTCACCATCAACTGCACCAACTACAAAAACAAATTCTCCAATACTAAAATGAACTGTACAAGAGCCTTAATGTAATTATGTAAAATAAATGTCTATTTTAAAGTTATGTCGCAATTTAATATCAATATACTGAGACTATAACTCAACGCCATGAGTTCTTTTCATTAAGCTGCGTTTACATGCATACAAATAAGGAAACAAAAATGTTTAAATATATTTATGTCTATATATATACTTGCAGTTGTTGTTTAATATGATATGTACATGGTGGTCACAGGCGGCATTTAAATTTTAACAGTGTGGTTGGAGGGGATGGAGGAGGTACTTTTTACCCTGACTGAGGGTCAAAAGTCATAAATTCTGAATGGCTTTATATCTACTTGTAATAAAATGTTAGTAAAAATCATATATATGTTGTTGTCATTAAAAGACTAGCAATGGAAGTGGAAAAAGCAGCAAGGTAAATGAGCACAATGACAAAGCATACTTCAGATTTATATTTTAATACATAAGGATTTTTTTATCCAGGTATGTATGGGTTCGTTAGAGCTTTTAATCAGCTTGAATACAACTTACAAGACTTCATTTATAAAAATCCATCGAGAATTATGATGACAGGAAAAAAAACATCACAGTAAATGAACAGAATGGCATATTTTTCCCCAAATTTCCACACTTTACATAAAACATTTTTTTTCTACCCAGGCATGTATGGGTTCATTAGAAAGAGCAATTAAAGCACTTTAAAACAAGCCTACTTTTATTAAAATCTGGTAACAAATAGCGACAGTAGAGAGAGAAAAGCAGCACAGTTTGTCATAATTTCCCCAAATTTCTGCATTTTACATAAGTTTTTTTTTTCACCCACACATGCATAGGTTCATTGGAAAGAGCTTTCAAATGGCTTTAAAATAAGCCTACATTTATTAAAATCTGTTAAGAAATAGTGACGCTAGTGCAAAAAAGTGGTCAGTTTATTATTGATGGTCTGCACATCTCCACCCTTAGTAATGGCGCCTTCCTGTCCTGAGCGACACTAATAGATTGAGGCGCGCACATCCATTCCAGTCTATATTTCCATGGATGCATATGCTACACACTGAGATATGTTTATATTAGGAATTCTGAATACTTACTGTCAGTAATACGTACAGTTTGCTTGAAGGTACCACTCACAGTTGATTAAAGTGTATGTATTTTTGTTACTGTATATGACTTCATATTATAACTTCTTTGTGAATTGATCACAAATATTTTACTGAACAAAATGAGCTTTTGATCAAATCTTGAGCCACACTGGCAGCTGACATATTATGTTAAACATGTTTTTTAAGCTATTTTTTTACTTTTACCTTGACCAATTTGTACCAAAAGTTAATGATCTGCAGACACCAACCCAGGTAATATCCCAACCAAGTTTGGTGAAAATCCATCATGCCATTGTTTAGTTATTTTGTTCACACACAGACACACACACGGTTACAGTGACTATACCTTCTCTTTTAAACATCTTCAGTTTCCCATGCTGGTGCTCCTTCTTCTCTTCCTTTGCCTTTGGGATCTCGCGAGAGCTCACAAATCTGTGATAGTCTTCCACGTAGCGCTTCAGGGCCTGGATCTTATCCTCGTTAATGTTCTTCCCCACTTCTATAACAAGAACAATCAGACAGATTCTCTCAGTGCCAAAAGTGAATGAATTTGTTCTCTCAGTGCCAAAAGTGAATGAATTTGTTTCTGTAGTAGTTTGTCAATGCAAATATAATTGTTGTTTTATTTCCTTGAGTGTAATTACTTCTGGCAGTAGACCAACACAAACAAAACCATGCTTGGTGTGTATGAGCCCAACTCTTCAAAACCGCAATCAAGTCGACAATAATTGCTGCATTTTGCATACTTTTATTTTTTAAGTCTTTTTCATCAAAGCCTCAACTCCCTCCATCTCGATGTCTTATCATTCATCCATACTATGGTCTCCTTGTCTTTTTTTTTTTTTTTTTTCCAAAGCTCCTGATATGGTTTGTTCTGAGGCTGGTGTCAGCTCCACTGAGTCCGCTGTCAGATCATTTACACCTCCTCCTATCTAACGCGGCTCGACTGTGGAGCTGCATGCATGCTGGACCGCAAAATATTCCACTTTTGAAGTTCCAATTTAATTGGATCTCAGAGTAATGAAGCAATTACACACCGCTGTTAAACTCTTCAGGAGCTCTTCTTGACCGAAATAAACCAATTTTTGAAAATACGCCGCAGTGCTCCCAAATGAGGCTTTGTTCCAATTTGCTTTTGCCAAGGGACTTGCTGTGATGTTTGCTCAACAAGATTTGCTGTTATCAAAAACACTGCACTGTGCGCACAACGTGATCCTGTTGTAATTTGAAAGCACTGAATTAGAAGCGCTATAAAAAGTATTCTATTTTAAACAGAGTATTCTATTTTAATGTCACAGAAAACCAACCTTATTTGCTCTGTATGTTTCAAGCTGTGTCTTACCGTATGCGATGTCTGTTCTCCCGATGTGGTGCAGGGCACGAGAAAGCCTGGCGAAGTAAATCTGCTCACCATACCTCAGCAGCCATTCTGTTAGGGTCACCCGGCACTCGATTTCAGGATCTAGTAAACACAAAACATGTCAATCAGTCCACACTGTACTGCACATGTGAAAAAGAAATTCATTCATGCCCCTTGACAGCTCATATTTTGCTTCTGTAATTTAGCAGAATTTTCTTCAATTCTTTATATATATAAAGTATGAATAGGCAGAAATTTGTGAACTTTACCCACCTTAGTTATGGATGACAGAGGAGAACCAAAGACAAGACTTATTATGCATTTGTTTGAAATCTGAGTTTCCCACAAGCATGAAAAAGTAAAAACTCTTGCAGCACAAATCTAACACAATCACAGGCCAGCCCAAATTGTTGGGCGCGGCTTGAGGATGGTGTCATTTGCTCCAGCATATTTTTTTTTTTAATGATGAAGCCAGAATAAACATATATTTAGGCCATATTCATTAGTGTAGTCAGATGACAAACATTGCAAAATTACCCCAAGATCAACCTTCATAAAAGCCCAGATTATGAGCAATAAAAGTAGTTGTTTTTGGCTTTTCCCAATTTGCTCATGGTTGCCACAGTAGTTTTGATGTGGCACAATTTCTCCTCCATATCTTGACATATACTGTGTTCACAACCCTTAGAAGCTTGGAAAACCCAGACATAAAATCCCCTACTTCCAGAAAAAGTGAAGTCATGCGATTTCCTCAGAGACACATATGGATCGACTACTTAGCCTATCACAGTAGAGCTAGGCTAACATTATCTTTTGGGCTAATTGAATTCGCTACTGACTTTTTTTTTTTTGCTGATGTGTGGTGCTGGAAATGTAACTAACTGCACATGGAATGTGAAAATATTATATATAGCAGTCATGTATTTTCAACATTAATAACATTGTTGCCTCACTAGTCGCAAACGCGGCTCCCGTGACTGTGATGTCAAGAAAGATATCTCCGGTTCCTCAATTTACTCACAAATGTTTGAGTGAAAATTCCAGCCAGACAGAGAGTTCAAGGCTAGAAGTTGGAATTTCTATATATGCACATCAGCTGGTAGGAAAACATAAATTTTAAGCTAGCCATCATGCTAACAGCTCAGGCAGTGCTTTGCTAATATACATGTGCAAGAGCAGGCATGGTATAATACCAGTTCAACTCAACCTTTATTTCTAAAGCACGTTTAAAATGACTATAGTCGACCAAAGTGTTGTACATAATTTAAAAATGGTCACCAAGTTATCAGTTTGGTGTGTATATATATATATATATATATAAACCACAACATTTAAAAGCTTCATGGGCATTTATAATGTCACCATAAGTTGGATAAGAGGATGAATTTACTGTATGAGACATGTTACTTATGTGGTTACAGTGATATTAGCTTAACTCAGCAACTGTTTTTCTTATTTAAAGGATGGAAAACATAACCCAAGTATGTAATAGTACGTCCACTTTTTGCGTGTAAAATTAATTATCTCCTACAAACTATTCCTTGGTTCTGAATATTTTGGTCTAAAGTCTAAAAGGATTCAGGGTGATGTGAGCTTTTGGCAAATATAATGTACCGTTATCCACAGAAGAAGCACTTCTCTTGGTTCGATGCTGGCTGGTGGGTGGATTTGTAGTTGTAGATGTTGAAGCACCCACAGCCGATGAGATGTCCCTCTTGCCTCGAGATGATAAACCAAGAGGATTATTTTCAGCTGAGAGTTTATTAATCCTCTGGATGATGTCTTCCTCTGGATTTGAGAGGATAGCCAGGAGGTTCTCACACTCACTGATGGTCAGCATGTCCACTAATAGCTCCAGCTGATGGGGACCCATGTTCTCTAACACTGAAAAAGAAGAAGAAAAACTATTTTTAAAAAAGTGTACAAAGCCAGTTTAATAGGAAAGGCACCAGGTTCAGCCATGTGATCTGTACACTAATGTGACTGCGGCTAATGAACTCTACTGCAGCATGGTTGTTGTCTCAATTAGCAAGGCTTGCTTGCATGGTGTCAAACTGTCATATTACCCTCCTTTGGCTGCAGAGAACAGATACTGAATAATGAACATTTCCCAACACTCAGGACAGAGAAGTCAGAAAGTTCTGGCTCACTTTGACTTTCTTCAAATGAACCCTTTTTTTGTAAAGAAATTGTAATAAAAACAAAACTTATCCAAAGCCTCTGCTGGTATGGGGCATAATGTAGTTAGACTGTCACATTGGAAAGCCAATCAGATTTGTAGTTTGCAATAGTGGGCGTGTTGTTTGACACTGTGGCCTGCTAGCTAGCGTGTAGCTACATCAGCAGTATGGGTGGTCAGAGAGCCAGTTAGCTAGCTAAAAACAAGGCTAACGCATAAAGTAGCCTTTAAGTTCATGTTCTAATCGAACATGAACATGAAATACCACAAAAATAAGGCCAAGTTTCTTTCTTGGCCTTATTTTTGTGGTAGTTTATTTATTTATGCATTTTTGGTCCATTTTTATTTTCTCCTTAGCTGTTTTTTTTTTAAACAGAGCGGCTGGAGGGGTTAAAAACAGATTCGGTGGTGAACGTAATGGGCAGCTGTGTAATGCACAATGTTGTCAGTGGATATTTTATGAAAAAAAGAAAGGACAACAGACTTTGTTTTCAAATGTGGAGCAGCTTTGTTTTGTTTAAATGATTCTTATGTGTGATTTCTTGCTGCTTTTTATTGCTCATCTCAGACCAGAGCTGCTGGGGTGAATGACGTCTGTGTCATTGTGTCATGTGGCTCTGTTTAACAGGTGTATTATGTCCAGCCTACCTGACAGCATCATGAAAATGTAACACATTTTGTGGCAGTATCATGAAATGTGTCACATTTTCATGACACGGTCAAGTTTCAGTCATTATTTTTAACTCTAACCCGAACCACAAGGGCCCACTGTGTCACCCAAATTTTGTGATACAGTCACAAAATAATTTCACAAACTAATTAAATCACTTTTCGTGACACCATTACAAATGTGGAGTGAAAATGGAGAATGAGACTGGACTGATCAGCAGTATGGCTGGAACCCCCTGCCCCACCACCACACACACACAAACACTGCAATTTGCATACTCTTCCATGTCCACATTACTATATATAAAATTCCCTTGCAATAACACACCTGCCCAGCTACAGTATTTCTACAAATAATTTACATTTACATCCAACTGATTTCACATCAGTTTGGGACATTTGCATGATGTCGTATTTGGAACCTGATTTACTAAAGGTTTGTGTGAGGTAAAGTGTGCACAAACACCACTGCACTCACAAATACAACTGCATACTTGGTTAAAAACAGGTCATAATGAGGACAGTGCCTATCAAGTGCAAAAAATAGCACAGATTTTCAATTTAGCCCATTTGCAATCATGCAGATGCAATTTGGGGTTTGTCCACCTGAGTGTACTTAATATGTTAAAATTAACATTAGTATAATTATATTCATTATATATATATATATATATATATATATATATATATATATATATATATATATATATATATATATATATATATATATATATATATGATTTAGCTGAAAATGCTTTTACCTGTGTCCTCTGTGAGGACTGAATTCATAAATACAAAGTAGATGAAGGCACACATTATCCAGATTTTACTGTCAGCTAACTTGGTGTAAACACCACACATGCTTCTCCTGATCAAGTATTTCAAGAATCCACACAATCAAGCTATGAAAATGATATTGTGCAAAAACATGTTGTGGTTGATCTCCTGAGACAAAGTGGGTGTTGAGCAAAGAGCTCATGCAAATTTCTTGCTCACAGGTCATAAAGCCACTCACAGTGCACTGCTGTATTGTACTGGACTTTATGACATCACTCACCGCCCCCTCCCCTCCCCACCCCACTCATTCCAGTTCAGGGTTATTTGGGGGGGGCTGCTGCCATCCATGTACATATTATAATGAATATGTTATCAAAAATATTTTTTATTTACATTACAGGAAAGAACATTGCACTCCTTCCAAAACTTGAAAAAAGCAAACAACAAAAAGAGTTATACATTGATACAATACCTTTACATTTCAAAAAGTGAAAAATACAGTGATATTAATTTGAGGTCATATCGCTCATGCCCATTTGGGTCATTTCATGAAAAGGGGTCACCGTTACACAAGCCAACATTATTGGTCAGTAAAAACAGAACAACTCCTATGTGCAGGAAAAAATATAAAATGATTTTCTCTATATTGATTAAATAACTGTGATAACACACGACATAATTATCTTGGAATTTTTCTTTTTTGAGTTTTTATCTGAAAAGGGGGCCACCAAACCCCACCGAATTTGTGACACACAGCACCTAAGTATTATTTTGGTAAAAATAAACAGAAATCACTTCAACTAATTTATCTGAATTTACTTCTGATTTGATGGGCACGTGATAAAATTAATTAATTCCTTCTCTGCAGATGCGTCATTTCGCAGGGTCTGCAGTATTTCACTGATTATTGTCTCGTTTCTGCTTAAAACTGCACTCCAGTCATCATCTACCTCAGCGACAGATATCTGAAGCTTTTCTACAACAATCATTTCCACATAAATTCAGATTTATTTCATAATAAAAGACGGAGGAGGTGATCAGAGCGCAGCAGCCGTGACGAGCTGCTCCTGCTGCGTTCACTGTGCCTCTGTTGTTTCAAAGCGTCAGATTATCACCTCCTTTCTGCTTAATACTGAATTTAGAATGATTTAAGAGGTTTTACCTTGTCATCTGATAGCTAGTAATCCCATTATTACCTTTGATCACTTTGGGTGAAGAGACGCTGTCTCTGACAAGAGACTCCAACATGACGCACGCGCAGTGGAGGCAGGGGCGGACCAATTTTTAGGGGGGGACCTTTCACTCTGCGACACTGGTCTGTTACGTTTAAAACCCATGTTCCAAAACTGCTAATTTATTCAATAAATAAAACTCCAGTTGTGTTGTTTGAAAGCACCACTCTTGAGAGCCTTAAACCCATGGGGAGATGGAATTTAGTTGAACAATAAAGTAACAGATCAATTATTCACTTTATGTTTGTTTTGCGCTCAAGTCCAAATACAGCCACCAAAAATAGGGGAGATGATGGTGATGGAGTGGCTGAGCATTGGGCTTGAGACCAGAGGATCCTCGGTTCAAATCCGAGCCTGACCGGAGTAGAGCTGAAACAACTAATCGAGTTAATCGATTACACATTTGAGCTCTGGGTCATAAACAAACCATAACACATGTCCACTTTCCACTGCATCGTCACTTTTTCTTTGCATTTTCATTTTGTGTGTAATTTGCCAACAACTCAGAAAGTGCGGTGTTTCTGTGCCCAGAAATAGAAAAATTACATCATATGCAGCATATGTTACCCCTTTAGCGCCCGCCCTCAAATGAGACTGTGCTGCCCAATTCATCCCTTGGGAAGATTCCCTCAGGAAAACTGAGGTTCCAGCAGCATTGTGTAGCAACACACAGGGTAAGAAGCACACAGAGAAAAAAAAACAATTATGTAACCGCATAAGTTCTTACCTGTGTCCTCTGCCAGAGCTGAAGTAAAAAATACAAGGTAGATGAAGGTGCACATAATCCAGACTTTCCTATCAGATGATTTGGTGTAAACACCAAACATGTTGCTCATGATCAAATATTTCACAGCCCAGGTCACAAATACTAAAGTCTAACTTGTAAAGTTAAAGCCACACAATCCAGCTAAAAAGTGAGCAAATGTTCAGGTCAACCTTCTTACAAACAGCTGCTGTTGAGACAAAAGCACAAAGGCTAGCTAACGTTTGGCTCACAAGTCATAAAGCCCCTCACAGTGCACTGCTCTGTTGTCGTCGTCTCTTTTCGTCTTTGTGACGTCACGGAATGGGCGCGAAGAATTTCAGACGGGGTGGGGCGACGTTGTGGCGTATTTACGTCAGCGACGTACGCTGACGTAAATACGTCGATTTACGTATTGTCGATGTGCCACAAGATGGCTGCCTGTAGTAAGAGCGTTGACTGACGATCAAGCAGCTAAAACAGAGATAAAAATAAATAAATAAAAGCTTGTCCACGGTGTTCTCAAGTGTGGGAGTATTTTAAGAAGACACCGAATAACATGGTGTTTTTCAAAGTCTGCACGTTAGAAATGTCGTCGCTGCAGTCGTACTGTATAGCTGAAACGTCCCATTACGGAACAAAACAGTGCGTCTTAGTCGTGTATAAACTTTGTCCCCGTGTTTGTTAAGGTTCTTAAAACTAACGTTACATCGCTTCAATCCATGCATATTTGAGCGCGGTCCCCGTCGATGAGGCTTTTATTTTTACAAACGTGACTTGTGTATGTGAGTTGAGAATATGTGACGAAGCTAATTACAAAAGTTGACGTTTTATACGATTTGGTTAAGATTTCACGGATGGGATGTGCGCCGAATAGCGACGCTGCCAAAGATTATTTTAAATCTGTGCAGAATGATGTTTTATGATATAACGTAATTTGCGTAAAATCAAATAAAATTAGAATTGACAAAATATTGAAGGCGGTCTGGGTTGAGCGCGTAACAGTGAAAGTACATCAAAAGCGAGGAACTTCATCCAGCACGACAAACTAAATGTTAATCCATTTAAAAAACGCTTCATGAAAAAAAGAAAGTTCACATTTATACACCTTCTCACGGTAAGACGAAGAGGAAAAACTCTGCTCCCTCGATGAACAATTGACAATAAAGCTTTGAGTTGAATAAAGCTACTGTATGTATGTAAGTTGTGTTCATTCGATAATGTATTTTTAAAGTTTTAAAAATTATTTATGACCTATATAACATCAAGTCACATGAAATATAAACCTCATATTTTACTGTCAGATGTTTTGTTGCATTCATAGATTTAAGGTTACACTTTTGTTACTAAAAATGACTTGAAATTTGTAATTTTATTTATTTTACTGCATGATTGCTAAATCCAGCACTATATTACCTACTGTAAAAGACAGATTACCAGGAAAGACTGGGCTTTTTTTTATTTATTTTTTTATTTTCTTATTTTTGGTAGCGTAACATCCAGCGGTGCATACTGTACCAGTATATTTTTTTAATATTAGAAACGTAACCTCAATAAAATATTGTGATGTAAATGACAAGTTTTTAGAATATCATGTTGGTAAATTGTTATATTACTCAAGTAATGAAAATAATACATTAAATGATCATAAAATCATTAAAAAAAATCTTTAGGTGCAGATTCCTGCCCAATTGACATTAATTACTTTGTTTCCATAAGCAGTTTTGATGGCCCAATCCACTCCCACTCCAATTCAGTGCCCTTAATTCATTCAATCAATCATTGATTTTTTTTTTTAACCCACTTATTCCAGTTGAGTCATGGGGTGTGGGTGCTGGAGTCCATGAACTTAATTTATTATCAAAATGTTTATGCTTTACATGAAGGTGAAGGGCATGCTACTCCCCCCAAAATGTGTAGAAAAATGTGACATTGAGATGCAGTAAAACTCATCTAAACTCATTGTATCAACCGGATAGTCAACCTCAGTGGAAAAAAACAAAAGTCCCAATGCATTTGTATGGTTTTCCATGTAATAAACACCATATGCAGTTCTGTGTATCACCCTTTCAGCTTTTACATGCTTTAAAATTTTTTAGGACATCAAAAAACAAAACAAAAATTGAGTCTTGTTATATTAAAATTTTGAAAATTCTACACTTTAAACTCATGAATCATACATTAAAAGAAATAAAAAATCTCTATGGTACATGAAGGCACAAACTGGAAATCACACAAAAAAATCTCCCCAGTGAAGGGCGCAATTTAGAACTAGAAATTGGGGAGGACAAAGTGCGAGGCCTGCAGGGCTGAAGCCCATAGGCCGGGGGTCTGGGGGCCGCTTTAGGCCCCCAGAAGCCAACGGTTTCTAGATAAGGTCAGATGCATTCTGAGCATCCAGAACAGTAATTTAAATGTTTTGAGAAGACCATAAAGTGGACACCATTTGACTTATGCAATTTGAAACTGTGGATATAAGTACTTTATTCTGAGAATAGCCAGCATTGATTTTATTAACATTGTGGTGTAAATAAGGTATCACCACATGTGTAGAACTCAAAAAGAATGATAGGTTGAGTTTTCATAAAAAACAAAAAAACAATTGCAATGTGGTAAAATGTATTCATAAATATGAAAGAACAGGCTCTTTATTATCGCATACTGTATTTTTTTTTTCTCAAGATTTGTTTTTGCATAAGTTTGAAAAAAACAACAGATCATAAGTTTAGGATAAATTACTAATCATGAATTTAATTTTCGAAGTGGCACTAATGACAACACTCATACTGAACATAATGTCGCTTGCATAGACTGATTTTGGAGATCAGGCAATAATTGCAGGTGGGCTTTCTGAGGTCCCAGATAGCTTTTCTGATTTCAGAATTTAGTAAATTAGCATATGGTCCATTGATACTTATGTGTAGACACTAGTCCCTAGAGGCAACTATTTTGTTTTCAAATCTGGGCAAATGCAGCCCCAGAAAATTCCAAATGTGACAAACAAGAAACAGGTGTTGGAAACAAGTCAGTGCTGCTAAAAATGCAAACTTGCAGAAACAAAGATACTATTCTGACATGGTTTTGCACATAAGACTGACATGGTTTGCACATAAGACTGACATAGCATGTTTCAAGTACACACATATATGTCAGAAGGTGGTGGTGGGGGGGGGGCATACCATATTCTAACCCCCTGGTTGAAAAGGTGGGGGGGACATGTCCCCCCTATCCCCCACCAAATTGCGCCCATGTCCCTAGTGGAGAAAAACTCACAAACCGTTGTCGTAAAAAGCCACAAACCTACGGTAGACGAACATAGACATTATAAACAGGAGTAGACGGCGCATTGGTTGATGTGGCCGCCATCGGGACAAACAGACTCAGGGACAGCTTCCTCCTCAGAGCGATCACTGCATTGAACAATAAAATCACATTAATCTGTACTTTTCAAAGTTTCTTGTGCAATATCTGTACCCATGTGCAATATTTCCCCATGAAATATTCCACAGTTGTACATAATTCTCTTTTGATATTTTACATTTTGTCCACATTTTATTTTAGTTGTACATATATATAAATAATTTATTTTGTTAAATTTCATTATCTTTTATTTGGTTAACAATTACTCGCACCTCGGAAAAGCACCTTTTGGAGTTGCACTCAAATCCCGTTGCAATGTAAATTACAATGACAATAAAGACAATTCTGATTCTGTCTCCCCCCCCAGAGAAGCTGAGAGGTTTTAGCCATGCTCATGCTCCCCCGAAACATTTATTCCAAAAAGTCTGAAGGACCTACACTCAACAAAAATATAAACGCAACACTTTTGGTTTTGCTCCCATTTTGTATGAGATGAACTCAAAGATCTAAAACTTTTTCCACATACACAATATCACCATTTCCCTCAAATATTGTTCACAAACCAGTCAAAATCTGTGATAGTGAGCACTTCTCCTTTGCTGAGATAATCCATCCCACCTCACAAGTGTGCCATATCAAGATGCTGATTAGACACCATGATTAGTGCACAGGTGTGCCTTAGACTGCCCACAATAAAAGGCCACTCTGAAAGGTGCAGTTTTATCACACAGCACAATGCCACAGATGTCGCACGATTTGAGGGAGCGTGCAATTGGTATGCTGACAGCAAGAATGTCAACCAGAGCTGTTGCTCGTGTATTGAATGTTCATTTCTCTACCATAAGCCGTCTACAAAGGCGTTTCAGAGAATTTGGCAGTACATCCAACCAGCCTCACAACCGCAGACCACGTGTAACCACACCAGCCCAGGACCTCCACATCCAGCATGTTCACCTCCAAGATCGTCTGAGACCAGCCACTCGGACAGCTGCTGAAACAATTGGTTTGCATAACCAAAGAATTTCTACACAAACTGTCAGAAACCGTCTCAGGGAAGCTCATCTGCATGCTTGTCGTCCTCATCGGGGTCTCGACCTGACTCCAGTTCGTCGTCGTAACCGACTTGAGTGGGCAAATGCTCACATTTGCTGGTGTTTGGCACGTTGGAGAGGTGTTCTCTTCACGGATGATGTGAAGGAGATGTGATGCACTGCATGAGGCAAATGGTGGTCACACCAGATACTGACTGGTATCCCCCCCAATAAAACAAAACTGCACCTTTCAGAGTGGCCTTTTATTGTGGACAGTCTAAGGCACACCTGTGCACTAATCATGGTGTCTAATCAGCATCTTGATATGGCACACCTGTGAGGTGGGATGGATTATCTCAGCAAAGGAGAAGTGCTCACTATCACAGATTTAGACTGGTTTGTGAACAATATTTGAGGGAAATGGTGATATTGTGTATGTGGAAAAAGTTTTAGATCTTTGAGTTCATCTCATACAAAATGGGAGCAAAACCAAAAGTGTTGCGTTTATATTTTTGTTGAGTATAAATGACATGGTGAGATGCTGAAGAGCTTCGCTCGTCATGTTCGCAACATATACGTATTATTTCCACGTTTGAAGAGTCTGAGGATGATTCACTCATTAAATACACACACACACATCTTCAACCGTTTACTCCAATTAAGGGTCACGGGCCGCTGAAGCCTATCCCAGCAGTCATAGAGCATGAGGTGGGGTTCACCCTGGACAGGACGTCAGTCTGTCGCAGGGACACATACAGACAAACAAATGCATTCACACCTGCACGCACATACACAGACTTTAAAGTTTCCAGTCCACCTAACCTGCGTGTCTTTGGATTCCTTCCTCCGGGAGGAAGCCGGAGCACCCGGAGAGAACCCACGCAAACACGAGGCAAACACGCAAACCTCACACAGAAAGGCCACAGGTGAGAATCAAACCCATGACCTTCTCACTGTGAGGCAACAGTGCTAGTCACTAAGCCACTGTGCTGCCCACTCACTAAATAATAAATAAATAACTAATAACACTGTGATCAATGTTACAGATGGGGGCGGGGTCTTTGCCAAACCCGAATGAGTGAGTTTGTTGTTGTTTTCAGGTGCGTAATGAGTTCTATAAGGACAGCCAGGGGGTGCTGTTGGTCTACGATGTGGGACTCCGTGAGAGTTTCGATTCCCTCGACAGCTGGCTGGGGGAGATGAAACAGGAAATGGGCTCTCAGGCCAACATGGACAGCATCGTGTTCATCGTCTGCGCCAACAAGGTCGCACACTCTGAACGCTGTATTGATCACATGACCTCTATCGCCCCTGTGGTCATGCTGCAGGTTAAAACGTGTGTCTGTCGGTGCAGGTGGACCTGACAAAGCGACGGGTGGTCGACGAGGGGGAGGGCCGCCTGTGGGCGGAGTCACGAGGCTTTCATTACTTTGAGACGTCGGCGCAGAGCGGCGAGGGCATCAATGAGATGTTCCAGGTACGTAAACATGCACATCAGCGCTTCTGTCTTCACGTGTACCATAACTCATGAATTTAAAGTCACACGGTCTGTTATTAATCGATAAGTCATCAAAATATGAAATCATTAAAGTGGGTTTCTCCATATTAAAACCTCATGTTTCATCAGCCCCGTTACATCTTCTCTTGGTTAAAGGTCACTTAAGTCGGTAAAGTAATATTAGTGGAAAACAAACAGAGCAGCAAGAAAAGGTTGAATAAATCAATTAAATCATGCTGACATATCTTTGCTTTGTCTCATCAGTAAAAAAAGACAGAACAATTTCAGCATACAGTGAGGAAAAGAAGTATTTGAACGCCCTGCGGTTTTGCAAGTTCTCCCACTTAGAAATCATGGAGGGGTCTGAAATTTTCATCTTAGTTGCATGTCCACTGTGAGAGACATAATCTAAAAAAAAATGTATGATTTTTTTTAAAAATAATTTATTTGTATGTTACTGCTGCAAATAAGTATTTGAACACCTGCCAACCAGCAAGAATTCTGTCTCTCACAGACCTGTTTATTTTTCTTTAAGAAGCCCTCTTATTCTGCACTCTTTACCTGTATTAATTGCACCTGTTTGAACTTGTTACCTGTATAAAAGACACCTGTTAACACACTCACTCAATCACACTTCAACCTGTCCACCATAGCCAAGACCAAAGAGCTGTCTAAGGACACCAGGGACAAAACTGTAGACCTGCACAAGGCTGGGATGGACTACAGGACAACAGGCAAGCAGCTTGGTAGAAGACAACAACTGTTATGATTATTTATTAGAAAATGGAAGAAACACAAGATGACTGTCAATCTCCCTCGGTCTGGGATTCCATGCAAGATCTCACTTTGTGGGGTAAGGATGATTCTGAGAAAGCTCAGAACTACACAGGAGGACCTGGTCATTGACCTGAAGAGAGCTGGGACCACAGTCACAAAGATTACATGAGTAACACATGATGTTGTCATGGTATAAATCCTGCAGGGCAGCAAGGTCCCCCTGCTCAAGCCAGCACATGTCCAGGCCCGTTTGAAGTTCACCAGTGACCATCTGGATGATCCAGAGGAGGCATGGGAGAAGGTCATGTGGTCAGATGAGACCAGAATAGAGCTTTTTGGAATCCACTCTACTTACTATGTTTAGAGGATGAGAACAACCCCAAGAAAACCATCCCAACCGTGAAGCATGGGGGTGGAAACATCATACTCTGGGGGTGCTCTTCTGCAAAGGGGACAGGACGACTGCACCATATTGAAGGGAAGATGGATGGGGTCATGTATTGTGAGATTTTGGCAAACGGTCTCCTTCCCTCAGTAAGAGCATTGAAGATGGGTCATGGCTGGGTCTTCAGCATGACAATGACTCCAAACACACAGTCAGGGCAACTAAGGAGGGGCTCTGTAAGAAGCATTTCAAGGTACTGGAGTGGCCTGGCCAGTCTCCAGACCTATACTCAATAGGAAATCTTTGGAGGGAGCTGAAACTCCAAACCTGAAAGATCTAGAGAAGATCTGTATGGAGGAGTGGACCAAAATCCCTGCTGCAGTGTGTGAAAACCTGGTGAAAAACTACAGGAAACATTTGACCTCTGTAATTGTAAACAAAGGCTACTGTACCAAATATTAACATTGATTTTCACAGGTGTTGAAATACTTATTTGCAGCAGTAACATACAAATAAATTATTAAAAAATCATACATTGTGATTTCTGGATTTTATGTCTCTCACAGTGGACATGCACCTAAGATGAAAATCTCAGACCTCGCCATGATTTCTAAGTGGGAGAACTTGCAAAACCGCAGGGCGTTCAAATACTTATTTTCCTCACTGTATATATAAAAAACTGTGTCCTTAAACTCTAAAATGAGGTTGTGCAATTGATGTGTAAAAATTGCACAACTGATATAAAATATTACAAAACATACTTTATTATTAAATGCTACACAACAAATGTAAACCATTTAGAATAATTAGTAAATATGAGAAATGTATTTTGATGTCACTCGGAGGCAAAACTGCTTACAGTGATTTTATGTCTCTCTCTCTCTCTCTCTCTTTAGTCGTTCTTCTCCTCCATCACAGATATGTGTGAGAACGGCGGGAAGCGCCCCGTGTTAGAGGTCAGCGTCGGCTTCACCAAGGAGCAGGCTGACACCATCAGACGTATCCGCAACAGCAAGGACTCCTGGGATATGCTCGGTGTCAAACCCGGTGCCACACGGTGAGTCCGTGGACTCAGGTCAAAGGTCAGGAGGGGATTTGTTGTAATGCCCTGCTGTGCCGCTGTTTTGTTTTGGGTTGGTTTTTTTTTTTTTTTTTCATCAATAAGAACCCACTCCAGAGTTTTCCTCAGAAGCAGTTTTCCTAGTTTCTGTTCCCGTTGTGTCTGTGCTTCATTCACGCACGCAGGCGTCTGTCCAAAGCAGCGGTTTCGGATGCTCTCTTGCTGAGTTCTACTTCTCTCTTTGCAGGGAGGAAGTGAATAAGGCGTACAGGAAGCTGGCGGTGATGCTGCACCCGGACAAATGCGTTGCCCCCGGCAGCGAAGACGCCTTTAAAGCGGTGGTCAATGCCCGTACATCGCTGCTGAAAAACATTAAATAACACTGCTGGACCTCTTCTCAGACACAGACTGTGAAGACACTCGTATTTAAAGCCTTTATTTACTTATTTATTGATTATGACCTTTATTTCATGTAAACTATTTATTTTTCTTTGCCATTCTGATGTTATTTTCAGATTTTATTTTTGTTTACCACAGTCCTCATCTTTTTCCATATGGGCGCAGGCATGGGCATGCTGATGCCATTGGGGTCAAAGGTCAGCGCTTAACCTTGATTTCGCTCACAGTGCTAGCTGCTAACGGTCAGTCAAAGCAGCTTCAGGTCCACTCAGTAATGTTGCAAAGACTTGAAAAGGATTTAATTTAATCATAAAGATGTCGTTCTAATTTTTTTCCCGGACATCAATATATTTCTGAAACTTGGTTGCCAAATAACTACACTCAACAAAAATATAAACGCAACACTTTTGGTTTTGCTCCCATTTTTTATGAGATGAACTCAAAGATCTAAAACTTTTTCCACATACACAATATCACCATTTCCCTCAAATATTGTTCACAAACCAGTCTAAATCTGTGATAGTGAGCACTTCTCCTTTGCTGAGATAATCCATCCCACCTCACAGGTGTGCCATATCAAGATGCTGATTAGACACCATGATTAGTGCACAGGTGTGCCTTAGACTGTCCACAATAAAAGGCCACTCTGAAAGGTGCAGTTTTGTTTTATTGGGGGGGGGATACCAGTCAGTATCTGGTGTGACCACCATTTGCCTCATGCAGTGCAACACATCTCCTTCGCATAGAGTTGATCAGGTTGTCAATTGTGGCCTGTGGAAAGTTGGTCCACTCCTCTTCAATGGCTGTGCGAAGTTGCTGGATATTGGCAGGAACTGGTACACGCTGTCGTATACGCCGGTCCAGAGTATCCCAAACATGCTCAATGGGTGACATGTCCAGTGAGTATGCCAGCCATGCAAGAACTGGCACATTTTCAGCTTCCAAGAATTGTGTACAGATCCTTGCAACATGGGGCCGTGCATTATCCTGCTGCAACATGAGGTGATGTTCTTGGATGTATGGCACAACAATGGGCCTCAGGATCTCGTCACGGTATCTCTTTGCATTCAAAATGCCATCAATAAAATGCACCTGTGTTCTTCGTCCATAACAGACGCCTGCCCATACCATAACCCCACCGCCACCATGGGCCACTCGATCCACAACACTGACATCAGAAAACCGTTCACCCACACGACGCCACACACGCTGTCTGCCATCTGCCCTGGACAGTGTGAACCGGGATTCATCCGTGAAGAGAACACCTCTCCAACGTGCCAAACGCCAGCAAATGTGAGCATTTGCCCACTCAAGTCGGTTACGACGACGAACTGGAGTCAGGTCGAGACCCCGATGAGGACGACGAGCATGCAGATGAGCTTCCCTGAGACGGTTTCTGACAGTTTGTGCAGAAATTCTTTGGTTATGCAAACCGATTGTTTCAGCAGCTGTCCGAGTAGCTGGTCTCAGACGATCTTGGAGGTGAACATGCTGGATGTGGAGGTCCTGGGCTGGTGTGGTTACACGTGGTCTGTGGTTGTGAGGCTGGTTGGATGTACTGCCAAATTCTCTGAAACACCTTTGGAGACGGCTTATGGTAGAGAAATGAACATTCAATACACGAGCAACAGCTCTGGTTGACATTTCTGCTGTCAGCATGCCAATTGCACGCTCCCTCAAATCTTGCCACATCTGTGGCATTGTGCTGTGTGATAAAACTGCACCTTTCAGAGTGGCCTTTTATTGTGGGCAGTCTAAGGCACACCTGTGCACTAATCATGGTGTCTAATCAACATCTTGATATGGCACACCTGTGAGGTGGGATGGATTATCTCAGCAAAGGAGAAGTGCTCACTATCACAGATTTAGACTGGTTTATGAACAATATTTGAGGGAAATGGTGATATTGTGTATGTGGAAAAAGTTTTAGATCTTTGAGTTCATCTCTTACAAAATGGGAGCAAAACCAAAAGTGTTGTGTTTATATTTTTGTTGAATGTAGAAATTAAAGTTGTATTCTATAATGCATGTTTGATATTAATGATACTCGACAACTTTTATATTGTACATGTGGCCAAACCTGCCAACTGTCCTCGTCTACAAACTGTCCTCTGGTGACCGACATCAGAGATTCATAACTAAACTGCTGTAATATCAAAGAAGTCCTATGAAGGTTATAAGGTCTTATCTCTGGATTTCATAACTCACCCTGGACGGGACGCCTGTCTGACGCAGGTCACGTTCCAGGCTAAAGCAGGTGACCGTTTCCAGCTGGATGGACTGAGATGGTGCAGATGAAGTGTCTTGACTGTAATATGTTGGATCTTAAAGAGATGTACACCTTGTTTACTGTCAGCGTGTGAGTCAAACTACCAACCTGACTGCTCATCTGGGTGTTACGTTTACTCGCTGGGTGAGCTTCGTATCACCTTCTGTCTTCTATTATCATAAATTTAAAATTGTCATTTCTAACTTTGGGGTGACAAATTTTTGTTCTTACATTTTTAGCTTGCTCATTAAAATTTGCAATTTCCCAAAATGTCTGCTCAGCAACTGGCAGAATTTTCCTCCAAACTCCTGATTTGTCAATTTTGTAAAATGTCTCTTTTTAAAACAAAATTAAATAAATAAAGTTAACAGTATGTACCTTGAAACCTGTAAAATGTTTCTTTGGATTTGTAGCGTGTTGCTCAAAAAAAGTTTAGTTTTCGTCACAAATCACCAAAATGTTCCACAAAAGGAAAAGTTCACTTTTTCATGACCTCGGTGACCTTAGCAATGATCACATAAGGTTATGAGAAATTTTACTTTGAAAAAATAAACAAGTGAAAAGGGCAGGGACACAACTGTAAGGTGTTTTTCAGCTGTCAGCTCATTTTATTTTTGCCGAAAGTTAACTTCTCAAATGAATAAACAGTCCTTACCGCACATTTGAGCAGCTTTTGTCACCATCTAGTGGGCGATGTGTGCATTTTGGGGTTTATGTACATTTCCTACTTGAAACCCAAAATTCAGTATTTACAAAAAACAAAAGTTATTTATGAATGTCAGAAATGCATGATTTTTTTTTTTTTTTTTTTTTGGCAGGTAGACCTTTGACCTCCCAGTATTAATGTGTAAAATTTTCCATTATGAAAGTTTTACGGCTCTTGAGTTTTTAAACGCGGACTGTTTTGCCATAACTATCCCCAGTCTGATTGCAAAGATCGCTAACCCCTGTTCCTGAACCTGGTCTTAAACACAACTAATCTGTGCCTTTTAATGCTTCTGCTTGTTTAGATGGATCTGTAGTCAGTTCTCTAAAACTATTCATTTTTGCTTCATTCTCCATCTATATCTGGAGCTGCGTCAGGAAGGGAATCTGGTGTAAAACTTGTGCCAAATCAACCCACAGATCCACACTGGAGCCATTATGATAAACAAGAGGGGGAAAAAAAACAACAAAACACAAGAAAGCAAAAAGAAATTTAGTTCAGGGAGTTTAGTTCAGGTTAAATTTATGAAATGTTATCCAATACATAAATAAATAAAAATGAACTGCCTTCAAATTGCCAAAGTGTTCTGTAAAGTTTCAGTATAAAGTGACAAATTGTGCTCTCAGACTATAATTCTTATTTATGGTTTTCAGTTTTAAAATAAGAAAATTAAGCATTTAGCATTTAAGTGAATAATTTAAAATAACACCACATTTTCCCTCATATTTCTAATTTGTATAGATCTTACAGCCGAGTTTTGTCCTCAAACAGCCTGTTTTGTTCTCTAACATTTAAATAATAATAATTTTGTACTCAAATATTACATTTTTTAAAATGTTCTTTCAAACTTCGCCACCTCAAATTTGTAAAAGTTGCCTTCTGACCATCTGCTTCACTTATCCTTTTCAAATTTGAAATTACATTTTATTTTATAATTTGTGTAAATGTTAGAATATTTATTTTCTGAATTGAAAAGTATTTATTAAGTGACTTGTTGCTCGCATTTGTGCAGATCTTGATAAACACATTGGTTTGGTATTTTTCATAAAGCTGCACTTTGCCTTCCAGAGCGCGTGTGCACACTGATGATTTCACCGTCCCATCAAACGTTTACGTGATGTCACCATGTGAGATAAACACACAACAGTTTACTGATTTTTTGCAAAGTTTGTTCATCAAGAAAACAAAAGTAAAACCTTTGTAAAACAGAAAAATGTTTCCAACAACATGTCGCCATCGTTTTTATATTTTGTACATTTTGTTTGTGTATCGATTGGAGACGATGTGTTAATATAGGTTCACGTTCCACCTGCTATGTTTACATGCTTTTTAATTTTTTTAGAAAATTTTTGAGCTTGACTATCATGATGAAACTTCATTTATGCTTCAACTTTTAAAAAATATTCATCAATGACTTTAAAGTTGGCATCTGTATCCGTTTGTAAATTTTACATCAAGAGCAAAAAATACAAGTACGGCAAACAAAAAATTGTTACAAATAAAAGAACATTTGAAAGCATAGTGCAAAATATTAGTATTTTCTAATGATAACAAAGTTGAAAATTAGAATATAGAAATTAAAATGGTAAAAGTAAAATAACAGCTAACAAATTTAAACAATATGCGGCAAATTCAAATTAGTTAAAAAAAATCACACTAAACTCAAAAGTGGAACATAAAGAGCATTTTGATGAAACACCAAAGAATGAGGTGCATTCTACATTTTTTTTTTTTTTTCTTTTAATGCTCTTTGTGTGTCTGTATTTCTACAATGCAGTATTGGAGCCACTGTGAAGAATTTTGAGCATCATCACATTTCAAAAGCAAAAAAATACTACTAAAAACTGTAAAGTCAAAACTTTAATGTAATCTTACCAAAGCAAAGTCAATGTTATTTTGTTTAGTACAAGAAAATAGTATCTGGTTTTCTTGGAATTTTAATGTGATCCTTGCAACTTAATTCTCAAAATCTAATCATTTTTTCACCCCCAGCAGTAGATCAAATATTCTGCTGTATGTACTACTGTTGTTTGTTTTGGATTGTATCTCATTATTTATGTTGTATTAGGAAGAGTCATGAGGTATGTGTGGTACAAAATAAGTAAAAATAAAAACTGGACTGATGAGTTCTCAGAATGCATGGCCTGAGTAAAATGTTTATTTATTTATTTGTTTGGGGGGGGGGGGGGTTGATTGGTCACTTATTGTAGTATTATTGTACTATTATGATGCATTCTCTTTTAATCTTTTTTTTTTTAAATAATGAGATTGATGTCAATAGTATTGACTAATTATCAATCAGATTTTTTGCTGTTTTGTTTTTTCTGCTGTGTGCATGATTCACCGTGGCTGAATGTGAAGCTCTTTTGTCAAACATTGATGGCAGTACTGAACGCAGTGCTGCACTTTATGTGACACTTCATGCAGCACGTTTACCTACAAATAAAGTGAGTGCATCAGAAAAAAAGCTGGTAGTCACATGGTTCATTGTGAAAAATGTATTTTCTGAAGTTCGTTTCATGTTTCAGCAGGTTGATTTGAAGCCACTCACACACAGCAGTTGCCAGTAATGTGATTTATTTATGAAACACTCCTTGAATTATTCAGCAAGTAAAACTTATTTTCCAGAGAACCCAATTTAATTAAATGAATGAATTATATTACTTATTTATATACTTTTATTTCTAATTTGCTGGGTAACGACACAAAAATTATTTTTAAAAATGGATGATTGAAATAAATTTCCTATTATTATTGAAACTAATTTTCCAAAAATGTAACAGTTCAGTAAATAGGTCTGAAGAAGAGAACTGATTTTATATTATTTTTGATTTGACTTTTTTTTAAAGGGGAGGAGTCTTAATTTAACCAGGTTGGTCCCGTTGAGATCAAGATCTCTTTTACAAGGGAGACCTGGACAGTTATAAATTTTCTAATTCACCTAACCTGTATGTCTTTGGATGTGAGAGGAAACCCACACAAACACGGGGAGAACATGCAAACTCCACACAGAAAGGCCACTGGTGGGAATCGATCCAGTGACCTTCTTGCTGTGAGGCAACAGTGCTAACCACTAAGCCACTGCTGTCTGGAGCTTTTGTTACTGTTTAATGTTAATATTATTATTTCTAATTACAAATGGTGCATATATTTGAAATCCTATGACCAGTTTTGAATATGCAATGTTTTAACGTCTGTAAAACTAATTAATGATAAACTATCAAGAAAAATGTCATACAATTTATTGATTTACTTTCCTAAATAATTTTAAGGGTATAAATTTAAGCAAAAATAGGAAGTGCAGAAAAACTTTGCCAACGTTAAACTCAAGGTGTCTGACTATAACAAAAGGAGTCTTTAAACTTCTTTTTTGTTTAATTACATCCATCAAGAAAAAAAGTTTCCTTTTATGAATATAATTTTTACGGATTTAAATGAAATTTTAGGTAGATGTCCATCAAGAAGAGATGAGAGGATTTTTAGATGGATCCAGATTAAGAAGCAGTATGCATTTTTTTTTATTTATTACATGTCGGGGCGTTGGAGAATGTGTGTGAGAGCTGTCCTGCATCATCAACATTTACACAACTTTAGGTTTCCAGTTTTGCTTTTTAACAAACACAAAAAGAAGTAAAATCCATCTGCTTGGATTACAAAGCAAATGCCTTTTTTTGTCACTGTTTGCATTATCTATTTATTTGTTAGTTTTTGTGAGTGTGTGCGTGTGCAGGTACTTTCAGGTGTCAGAACCTGAAGACTGTGCTCAGTCTGTCCTGGTTGATGGTTTGCCAATCCCATCATGCACCTGGACACACACACAGTGTTGTGTGTGTTAATCTGTCTCTGTTTCAGGGATTTTCTTGGGGGGATTTAAGTGGACAACACACACACACAGACATCTCTTGGGAAACATCAGATCAATACCTAAAGCTCCTCAATCTCACGTCGACTCCTTCTGCTCAAAATCATTGTGGATTTTGGACCAGCTGGAAACCCGTATCGACTTGCTTTGGCTCCTCGTTTGGTTAATTGATCAGTTTTTAATCCACGAAGCCTCAATTAAAATGAGCATGAGGATTTTAAAATGAGGGAAGATTTAGAATTTCTGTTTCCTTATTGGGGAAATTCTACATTTTGTATTTTATAATTTCAACAAGCAAAAATAATTCATCGCATGTCAAGATGGCTGATCTTTGACCTTTGGGGAGACCATGGCATGAGACTGGCGTGTCTCATTTCATCGGGACAACTTCATCTGTGTAACAAGTATGTCAAACTCACACAAAAATACGTTTTTTAAGTAGGTTGAGTTGAATCTGTTAAATCCTGAGATGTTTTATTATTTGTGTTTGTGAGCAGGATCACTCAAAAAGTTCCAAATAGATTTGTGTGGAACCCTTGAAATATTTATTACAGGAGGAGGAAAAACGAACATTTTAGCCACGCATCCTGAATAACGCTCACTTTATTTCAGCGTAAATTGCAGTAAAATGTCTTTAGGATTCCTAAGTGAATTCCTGCAGGACGAAATCCTGTAAGAATTCCTGTTGGACTGTTTGTAGGATTCCTTCCCATAAGATTCTTAAGATGTTATTCAAGTTTTTGTTCGGAGCATATACTATACTTTTTGAATAGGGTTGTCAACCTAGCTAGTTTGTAATAACTGCACTAAGTGAGCTAGCTCAAATAACAGGACGGGAGTGTAGTATTTCAAAATAATTTCTTGAAATTTACTTCAACTGCGTTAGCATGCAGGCAGCTTGGTGAGCCGTGGAATTTATTTAATATTTGACCTAGCTAGGCAATCATAGTTAATATAATGTTTCACCAAACACAGTGCTTACTAAATATCAAAGCTAGCTGGCTTGCAGCTAGCTCAAATGATAAATAATTTGTCTTCAACAGGGAGGGTTCACTGGTCCTAACCTCTTTATATTACTTGATGGTGTATATTACAACCCCAACCAGATTTTAAAGTTCACAAATAAATGTAATAATTCCAAATAGCTAACAAACCAGATCCAGTTTTCTTCAATTTACATAAATAAAACCTATGATTCTGCTGACATACACCATTAATCACTTTTAATTATACTGTTTTCCATAAATCTGTTAAATTGAAAATCAACAAATATTGTTAATTCATGGGTTTTTTAATTGTCACACTTTTGTAACATTACTTGACCTACTTTAATGTAACATATAGCCTACGATGTAATGTAAAAACAATGTAAATAATACAACTTCAACATGTTCTTAATATTAAGGAGTATCGGTCTTCAACCTAGTTAGCATGCAGCTGGCATGGTGAGCCATAGAATTCATTTAATATTTGAGCTAGCTAACCTGTCACAGTTTGTAACTGACGCCAAAATGAATTGTATATAGGTTACCACGACAACAGGAATATGATACAAAATTTCCTTTGTTCATTTTGGTAAATAACTGCACGATTATTTAAGGCTATGTGTAACACGGCTTTACAGCTTAAGATGTTTATTTTATTTTGAAATTACCTGTGCTGAAGAGGAAATAAGCCACATAATTGCTCGACCCGGAAGGGCATATGTGTAGAGCGGGAGAGAAAAGGGGACAAGGAAAGTCAGAGCAGCACGTAAAACTCATATAAGACACAGAATCTGCTTATGGTGTCATTCTACTGCTGGTCAAACAGGCGCACACGGTAAAAGTTATTTTATAATGCTGTTTTGTCTTGTTACAGCCGAAATGTGTAATTTAGGGTTAATGTCTATGAATATGAGTTTAAATGTAGCATTTTGTCTTTTTTAGTTTTCACGGTGTTCCACGGGTGTTACCCACGGTTGTTCCATGGCTGTTACACGAGCTGAATAAAGAAATAAATGTCTGTGGACATCAGTAAGGAGCGTGAAGTCCTTTTTGAGCAGACCAGCGTAGCTATAGTGAAAACGTGACCTGTTCCATCGTGCTGGGGCTGTTTCGTCCTACACCCACAAGGCGGCGCCAGAGTTCTTCGCATCCTGCAGCAAGCCAAGGCTTCAGAGTTCAAAGTTTCATCTGCAGCTGCAAGACCAAGTGCAAATGCGCATCTTAAGGGCAAATTGTGTAGTTATGAATGGCCAGAGCTACTGATGGATAAATAAAGAGTCAAATGAATAACAAAACGACAGAAAATAAAGCAAGAAAAATACAAAATGACTTCCAATGACAATTCCTTGTTACAAAATGATAACCAATTCGACCATGAGCCCCAAGAACAAGGGGAAGTACATACAGAGGCAGCTGTAAGACCAAAGGAAATGTATGCTATAACTGATCAGTCTGGAAGAGAAATAAGAAAATCCTCCCGTGAAAGACATTTTACACCTAAAATGCAAGAACTCAAGGAACAGGAGTTAGACCAAAAGCAAAAGAAGTTCCAATCACTCTATGACAAGTGGAAAACTAAAGTAAGAGATACTCGCACAAGATTAAAGGAAGCATGCTCAGGAAAGGACGTGTGACATGATGGATGATGTTGAAATGCTTGATTCCGAATTGAAAGAAACCTATGACAACATTAGAAGGCAAGCCGTCCCAAGTCAAGAAATTCGGAGGAAAGTTGATGCATGCTCTGCTGTAACTTTGGACTTGGTGCGGTTAATGAGACTACGACTAATAGAAGAAGAAAATGGGTTTGATGCTGTAGCAGAAAAGGCAAGATTACGTATGCTCCTTGATAACGAATATGCCAGATCAATATATGGATCTACTGCTTCCAGAGTAACTACACACAGCCTTCATTCTGACCATCTCTCTGAGTCACCTAGCATCTCAAACAAGAGAGCGGAGACGGCCGCACAACTAGCTGCAAAGAAAGCCGAAATGGAATTGGAAGAAGCTATTGAAGCTCATCGTCAACAATTGAAAAAACTTGAAAACCAAAGAGACATTGAAGTAATGCAGGCAAAGCTGAAAGTCTACACAGAAGAGGAGATTAAAGAAAAAAGTGAGAGATGTGCACACGGCAAAGTAAGCCCTACGCTGTCCACCTCTTACATTGAACGTGATGATCAGCCAGTCACAAAAAATGAGTCAGCCATTGTACAGATGGTTCAAGAGTCAATAGCTCTCACTCGGTTACCTGCCCCAGAGCCTGCTGTGTTTTACGGTGAACCTTTAAAGTTCATAGAGTGGAGCACAAGTTTTAAGGCTCTAATAGAGAGACGATGCTCAAATCCTGCAGACAGGCTATTTTATCTGCAAAAATACATAGCAGGAGAAGCTAAATCTACTCTTGAAGGTAGTTTCTACCGTAAAGATGAGGAAGCCTATAAGGAAGCATGGGATAGGCTCAATGCAAGATATGGTCATTCATTTGTAGTGCAACGTGCTTTCAGAGAGAAACTCAACAAATGGCCAAAAATCGGGGGAAAAGAGTATGTCAAACTGAGAGAATTCAGTGATTTCCTGCAAACGTAGCAATGCCATGCCTCACATAAAAGGTCTACAAGTGCTAGATGATTGTGAGGAGAACCAGAAGTTGTTGGTCAAACTCCCAGATTGGATAACGTCCAGGTGGAATCGCTATGTAACAGAACAGCTGGATAAAAGTGAGAACTATCCAAGCTTTAAAGACTTTGCCTCCTTTATCTCTAAGGAGGCACGCATAGCCTGTAACCCAGTGTCGTCCTTACACGCTTTAAAGCCACCTGCAGAAATCCTAGCAAGAGAAACAAAACGCACAAAAGCAAATGCCTTTGTCACCCGTGTAAAGGCTTCAGACACTGCAACCTTCACAGCTAAGTCTGACATAGAGGAAATAAAGATAAGAGACACTGATAAGCAAAAGAAAAGAGACATACCGCCACAAAACTCCAGCACAAGCAAGTGCATTTGCTGTGGAGAAAATCACACCATACATAAATGTCCAAGGCTAACAGAAATGTCTGTGGATGATAAGAAAAACTATGTACATGAAAACAAACTGTGCTTTGCATGCCTGAGGACAGGTCACATCTCTAAAGACTGTAAAAACAGAGCCACGTGCAGCATATGCAAAAGAAGCCATCCAACTCCTCTGCATGAAGATCACTCTCCAGCAGACAAACCTGTACAAATTACAGCAGATGAGAACATGGCCTCACTCTCTTGTTCAGTGGAAGGAAGTAAGAATGGAAGCACCTCAATGATTGTGCCAGTGTGGATTTCGTCAACTAATTCTCCTAGCAGTGAAACCTTGGTGTATGCGCTATTAGATACGCAAAGCACCCACACGTTTGTTGATCAGGAAGTGTGTGGAAAGCTGCAGGCAGTGTTAGAGCCAGTAAAACTCAAGCTCGCAACTATGGTCAAAAGGGACACTATTGTGAAGAGTCAAAGAGCACAAGGACTTAAGGTCAGAGGATTCTTCTCCAATACGTGCATCGACCTACCTCCAGCTTACACAAGAGACTTCATTCCACTTGAGCGCACACACATTCCTACTTGTCAAACAGCCAGCAAATGGAAACATCTCGCAAACATTGCTCAAGAGATTCCCCCTTTAATGGACTGTGCAGTTGGATTGCTGATAGGCTACGACTGTTCCAGAGCCCTAGCTCCCAGAGAGGTCATCACTGGAGATGACAACGAGCCTTATGCTGTCAGAACAGACCTAGGCTGGAGCATTGTAGGAGGGGCACCACAGTTGGCAAATGCAAGCAATGTAACTGGTCTATGTCATCGTGTGGCTGTGAAAGAGATACCCCCCGTAACCCCAACTGCCATTATTAAAGTACTCGAGTCAGATTTTGCAGATACCAAACCAAACGAGAGTGATATATCGCAAGAGGATATCCAATTCCTCCAAATCCTAAAAGAAGGGATCCATCAAAATGAGCATGGTCATCTTGAAATGCCCCTTCCATTTAAGGCACGCCCCCAACTCCCAAACAACAAGAGTCTGGCTCTGGTTCGTTTGAAGCACCTCAAAAGGAAACTGGACAGAGATCCTAAGTTTAAAAATGACTATGTGAAGTTCATGGAAGGAGTTTTCAGAGATGGCGATGCTGAAAAGACAGACTCAAAGCCGACGATAGGAAATGTCTGGTATATACCACACCAAGGTGTTTATCACCCGAGAAAACCAGGCAAGATCAGGGTGGTATTTGACTGCTCTGCAAAGTTCGAAGGGACAGCTTTAAACGACCACTTAACGACAGGGCCTGATCTCACAAATGGCCTCACGGGAGTACTATGTCGTTTCCGTAAGCACCCCATTGCACTTATGTGTGACATAGAAAAGATGTTTCACAGGTTCCACGTCAGATCAGAGGATAGAGACTATTTGAGGTTTCTCTGGTGGGAAAATGGGAACACAGACTTGGAGCCCACAGAATACCGCATGAAAGTCCACCTCTTCGGAGCATCCTCATCCCCAGGTTGTGCTAATTACGGTATGA
Organism: Thalassophryne amazonica; assembly: GCF_902500255.1. Classification (NCBI taxonomy): domain Eukaryota; kingdom Metazoa; phylum Chordata; class Actinopteri; order Batrachoidiformes; family Batrachoididae; genus Thalassophryne; species Thalassophryne amazonica. The sequence continues at coordinate 166,892,146 of NC_047103.1, forward strand.
AACATCTGGCCAATGAAAATGAGAGAGAGTACCCACTAGCAGCCAACTTTGTTAAAAGGCATTTTTATGTGGATGATGGCCTCATAAGTGTGGAAACTGTTGGAGAGGCAATTGAGCTTCTAAAGGAGGCCCAAGCTTTGTGTGCCAAAGGGAAGCTGCACCTTCACAAGTTTCTTTCCAACAGCAGAGACGTGCTAGACACAATCGATGTAATGGGACGTGCAGTTGAGATAAAGGACGTGGACCTCAACTACAATGACCTTCCAGTGCAACTAGTATTAGGCATAAGATGGAATGTAGAAAATGACAACTTTTTCTTCCAGGCGACATTCGATGAGAAACCACTGACACGCCGTGGTATTCTCTCTGTTGTGGCATCTCTTTATGATCCCTTAGGGTTCCTGGCCCCTTTCATTTTAGAAGGAAAGAAAGTGTTGCAAGAAATGTGTCAGAAAGGCATTGGGTGGGACGATCCGCTACCTACTGAACTGAAGCTAAGGTGGGAGGGTTGGCTGAAAGATTTAGAAAATCTCAAAATGATCCAGATCCCCAGATGCTTCAAACCCATAAACTTTGGTGAAGTCCTGAGAGTTGAACTTCATCACTTCTCTGATGCAAGCAGTCAAGGGTATGGCCAGTGCTCCTACCTCAGGTTGGTGAGTGACCAACAAGTGCACTGCACTTTAGTCATGGGCAAAGCAAGGGTTGCGCCAACCAGAATAGTCACTATCCCAAGACTAGAACTAACAGCGGCCGTAACTTCTGCTGCTGTGAGCTCTATGCTAAAAAGAGAACTAGAGCTCAAAGTTGACAGGGAATACTATTGGACAGACTCACAGGTAGTTCTAGGCTATATCAACAATGAGGCCAAAAGATTCCATGTTTTTGTAGCCAATCGTGTACAGAGAATCCGCAAAACTACAAACCCAGAACAGTGGTATTATGTTGCCACTGCAGAAAATCCAGCTGACCACGCCTCACGTGGCCTAAAAGTCACTGACCTTATTGACTCAAACTGGTTCACAGGTCCCAGATTTTTATGGGAAAGAGAGATAGTAACAGAACAAAACATTCCGGAGCTGTTGGTGGGAGATCCAGAGGTAAAGGCCATACAAGTGCTGGATACTGAGTTGGAACAACAATGGGGCATTGCAGAACATTTGTCACGACTCTCCAAATGGACTACTGCAGTCAATGTTGTTGCACGCATTCAACGAATGGCAAAGAAAATAAAGACATCGGAGCCACCAGATGTGGAACAAAGGAGACAAGCCACATTGACCCTTGTTAAACTTGCACAACAAAATGCTTTTCAGGAAGAGCTGAATAACCTTGAACAGAAAACAGGAAAGTTGCCCTGTAATAACAGACTCTATCAGCTTGATCCATTCCTCAAGGACTGTGTGATGAGAGTTGGAGGTAGGCTAAGGAAGGCATCCACACATTTTGAGGTGAAGCATCCTGCAATACTCCCTAAAGACAGCATTATTACAAGGCTCATTATTGGACACTGTCATGAGAAGACACAGCATCAAGGTCAAGGTCAAACCTTAAATGAGATCAGAGCTAATGGGTTTTGGATTGTTGGAGGAGGTAAAGCAGTAGCTAAGTATATCAGACAATGTGTGTGGTGTAAGAGAGCCCGTGCACCACCAGAGGAACAAAGAATGGCAGATCTGCCTAGTGATCGCATTGACACTTCCCCACCATTCACCTATGTAGGTATGGATTGCTTTGGCCCCTTCAGTACCAAACAAGGCCGCAAAGTGTACAAACGCTATGCTCTTCTCTTCACATGTCTCAGCTCGAGAGCAATTCATTTAGAGATGCTAGAAGACATGACAACTGATATATTCATCAATGCTTTACGCTGTTTTATAGCTATCCGTGGAGCTATCAGACAAATCAGATCGGATCAGGGATCTAACTTCATGGGAGCAAAGAATGAAATGGCAAAAACTCTACGAGAAATCGACAAAGACAAAGTGACATCATACTTGGCAAATAAGCAGTGCGACTTCCTCATGAATGCACCAAGCTCAAGCCATGCTGGAGGCGCATGGGAGCGCCAAATCAGGACTGTAAAAAGTGTACTGAGTAAAGTTCTTGCCCAAAGTGTTGGAAGGTTGGATGACGCATCTTTAAGAACCTTTCTTTATGAAGCCATGTACATTGTAAACAGTCGCCCACTCACTGTTAACAGTATCAGTGATCCCACAAGTTTGGAGCCCTTAACACCAAATCATCTTATCACCATGAAATGCGCTGTACCACTGCCCCCACCTGGCAAGTTTGTTCAAGAAGACGTGTATGCCACCAAATGCTGGAGAAGAGTCCAGTATGCTACAGAGCAGTTTTGGAACAGATGGAGGAAAGAATACCTTGCTAACCTCACTCTGAGACAGCGATGGCATGCCCCTAAGCGCAACATGAGAGTTGGTGATATTGTGATAGTCAAGGATGAAAACATCCCTCGTAATGAATGGACACTTGGCAGAGTGGTAGATGTACACGAGGGTGATGATGGACTGATTAGAAAGGTGTCACTACAAGTTGGAGACAAGCAACTGGGGAAGAAGGGTGAATGCTTGCGCAAACCATCCATTATAGAGAGACCCGTCCATAAGCTTGTCGTTCTTGTAGAAAGTAGATGATTTCTTTGAAATTACCATTGATTTATTTAAATGAAGAGTGTAAAGTGCAGCATCTTCATTGTGTATCAAAGGTAATTTGGTGGGAGTGTAACTGACGCCAAAATGAATTGTATATAGGTTACCACGACAACAGGAATATGATACAAAATTTCCTTTGTTCATTTTGGTAAATAACTGCACGATTATTTAAGGCTATGTGTAACACGGCTTTACAGCTTAAGATGTTTATTTTATTTTGAAATTACCTGTGCTGAAGAGGAAATAAGCCACATAATTGCTCGACCCAGAAGGGCATATGTGTAGAGCGGGAGAGAAAAGGGGACAAGGAAAGTCAGAGCAGCACGTAAAACTCATATAAGACACAGAATCTGCTTATGGTGTCATTCTACTGCTGCTCAAACAGGCGCACACGGTAAAAGTTATTTTATAATGCTGTTTTGTCTTGTTACAGCCAAAATGTGTAATTTAGGGTTAATGTCTATGAATATGAGTTTAAATGTAGCATTTTGTCTTTTTTAGTTTTCACGGTGTTCCACGGGTGTTACCCACGGTTGTTCCATGGCTGTTACACGAGCTGAATAAAGAAATAAATGTCTGTGGACATCAGTAAGGAGCGTGAAGTCCTTTTTGAGCAGACCAGCGTAGCTACACAGTTAAGATAATGTTTAACCAAACACGCTGCATACTAAATATCCAAGATAGCTGGCTTGGCAAGCCATATCTGCTAAAGGCTATAGCTCAAATAAATCTCATGACAGTGACTTATCGAAACAGACTTCAGCCTCATTAACATGCAGCTGGCTTGGTGAACCAAGAAATTCATTTAATATTTGACACAGCTAACCTAGCAACCAAGCATGCTACATAAGCAAGTTAGCTGATTTGATGAGTCATTGTATAAAGGCTAGGCTAGGCTAGCTAGCTCAAATAATAATCGAATGTCATGGTAGGAGTGTTGTATTTCCAAATCTTTTGACTTCTTGTGATCAATTGCAAATAATCTGACAGAATAATTCACACTGATGCCAATCACAAAGCCTCAGTCACTGCCAAGCACCGCAGCAATTAAAATGCTGTGCAGGTGAGTTGGTTATCATGTTAGCGAGGCAAATGACAGTCCAATTTCTATTTATTTTTTTCAGTATTGGAAAAAGTAAATAAATCATTAAAAGTATAGAATTCTTCATTCAGTCAGGCTCCTTGCCTTTCAGAGTTAAATTGTTTTGTAAATAGACTACATTTATATAGCACTTTTCCATCTGCATCACATGCTCAAAGCACTTTAAAAATGATTCCTCACATTCACCCCGATGTGAGGTTTTGCGGAAAATTATATTTTGCACTGATGAAAGAAAGAAATTGACAACAATTACTTAAGTAGAGCTACTTGTGCTAATGAAGTAGCGATAAAAAATGGGCAATCCTACAAAGATTGTCTTGACCAAGCAGAAAATGTTTGCAATGTCAGTGTCAACACCAATAAACACTGATGTATTTTTGAATAAAAACAGAATAAAAACTAATATATTGATTAAAAAATGTGCTTCACCATTAATTCAATTTGATCCAGACATGGTAGTGGGTCTTGGTCAATGTTTGTTCTATGAGTGCTGCTGTTTGTGCTAAAACTCAAAAATACCCACACATAGCCTTAAAGAAAATTGAAAAATTTCTCAATACTTTAGAACATTGTGAATACAAAATAAAAGCCTCTCAATGGGTCAGATGGTACTGGCCCAAGGTGCAGTGGGGTTTCAGGGCTAATCCAATCAGGTTTTAACACAGTGACTCGCTAGCACAATCTGCTCGGTAACTGACGCCGGTTAAACCAGGTCAGGAGGTCTGAATTAATGCAAGGAACCATGGTTCTTGCTCTTTCTGTGCTTTTTATAGTAGTTATGTAGCTATTTGTCCTCAAACTGGAATGAACTTTGACCTGAAATTTGTATCCAATCACAAGTCGTCATGATAGTCTGACTGTCAAAACATACTACGGTTGTATTAGCTTGTGTAGCTCACATCATGTAATTTGTATAAATTCCAGGTCTTCTGAAGTTACAATCATTCCAAAAAGTTCCGCAAACTAGTCCAACATTGTTAGTAAAATGGCAAATTAAACAACCTATATCCTGCCAGGTTAGCATGTAACAAAGTAAAAAATTGACTTTATTTGTGTTTGTTGGTTCGTTCCAGAACGTTCATCCTGTTAACTATCATATTATGGTTAGTAAAATGCATGTTAAACTACCTTCACAATTTAGCATGTAGCTACGTTGAAAAGCGTGTGCTCCGCTTACTTGCTTATTTTATTTGTGTGTTTATCGTCTTATTCCAAAACGTTTTAACTGGCCTACACAGTTTGTAAAATGCCAGTTAGACTAGCTATCTTGCCATGTTAGCATATAGCTTGGCCAAGAATTAGTATATTAAGCTTATTTGCGTTTTATGTTTTTGTTTATTGGCTTATTCAAAAAATAGCTAGCCTACGTAGTAGATAACATAAGACGAACGAAGTTGCAAAGTTGACATGTAGCTTGCCCAAAAATGAGCTTATTTGTGTGTTTAGCGACTAATACTATGCTGTTACCATGTAACCTCAACTGTTTAGCCATTTTGTAACATACAATGATGTTTTTGTGTAACTGTACTGTAAACCCTGCACCAATCAGGCGGCGGAGGTGTGGTTTAACACGCCTGTAGCTATGGATGACCACAGTAAAGTGCTGAAAAATGGCGACTGTGAGGAGGCGCGGGAACCCTGTGACATCACCCTCAGTGCGGATACAAGCCCCGCCTCTCCGGGAGAACTTCGCAGGAAGCACCTGCTCTGGCAGATTGCTGCCAAAACATCATCGACCAACACAACCTGTACTCGCTGCGCCTCTCAGGAGGCCTGGAAAAAAGGAGGCACTGCATCACCGTCACCGACGCCTACATCGCTGACATCAACAGGTACAACCGGCATCGCCACCACAACGCCAGCAAATAAATAAATCAGGATAGACAAAGTCTTCAGGTTCACTGAATTCAATAGTTGGGTTTTTAAAAGTGGGTAAAAGCTCAGTTTTAAAATAACAAGGAACTCATTTACAAGTTAAACTCAAATACATTAAAAAAAACTAAATGAAGTTTTTAAACTATTTTAGCAAATTATTCATAAACATTTTCATAAAGTGTTTTAAATTTGTCTTAAAAGGAAAAATGTAAAAGGTGTATTTTTAGCATTGCATAAGCTTCTTATTTCAACTTCTAAGGTAGATTATACAATTTATTATTTAAAATATAATATATACAGTACATATTTTTGAACACACACACATATATATATATATATATATACACATATACATATATATGTATATGTGTATATATATATATATATATATATATCCGTGACCATCGTGTGCACTTTCTCTGGTTATCACAAGAGCTGGACATCACCCATTTTCCTGCAGATTTCACTTTTAACAAGAGATTTTGTCGTGGAAAGCCGAGCGGATGCTTCGCGCGTCATGATGGATTCGCTGCTGGACCGACACAAAACCACCTCCGTTTTGGGACATGGGGCATGTCCACCTCTCCACAATTTCTCTGATACTCACTCGACTGGTAAGCACTGAAAGGCATGTCCCAGCTTGTCCTTCTGGCACTCCGAAACGGAGGTGTTCTTTGTGTCGCTTGCCGTTGTGACGCGCGAAGCGTCCGCTCCTTTCCATGACAAAATCTCCTCGTAACAGTGGAATGTGCCGTTCATTTCCAAACTGGACGCTGTGTTTTATCCGGGACGTCGTCTGGACTAGCACAGGAATTGTGAAAAGACGTGGACATCAGCACTTTTTCGGCAAATTGAGACAGACGTGCGGAGCAAAGCAACGCCGTGATGAAGCGTCACAGAACATGTTCTGGCATGTCCAGGCACATCCACAATTTCTTGGATAATCACTCGACTGAAAAACCACCGACAGCTGTCTGAACGCCATCTCAGAGCCGTCCTGTGAGACCAAAACGGAGGTGGTTTTGTGTCGGTCCAGCAGTGAATCCATTATGACGCGCGAAGCGTTTGCTCGGCTTTCCACGACAAAATCTCTTGTTAAAAGTGAAATCTGCAGGAAAATGGGTGATGTCCAGCTGTTGTGATAACCAGAGAAAGTGCACACAATGGTCACGGATCCACAGAGCCATCCGTTTAGAAATGAAATGGTCGTTCAGCCTGTCGATGGTAGCTGGAGCGCGGCGCGCCCCACAGCTGCTGTGGGCGTCCTTAAAGCGACAGTAACATCCCTTAATGTCTTTGAAGCCCATAAAATTTTCACCAAAAACCACCTGAATTTCTCGAATGGTGTCCACATGGATGTGCCACACAGTTTCTAAAAAAAATTTGATCAAGCAAAGCAGCAGTCTCTCAGCCATTCCCCTGACAATGAAAATCCGCCGAGGGGGTGGACCACTCCTCACTCAAAGCCTGCTCACAGGCGAATGATGCAACCGACAGGCGTGAAAAAAATCACGCATGCGCATGAAGGTTCAAGGTTGGCTCACGCAAGCACACGTGATTTTTTTTTAAATAAGGTCGGATACTTTTCTAATAGACCTCGTATATCGCTATTAGTTACAAACAGCATTACACTACATTACATAAATATACTTCATTATTATGTTTTATTATTATGTACGCTGCCATATTATACAGATACTAGGAATGAGATCTTTATAGACACCAACTCAAGCATATATGCCTACACCTCAATGTATTTTTATTTTGATTTTTGAGATTCATCTAAAGCAGTTGTGCCTTGCAGAATCCTCTTTATTGAGATTCAAACCTTTGTTTTTGTTTTCTTGACAAACTAAGAAAAATACTGGAAAAATGCCCCATCTCACAATGTGAAAAGCAGTTTTAATAAATTCTTGTATCCATTCTGTTTTGCTCCACTACACTTTATCAACATCAGTTTGGCAACAATGTAGAATTCCCTTAAAAAAAACTATATTTAAATCTGTACCTGCTACAGTGCTATTAAAGCTAGAGTTGGTAGTCCTGGAGAGCTAGCAACAGAGCTAGGAAGATTTGAAAGTAGCACCTCCTCTAGGTTCCACCCCCTCACCCCTACCCCGTCAGTGCACCGTCCAAAGCCACGCCCCCACAAACTTGAACGCGCATCTGACTGTGGGACTCAGCGGGGCAGAGGAAAGCTGACTAAAGGCTCCCTGACACGCAGTAGCAGGCATGTCGTCGTGATGATCCCACCTGCTGTGATCCCAGCTGGACGCCGTTCTTTGTTCTACCAACTGCCACGTGCTCTACACTGGACGCTGTGTATATAAAATAATTACATCGTGTCAGATTAATCATTTTGTCTGCAAATTGGCCGTAGAAAACGGCTGTAATCACTTCCTGAATCACAGAGAATCTCCAGTTTCAGCCGTTTGCTCGCCTACATGCACGCACCTAACAAACTGCAGAAAGCATTTTGAGCCATCTAAAAAGGTAATTATTTGTCATGTTTACATTGTCATGGCTTGGTAAAACAGTTGTGTGTTCTTTCCTTCTTGTGTGCAGCTGTTAAATATGTTTATAACAGATTTAACTTCTTGTTATAATGTTCAGATGAGCTGCACTCTTATGCGATCCGCCGACGTCACCACTCGCTCTGTTCACATCTTCTTTACGCCACTTGACGAGCTGCACACAAGGAAAGAACACACAACTGTTTTACCAAGCCATGACAATGTAAACATGACAAATAATTACCTTTTCAGATGGCTCAAAATGCTTTATGCAGCTTGTTAGGCGCACATGCGAACGACTGAAGCTGGAGTGGGTCTGTGTGACTGAGGAAGTGATTACAGCCATTTTCAAGGCCAGTTTGCCAAGAAAATGATTAATCCAATATGGCACAATCCGGTGGAAGTGGTAGTTTTGGCTGTATTCCCTCTACCATTGTACGTAAGTGAACTTCTTCGGTGAAACGAGATGAGTGTGCACGCGCGAAGGAGGGAGGGACAGAGGGGGCGTTGAGCCTGGCGATGCGAGCAGGAAGAACTAGACACGAAGGCATCTGATTGTTTTTTTTGAGAGCGCAGTGCGGGGCTTAGATTGGTCAGAGTTTTATTGATCCTACAGCTGCTGCAGACGTCTGATTTTTTTGTTCCTTTTTCTGAATACATAATGTATTGACGACTGTTAGGATAGATGGAACATTTCACCCAATATAACAACATGTGTTTCTGAAGAGTTACCTACTCTAGCTTTAAACTCAATCACCCACACGCCATTACATTACCGTACTTTGACAGTGTCGTAAACCTAACACACAGCTTGAAACAAACTGTACAAAGTATATATTATGTTTTATCATCTAGGCATCAATTGAACGTCCCTTAAAATAACAGATTTATCAGTGGAGTTTGGTGGAGGGTCTTTATTTCCTGAATCAAGCAGTTTAAAACACAATATGAGTATGTAGCCCAAGTCGTCAACACATTATTCTTTAAAGATATGACTCTGGAACATTATTTGAAAAGACATTTACTGATGAATCAAAACCAATAAAGGCATTAATGGTAAATGTCCACCAGGTGGAGATATTGCTCCATTACTGTGTTGGACACGTGATAACCAATCTGTTGCCTCTATTCGTAGATAAGTATTTCATCAACAGTATTGTCAAACCATTTTTAAAGTTTTATTCTTAAAATTCCTTTCCAATCTTTTTTATCTAACAGGCACATAAAATTAACTTTGACTTACACACACACACACACACACACACACACACATATATATATATTTGCAAAGATTATTATGAATATGAATTATTAAGTGATTTTTTTTAGCCTTATATTTGAACTTTTACCACTCTCCGTTGTCTCACAGGCAAATTCGCAGTAAGTCATCTCGTACAGCTTGTTGGCATAAACAACCGTCACTCGCTCGGGTCCACCCAGGGAGGCCCAGAATCACTATAGCGACACAGCCCGTACACAGCTCGCTCAGCGACGCCGACTTCTTTGTATCATGTGGCTCGACGGTGCGAGGCATGTTCATCCCTGCGCTGAAGCACACGTTCAAGTAAAAACACACAAACACACTATTTTTCCCAACGTAACTTTTGAAAAAACATTTTGCAAAAGATGAGTGAATAAATAAATAAAAAAAATAATTCCAGGTCTCCAGATCTAGAACAACTCTACCAGCAGTTTTCCTCCAGCCAGCGAAGAACCTCATTGGTCTTCACCACAGTGATTGATATCCTGGCCAGGCTCCTCCTCTCAACGCTGGCAGGGCCGCCAGGCTGGGGGGGGCGTGGCCCGTGACTGGCTAGCTGGTCTGTCTGTGGTCCTGTGGGCAGGGATCTGCGTGTCGGCGCTGATAAAGCAGGAATTAATGTCATCACCACGCTGGCTGAGGTACGGTGAGACAATTAACCCTCCAGAGGGCACTGTCGCCTGTTGTGCCACACTGAAATGTTCTTCATGGAATTCATTCAGTCTCTTGGCTCTCAGGTATCTGTCCCTGGTCAGCTGGTTTTCACAGACGCTTCAGGTGTTGCTTGGTGTTTTCAGTTGGGGTGAGAGCGAACACTCCTGGTACGTTTTCTTCACCCTTTTCTCAACCTACACCCTGCTGCCCCTGCCTCTGCTCTGGTCCATTGTTGCCGGGATGATCACTTCAGTCCTACCTGTTCTAGCAGATGCCGGCTGTCACTACGGTGACCAGAACTTTGTGAGAAAGGTTGGTAACTGAGTCGGGATGCAGTCCTTGTCTTGTAAGTAATTTCAATTTCAATTTTCAATTTATTTTCATTTATATTGCGCCAAATAACAACAGAGTTGCCTCAAAGTGCTTCACACAGGTAAGGTCTAACCTTACCAACCCCCAGAGCAACAGTGGTAAGGAAAAACTCCCTCTGAGGAAGAAACCTCAAGACCAGACTCAAAAGGGTGACCCTCTGCTTGGGCCATGATACAAACATAAATTACAGAACAATTCACGGACGAATATACAAGAAATGCTATTGCCGCACAGCACAGGAGGATCGCCAACACGAATACAACTCCCATCTCTGGATGGAGCTGCACCTTAAACAGAGAGAAAAAACTGAATCAGGCATCAGAAAGACAAAAAAAAAATACTGTATAATTTGCCAGCATTAAACAACAAGAAAACAGAGAAATACTAAGGTGATCGCCGGCCACTAGCCCTAAACTTCACTAAAAGACCCAGAATTTAGGTAAAGAGGCCGCGGCCCACTCCAATTACTAATAAATGAATTAAAAGAGTAAAAAGCGTAAAACAAAACTGTACCAGTATGCTAGCCATATGACAGGGAAAATAAGTGCGTCTTAAGTCTGGACTTGAAAGTCTCCACAGAATCTGACTGTTTTATTGACGCAGGGAGATCATTCCACAGAACAGGGGCACAATAAGAGAAAGCTCTGTGACCCGCAGACTTCTTATTCACCTTAGGGACACAAAGTAGTCCTGCACCCTGAGAACGTAAAGCCTGGGCCGGTACGTAAGGTTTAATTAGGTCAGCTAGGTAGGGAGGTGCCAGTCCATGAATAATTTTATAGGTTAGTAGCAGAACCTTAAAATCTGATCTCACTGGGACAGGACGTCAGTGAAGGGATGCCAAAATGGGTGTAATGTGGCAGCATTTTGAACCAATTGGAGACCCCTAATGCTAGAATGCGGTAAACCAGAAAATGGAACATTGCAGTAGTCCAATCTAGAAGAGATAAATGCATGGATCAGGGTCTTGGCATCAGCCATAGACAGGATGGGAGGAATCTTCGCTGTATTTCGCAGGTGGAAGAAAGCAGTCCTAGTAATATTTCTGATGTGGAGGCCAAAGGACAACGAAAGATCAAAAATTACCCCAAGGTTCCTCACTTTGTCAGTGTGATGTATGACACACGAGCCAATTAAGGCTGAGTGTTAACTGGTCAAATTGATGCCGATGTCTCACTGGACCAAGAACCATCATTTCAGTCTTATCAGAGTTTAAAAGTAGGAAGTTTCTAGACATCCAACTTCTCACTGCTGCAAGGCAATCTTCTAAGGATTTTATGTGAACGAGATTACCAGCAGTTATCGGCATGTATAACTGAGTATCATCTGCATAGCAGTGAAAGGTAATCCCAAAACGCCGCAATATGTGCCCAAGAGGTGCTGTATAAACAGAGAAAAGTAGGGGGCCTAAGACAGACCCCTGTGGAACCCTAAATTTCATGTCACTAAGGTTAGAGGTAGTGTTACTGTACAAAACACAGTGAGAACGACTGGTCAACTATGACATCAGCCATGCAAGGACACTCCCAGTAATCCCAAAATGATTTTCCAGCCTATCAAGTAGAATATGATGATCCACTGTATCAAATGCAGCACTGAGATCTAACAGCAACAGAACTGTAGTGGTGTCCGAATCCATTGTAAGCAGAAGATCATTCATCACTTTAGTGAGAGCCGTCTCTGTGGAATGATATTTTCTAAAAGCAGACTGCAGTGGCTCAAAGAGATTATTCTCAGTAAGATAGTCTACGAGCTGCCGTGACACCACTTTTTCCAGAATTTTAGAGAAAAATTATAGATTTGATATCGGCTGATAGTTTGTCAATACACTAGGGTCAAGATTAGATTTCTTAAGTAATGGTTTAATCACTGCAGATTTGAAACATTTAGGAACAGATCCAGAAGTTAAAGAAAGATTAATAATTTCCAGCACAGTCGGCCCAAGAGTGAGCCACAGGTCCTTAAACAGTTTTGTTGGTATAGGATCAAATAAACAGGTTGTGCTTTTTGTTGACATTACGAGTTTTGACCAGTAATGAGTCTTGTCTTGCCACTGACATCTAAAATCAAAATCAACAAGTCTCAAGTCAAGAAAAACAAGTCCCCATGTCAAAACCAGAGTCAAGTCCAGCAATTTTGAGGTCACTGCATAACCCCCAGAGATCCCAGGTCAAGTTCCAACTCAAGACTCCCAGTTCCCAAGTCAAACCAAGAGTAAGCTCCCCAAAAGCCAAGTCTTTAAATCACAAGGTGAGCCTCATGTTTCAAACAAAAAGTCGAATGAGAAATCTTACCACTGAATTCTCAAATCATGACTAGCAAGTCTCAGGCCAAGTGTCAAGTTCAGACAAACAAGTCCCCATAAAGACCAGCAAGACCAGTAACTGTCAAATTAAATATCACGTTAAAATAATCAAATCCTAAATTGGGACCAGCAGTTTCTAGGTCAATGCATAACAAAAGGTTTTCCAAGGTCAAGTTCTAACTCGGGACGGGCAGCTCCCAGGTCATATGAAGAGCAAGTATTTCAAAAACAAGTCTCAATTTAAAATCAGTTATTCACAAGATAAATCTCTTCTTTGGGCCAAAACAAATCAAATAATAATGAACTTTCATTTCAAGGCCAGCAAGTCCCGTGTGAAGGCCACTAAGTTCAAAGTCAATCAAGTCCCAAGTCAAGTCCAGCAATAGGTCATCACTGTGGCATTCCTCCAATGTTGAGGATGAAGGTTTTCATAGTTCAGATGTCATTTTGTAGTTAGTTGAGTTCTCATGTGGCTGATGAGTCTGATTCTTGACCTGAAGTTTCGGGTGCAGTGAGGGCATGCTGTTCCTGGGGGTATGGCTGGCCTCAGTTGCATTTCTTTCTCCTTTCTTCCTCGCCGCTTCTCTTCCAGCTCCTCACATCGTTTGGCTTCGAAGGTCTCTACTCCTTGTTTGATTGTTGTTCTCCAGAGTGGCCTGTCTCTCATGACGTCTTCTCAGTTGTTAGGATCCATGTTGCATTTCTTCATGTTGGCTTTCAGGACGTCTTTATAGCACTTTTTTGTCCGCCTCTGCTCCGTTTGCCTTGTTTGAGTTGTGAATAAAAGACTTGCGCAGGAGACAATCGTTTGCACAGTGCAGCTGCACGTTGGATTTGGGAGTGGTTGTTAGGTTGGCGTGGGTCAAACACACAGTGGACACGGCAGAGTGTCAGGCCGTTCTCCTGGATTTTCTCCTCCTGCTGAATTTTCTCTGGTGACCCTTTTTGATGCCAGACAGTGGTATTGCAACAAGACACAACTGGGCAGCAGCTTCTCGGTTTACAGTTTGTCTCGACGAAGCTAGCTAGCCCACTGTGGTATGCCACTTCTGGTAACAAAATTGGTGGGAGTTGGAATTTTGACAGCTCTCACTATTTGTGCTATTTTCATAATAACTTATTACTTGTAGCAATCTTTCATCACGTTTTGGACAGAATTCATCATAACCGAGTGATCCGCTGTCTGCTCTCTGATCTGTTAGCACGCCCAGATGTGCGGAGTGCAAACAATGGTCCCATGTCCTGCATGTGTTAACACTCTGAGGCATGCAATGTGTATTCTATGCATACGAAGGTCTCTGTATGGCAGCGATACAAATAACAAGCCATTGCCACTTATGGTTACAGGGTGCTCCCTGCCGAGCATGTGTTAACAAGCTGAAACGCGCATATTGATGACTTCCCGTTAGTGCCCCTGTGGGATGTGCAAATCAATGTCTGCTGACAGGACCCCTGTGTGGATGCCGAGCAATTGTCTGTTCTCTGTTTTGCGCACATAAGCACCGCACCAGCCCACCGCCGCCACGAACCAGGCGGCTGGCAGAGCATCGCACCAGCCCACCGTCACCATGAACCAGGCGGCCGGCAGAGCATTGCACCAGCCCACTGCCGCCACGAACCAGACGGCCGGTGGAGCATCACACCAGCCCAACACCACCACAAACCATGCAGCCAGCGGAGCATCACACCAGTCCACCACCACCACAAACCATGCAGCCAGTGGAGCACCGCACCAGCCCACCGCCGCCACGAACCTGACGGCTGGCGGAGCACCGCACCAGCCCACCGCCGCCACGAACCTGACGGCTGGCGGAGCACCGCACCAGCCCACTGCCACCACAAACCAGATGCCATGAACCAGACGGCCGGCAGAGCATCACACCAGCCCACCGCTGCCACGGACCTGACAGCTGGCGGAGCACCAGGCGTACGTAGCAGTTAAATCCCAGCAGCAGCAGGCCGAGTTGGACATTTTCCAAGTTCAGGTTCCAACTCAAGATTGACAGGACCCAAGTACGAAGACCAAGCACTCCAAAGACAAATCTCATTTTAAAACCAGAAAGTGGCAAAAACAACCACAGACGAACAACTCAAAGGCAAGTTCAAAGTCGGGAGACAAGACCAACAGCTATCAAAAAACATCCAACCTACTCTTTTTCAAACATGTAATTTATAATATTTAAGTTTGATTTTTATTATTATTATTATTATTATTTCTCTTTTGTCCTTTTGTTAATAATTTTAGTTTTTATGTGTTAAAGAGACTTCATTCATTCATTCATAAAATCTTAAGACAAAAATCATCAAGGCCTAAATCAAGATTAAGATGTTTCAAGTCAGTTCAAGCCCATCAGTTCCCAAGTTAAGTTTGGAGTTCAGGCCAACCATTCCCGAGCGAAGTCTGAAGTCCAGACCAACGAGTCCCAGTTCTGCTTTGTTATATATTTCACTTTGAGATCATTAATTAATGTGTGTGTGTGTGTGTGTGTGCATGTGCGTGTGTAGGTGACAGCAAAGGCCTTGCTGTATGTTGGTATGAACACTGCAGGTCTCTTCATCCATTACCTGTCCGACCGCATGCAGAGACAAGCCTTCCTCGAGACCAGACGCTGCATCGAGGGGCAAGTCAGGCTGGAGAGGGAAAACCACAGACAGGTAACCACTAGGTGGCACTGTTCTTGTTAATGGGTGTGGTCTAGGAACGTGCATCCATCAGTTTACTCTGAGCTCAATTAAATCGGTGTGTTCGGGTGTCAAAGCGTAATTTTAAAACTTGTAGCAGCGACAGATTTTCTGATGGACTTACAAAGAATTCAAGCTGTTATGTTTTATTAAAACAGATGCTGAACAGTTAATACATCTATATGTGTAAAATGTAAAACATCAAAAATATCGATTTCCTGACCTGAAATTTCAGTTTAAGGTTTCAATCTCAGCCTTTGTGTTGTAAATCAAAGTCAAAGTCAGCTTTATTGTCAATTCTTCACATGTACTAGACGTACAAGGAATCAAAATTGCATTTCTCACCTTCCCTCAGTGATGACAGGACAAGACATTACAAATTACATTACAGGCTCCCCAAAGCCTGTAATGCCATCGACCATCTCGTCTTGTATATCTTCTCCTTCCTTGATGTACACTCAACAAAAATATAAATGCAACACTTTTGGTTTTGCTCCCATTTTGTATAAGATGAACTCAAAGATCTAAAACTTTTTCCACATACACAATATCACCATTTCCCTCAAATATTGTTCACAAACCAGTCTAAATCTGTAATAGTGAGCACTTCTCCTTTGCTGAGATAATCCATCCCACCTCACAGGTGTGCCATATCAAGATGCTGATTAGACACCATGATTAGTGCACAGGTGTGCCTTAGACTGTCCACAATAAAAGGCCACTCTGAAAGGTGCAGTTTTGTTTATTGGGGGGGGGATACCAGTCAGTATCTGGTGTGACCACCATTTGCCTCATGCAGTGCAACACATCTCCTTCGCATAGAGTTGATCAGGTTGTCAATTGTGGCCTGTGGAAAGTTGGTCCACTCCTCTTCAATGGCTGTGCGAAGTTGCTGGATATTGGCAGGAACTGGTACACGCTGTCGTATGCGCCGGTCCAGAGCATCCCAAACATGCTCAATGGGTGACATGTCCGGTGAGTATGCCGGCCATGCAAGAACTGGGACATTTTCAGCTTCCAAGAATTATGTACAGATCCTTGCAACATGGGGCCGTGCATTATCCTGCTGCATCATGAGGTGATGTTCTTGGATGTTGGCACAACAATGGGCCTCAGGATCTCATCATGGTATCTCTGTGCATTCAAAATGCCATCAATAAAATGCACCTGTGTTCTTCGTCCATAAGAGATGCCTTCCCATACTATAACCCCACCGCCACCATGGGCCACTCGATCCACAATATTGACATCAGAAAGCCGCTCACCCACACGACGCCACACATGCTGTCTGCCATCTGCCCTAAACAGTGTGAACCGGGATTCATCCATGAAGAGAACACCTCTCCAACGTGCCAAACGCCAGCGAATGTGAGCATTTGCCCACTCAAGTCGGTTACGACGACGAACTGGAGTCAGGTCGAGACCCCGATGAGGACGACGAGCATGCAGATGAGCTTCCCTGAGACTGTTTCTGACAGTTTGTGCAGAAATTCTTTGGTTATGCAAACCGATTGTTTCAGCAGCTGTCCGAGTGGCTGGTCTCAGACGATCTTGGAGGTGAACATGCTGGATGTGGAGGTCCTGGGCTGGTGTGGTTACACGTGGTCTGCGGTTGTGAGGCTGGTTGGATGTACTGCCAAATTCTCTGAAACGCCTTTGGAGACGGCTTATGGTAGAGAAATGAACATTCAATACACGAGCAACAGCTCTGGTTGACATTCCTGCTGTCAGCATGCCAATTGCACGCTCCTTCAAATCTTGCGACATCTGTGGCATTGTGCTGTGTGATAAAACTGCACCTTTCAGAGTGGCCTTTTATTGTGGGCAGTCTAAGGCACACCTGTGCACTAATCATGGTGTCTAATCAGCATCTTGGTATGGCACACCTGTGAGGTGGGATGGATTATCTCAGCAAAGGAGAAGTGCTCGC
The DNA here is from genome assembly GCF_902500255.1 of Thalassophryne amazonica. Lineage (NCBI taxonomy): Eukaryota > Metazoa > Chordata > Actinopteri > Batrachoidiformes > Batrachoididae > Thalassophryne > Thalassophryne amazonica. The sequence goes on from NC_047103.1 coordinate 166,909,512, forward strand.
TGTCACAGATTTAGACTGGTTTGTGAACAATATTTGAGGGAAAATGGTGATAATTGTGTATGTGGAAAAAGTTTTAGATCTTTGAGTTCATCTCATACAAAATGGGAGCAAAACCAAAAGTGTTGCGTTTATATTTTTGTTGAGTGGAGTTTCTGTGACTTGTCTTATTTCTCGAGTCCTGTTTTCTGTGCTTTTGCATTTTCCCTTTTTTTTTGTCTTTTTATTTCTCGTCTCTGAATTTCCTTTCTTGTTTCTGTTGTGTTGGCTTTGTTTTGTTTTCTTTATATCTTTGTTTCGTTGCTTTGTATGTAAGTCTTCATCTCCTATGTGCCTTGTTTTATTTTACTTTATTTTTTGTCTTCTTTACATCTTCTTTTGTTTTGTCTTCATCTTATTTGTTTAGTATCCTATGTGCCTTGTTTTATTTTGTTGACTTTGTTTTGTCTTCTTTGTGTTTTTTGTCTGCTTTTTGTTGGTTTTGTCTCCTTTGTACATTCTTTTTTGTCTACTTGCCATTCACTTGTTTTGTCTCTTCTGTGTGTTCTTGTCTGTCCTCTTTGTTCTTTTCCTTTGTATTTCCTGATTTAATTCTCTGTTTCTTGTCTTGTCTTTGTTTGTTTGTGTCCTTGTTGTTGTTGTCTGTCCTCGTCAGGAACGTCTGGTCATGTCCATCCTGCCCCGTTTTCTGGTTCTGGAGATGATCGCTGACATGATGGCGATGGCCAAATATCTGCTGCCTCAGCAGTTCCACAAAATCTACATTCATCACTACAAACACGTCAGGTACGCAAACGCCAATGACGACTTTCATCCCATAACCTCCTCTGAACATTTCATCCTGACGTTATCAAATTCCTCATTAAATCTCGTCATAAAAACGTTTGTTTGCTAAATCAGGAATAATCTCAGAATTTCTGACATTAATTTAAGATGTAGATTGTTAAAACGAAGGTATTGGTGTTATTTTGAGAAACCAAGTCCTTCGGTCCTCTGAAACATAGTCAGAATACGCTGAGTCATGCTTTCACAGGATTTTATTTTTGCGATATATTTTTCTTTCTCTCCACAGCATCCTGTTCGCAGACATCGTCGGCTTCACTTCGCTCTCCCTGATTCTCTTGGCTCAGGAACTCGTCAAAACCCTGAACAAGCTTTTTGGATGATTTGACAAGCTAGCTGAGGTCAGGTTACCATAGCAACCAGTGAAACTCTCATTCATGTTTTGCTTGTTGTTTACACAATCAGGTTTGTTTTTAGACTTTTTAAAATTCAGGCTAAGAAATTTAGTTGAGTGGTTTTGGTTTTACTGTTTGTACTACAACCCCAATTCCAATGAAGTTGGGACGTTGTGTGAAATGTAAATAAAAACAATACAATGATTTGCAAATCCTCTTCAACCTATATTCATTTGAATACACCGCAAAGACAAGATATTTAATGTTCAAACTGATAAACGTTATTGTTTTTGTGTAAATATTTGCTCATTTTGACATGGATGCCTGCAACACGTTTCAAAAAAGTTGGGACAGGGGCGACAAAAGACTGGGAAAGTTGATGAATGCTCAAAGAACACCTGTTTGGAAAATTCCACAGGTGAACAGCTTAATTGGAAACAGGTGAGTGTCATGATTGGGTATAAAAGGAGCATCCCCAAAAAGCTCAGCCATTCACAAGCAAAAATGGGGCGAGGATCACTGACTCCAACAGTTTAAGAACAATGTTTCTCACAATTCAATTGAAAGGAATTTACGGATTCCATCATCTACAGTCCATGATATAATCAGAAGATTCAGAGAATCTGGAGAACTTTCTACACGTAAGGGGCAAGGCCAAAAAACATATTTATATGACCAGTTATCCATTTTCATGATGAAGTGGTATAGAGGAGAATTTTCTTAAAAAGAAGACCTGAAAGTTTAGCTACAAATTGCCAGACGGTACATCTGAGATGCAAGACTGGATTTGATCTGTTTTGGTGAAAGAAAATCCTTCTCTGCTCTACTTCACTATGAAACTAAGATGCAAAATACAAAGCTTGCACTGTGCACAGTTTCTCCAATCCAAGAGAAGCCAATATGGGTGAAATATGCTCTCTCCTTCTAGTCCCTGTTAGCACTCTAGCTGCAGCATTTTGAATTAACTGAAGGCTTTTCAGGGAACTTTTAGGACAACCTGATAATAATGAATTACAATAGTCCAGCCTAGAGGAAATAAATGCATGAATTAGTTTTTCAGCATCACTCTGAGACAAGACCTTTCTAATTTTAGAGATATTGCGCAAATGCAAAAAAGCAGTCCTACATATTTGTTTAATATGTGCATTGAATGACATATCCTGATCAAAAATGACTCCAAGATTTCTCACAGTATTACTAGAGGTCAGGGTAATGCCATCCAGAGTAAGGATCTGGTTAGACACCATGTTTCTAAGATTTGTGGGGCCAAGTACAATAACTTCAGTTTTATCTGAGTTTAAAAGCAGGAAATTAGAGGTCATCCATGTCTTTATGTCTGTAAGACAATCCTGCAGTTTAGCTAATTGGTGTGTGTCCTCTGGCTTCATGGATAGATAAAGCTGGGTATCATCTGCGTAACAATGAAAATTTAAGCAATGCCGTCTAATAATACTGCCTAAGGGAAACATGTATAAAGTGAATAAAATTGGTCCTAGCACAGAACCTTGTGGAACTCCATAATTAACCTTAGTCTGTGAAGAAGATTCCCCATTTACATGAACAAATTGTAATCTATTAGATAAATATGATTCAAACCACTGCAGCACAGTGCTTTTAATACCTATGGCATGCTCTAATCGCTGTAATAAACTTTTATGGTCAACAGTATCAAAAGCTGCACTGAGGTCTAACAAGGACAAGCACAGAGATGAGTCCACTGTCTGAGACCATAAGAAGATCATTTGTAACCTTCACTAATGCTGTTTCTGTACTATGATGAATTCTGAAACCTGACTGAAACTCTTCAAATAGACCATTCCTCTGCAGATGATCAGTTAGCTGTTTTACAACTACCCTTTCAAGAATTTTTGAGAGAAAAGGAAGGTTGGAGATTGGCCTATAATTAGCTAAGATAGCTGGGTCAAGTGATGGCTTTTTAAGTAATGGTTTAATTACTGCCACCTTAAAAGCCTGTGGTACATAGCCAACTAATAAAGATAGATTGATCATATTTAAGATCGAAGCATTAATTAATGGTAGGGCTTCCTTGAGCAGCCTGGTAGGAATGGGGTCTAATAGACATGTTGATGGTTTGGAGGAAGTAACTAATGAAAATAACTCAGAACAATCGGAGAGAAAGAGTCTAACCAAATACCGGCATCACTGAAAGCAGCCAGAGATAACGATACGTCTTTGGGATGGTTATGAGTAATTTTTTCTCTAATAGTTAAAATTTTATTAGCAAAGAAAGTCATGAAGTCATTACTAGTTAAAGTTAAAGGAATACTCGGCTCAGTAGAGCTCTGACTCTTTGTCAGCCTGGCTACAGTGCTGAAAAGAAACCTGGGGTTGTGTGTCAACAATCATATAACTTACCAACAACTTATGGTACGCATATGCAGGACATATGAGACATACACTGGCATAAGTAGAAAATATTATGCATGTCCAAAATGTTTTGACAAACTCCCCGTATTAAAACGTATATCAGCGTGCTTCAGTGTGCTCTTAACTTATACATAAATTAACCATAATTTATTAGACAAACACCAGCGTATTGGGCTTATTTTTCATACATCGGCACAATGGCTAAATCATCAAGGTCTGACAAGGCTAAAAGTCGCACCATTTTTACCCAAGCCCAGTATATGGCCATCGGGTATCGGGAAGGCCTTGTGTCCGTCTGTCTGTCCATCTGTGCTCGGCATAAGTCCAGTCGTATTGCTGCCAGGATCTTCAAATTCACAGGGAACATTCTTGGGACACAGACCTTGGACAAGTTCAAAGATGGCTAACCTTAACCTATTTTAAGAGGTCAAAAGGTCACATTCTGTTTCCTGTTGTTATGCTCATATGGCTGAGGGTATTTTGGTATTGCATATACGTATTTCTCTGCTATAATCTGTTTAATTTGGGATTTTTTATTATTAGCATTTATTCTTTTATTATTAGAGTTTATTTGGTTTAGTGTTTTGATTTCTGGGAAAGTCGGAATAAATAGTCTTTCTAATTATTCTTATTAATAACAAATGTGTTATTTTATTATCATTATTATTATTATGTTATGTAAGTTTCAGCACATCCCCAATTAGTATAAAAAATAAAATGTGAGTTTATACTTTGGAAAATACGATAGTAAAACATTAAGTTTGTAATAATAATAATAATGATAATGATAATAATAAATTTAAATAAATAAAATTGACCTAAACTGAACTTTGCTCTCACATAGTCCAATGACAAAGTTTTATTCCCCCTCCCCCACTTAAAAAAATCTTAACACTTAATAAACATGTCCTTAGTTGACATTATATATTTTCACATTACAAAAATCATTTAAAATATAAATAAATCCACATTTGACTGCATAAATAAATTAAAAGTTGCTTGCTTGACCAGAATTTCTAAAATTGCCTAAATGTCATCTATGGATGGACACCCTCCCACCCCACCCTAAAATGTCTTGACTAAATGTCCTCACTAAACACATTATTTTTGTATTATTTTTCTCAATTGACTGAACTGTCAATTGAGAAAAAGACAACAATAATCCTGTTTGATCCAATTTTAACACAATAGTGATCTGTTTATTCCAAATAAAGGGCATACTGGGGGGGGACCGAAGCTTAACCTGGTGATCATAGTGGGAAGGCAGGATTCGCCCTGCACAGTCCACCAGTCTGTTGCAGTCACATATGGACAGACAAACACATTCAATTTAAAGCTATGGTCAATTTAAAGTTTCCAGTCCACCAAACCTGCATGTCCTTGGACATGGGAGGAAGCTGGAGCAGCCGGAGGGAATCCATGCGAAGGACATGCAAACTCCACACAGAATGGACCAGGTGGGAAACGAACCCAGGACCTTCTCGCTGTGAGGCAACAGTGCTAACTGCTAAGCAGCCGAGCCGCCACTTTGATGTTTTATATAAAAAAAATTGTGAGAAGAAATAAATGTAACACACTTTTGTAAAAGTTTGGCTTTGTAATGTTCTATTCTGTTCTCAGGCAGATTCATATCTCACTAGGTTTCCAAGTACTCACTGACAACACGCATAAATATCGACATTGCTAATTCGCAGTCTGTTTTTACTGTGTTTGATTTGGCTGACAGGGCTGTTCTCTGGGACATTGTGAGAATTCCTGGAATCTCTAGTGCGTTGCTGAACATCGTAGCTGGCCTCTACACAGGTACGGTGAGTGGTTTGTGGACTGAGGGCATAACCTCTGACTGAATTCTGGCAATCAGTGCTTGCATGGACTGGGTGTTGGGTAGGGTTGTGGAGTCCTGTGGCTTATTTGTATTTGTCAAATCTTTGCTCAGTCAATGGCTACCTTGACTGCAGCTGTTGAGAAGCTGAGTAAGGAATGATAAATGTCTGGGTTTGCAATTGTCCTGGGTCAAGACTAAGAGCCGTGCTTCAGATGACTTCCTGGACTTTGCCATAAGAAGTGTATCTGTGTAGGGTGAAAGTGTCAAACTGTAGAGAGATTTACTTATCTTAGCAGCAACATTCCTGTCTTTATGTCTTTGATCTTTAAGGTGAGACATGCCCCAGAACAGGTTGTGACATCACGGAGTCAGAGTTTTTTTGGCAATGCTGATACAGTTGCAGGAGAACAAAAAGTCTTTGGGTCTTTGTACTTCCTATCTTACTCTGTGGTTGTTAGACATGGATACTAAACCAGTGAACTAAGGCGAAGACTGCATGTCTTTGGTACTAGGTCTCTTCGGAGTATTGTTGGGCGCTATTTGAATGACTTTGTGTCAAGCAAACAGTTCCTTAGGGGGAGAATTAAATGAGGAATGCCTATTGCATTGTGTCGAACGTCAACTTTGACATTTTGACGATGTGATGTGCTTCTCTGGGATTAATCCAGCATTGAGGTGCCTCAGTGCTGAGGACCCCATCAACTGGGCAATACCAACATCCACGTATCGCCTGGCTGTGACAGATGGAGGCTACTTTTGGGGAGGTAGGGATGGACCAGCTGTCTGCCTGAGTGGTTTTCATCCAGGATCCAAGTTGCATTGATGACATGCCCAGTTATAATGCTGCGATTACACATAGGCAGGACACATTACGAATGTCATATTTGCATCATTCTTGGCACATTCCTGACATTCTTAACGTGACATAACGCATCTGAATAGTTTCTTAATAGTGTGTGTTGGTGCGTGATATTTGTGATTTTCGTGGAGCATGCTTTTGGCTGTCAAAAAATCTTCCACGAATATCACGCACCACCCTCATTTCGCCTCATGTCGTGGAGATCGCAACTGAGCGTGTTGATCCATCTTGATTAGTGGTGATCCTTAATAGATCATGACTGTTGTGTGGGCTGCTGAAGAGGAGGTACTGCTGGCCCACCACCACCAGAGGGCGCCCTGCTTGGAGTGCGGGCTCCAAGCACGAGAGGGCGCCAGACCCAGAAGAAGTGACAGCTGTCACTCATCCTCTGCACCAGCTGTCACTCGTTCATCATTAACACCATAAAAGCCGGACTGCAACTCCACCTCCCCGCCGAGAAATCGACTACCATTACCAAGGTAATTTCTCTGTGAACTTAAGACTGTATATCTGTCTAAACTCTTCTTTACAGCCGTTTTCCTGTCGGTGAGACTCGTCTGTGGAGGTGGCGTTTGAGGTGTTCAGCGACGGCTTCGCAACACCTCCCACCCAGATAAGTGCTCAAACAGGAGCTGCACGAGTGTGTGCTTGGAGGTGGAGGCGCTTCCTCCCTCGTTAACTGTGGATTTACTGAGTGTGCGGACTCACACTCACTCATCATATTTCTGCTTTCTGCCAGCAGTACCAGGGTCGACAGCCGAAGACAGAGGCCACCTGGGGACTCGGGACTTGGCGGCTCCGGTGTTCTTCAGACCGTTGGTGGTGGAAGCCGTGTGGGACGCAGCTTCTCTCTCGTCGGGGGTCTTCTATCTTCGAGCCTGCCCACACGTCACCTGGTGTTAAATTGACTGTGCAGATTATAGTACGTTTCGTTGTGTATTATCGCAACATTAAATTGTTACCTTTTTGGCTTATTCATTGTCCGTTCATTTGCGCCCCCTGTTGTGGGTCCGTGCTACGACACCTTCCCAACAATGACAGCGTTCTTCTCTGAAGTGCGTACGATTAAACCTTGCTGCACTACATTCAGTTTCATTGCTGCAGTATGCTGAAGAAGGACAGTGACACCAAGTTGGCTAAAAGTCTCGTTCCAATGCTCCTCGGTGCGCTCCTGCAGGTGTTCCACCTGCTGCTGCTGTGCCTGATGTTTGGGAAAATGAGCGAGACGAGACCACGTGGAGCCACACATCCACACATCTCTGTCTTCTCCTCCTCTCTGCACCACTGCATGGCGCAGAGACCAACTAAGCATGCAATCCCAAAGTTCTGCTGTGGATTTTGAGGAGCAAACTGGAGCAATCTGAATTGCTCAGCAGCTGACGGTAGGATGAATATGGGTGCCTGTGTGTTTAGACAAGTCGCCTCATTTTTTTTTGTCTTGCTTAGGTCTCAGCACTTGTGTCAGAAGGGAATTTGCGTTGTCCTCATGGCGATGTTTGTTGTGGCCGTCCTTTACAACAGCAGACAGTTGAGTTCTGCTGAACTCCATTAAGTCCTATTCGTCTGAGGAAACCAAATAAAAGCCAATCAGTTGGATAGAAGTACTGTCATCTTTTACTACCTGCTCGCTCTCCACCTCCATGACTGCCTGATGCCCCGCCCACCAGCTGTTGTTCTTCTTAATTGGTAGCTAGAGGCAACTGCAAGATTGGGAGCACAATGAGTGTCTACTCTTCAACATCCTGCCCGCCCACATTGCTCAACACGTCCTGGAGAGGGATCGTAATAACGAGGTACCCTTCCGCCATTGTGGTTGCTCTTTTGCTGTGTGTTGCTGAGTATTTTACTTTTACATGTGTTTTTGTTTGCACACAGGAGCTGTATGCGCAGTCGTACGAGCGGGTTGGAGTCATGTTTGCCTCTTTGGCCGGCTTCTCCGATTTCTACGAGCAGAAGGAGCTTGTTCACAAACGTGGAGTGTCTCCGCCTACTCAACAACATCATCTCTGACTTTGACGAGGTCATCCAGACACACATTGACATCCATTTGTTTTTCACTGCTTTTGATGAGCAGTGTTGTGGCCAATGCATTATTAGAGATAAAAAAGAAAACTGCACATACAATTATATATGTTCATAAAAATGAGAAACAACATGGACTTTTATATTCAAAAATGTATATATTATGTAGGCAACTTCAGGAACGGAACATAATTTCAGTAAAAAAAATAGTGTTCTGTATTGCATCGGTGATTTTTTTGGTATAAATTGCTCTTATACGATTGTAAAATTCCATAAGGACACCTGCCCCAAGGAGGCTAGTCCTAAGACAGCCAGGCCCAGGGAGGCTAGGCCCAAGGAGCCAAGACCCAAAGCAGCCAGGCACAAGGAGCCAAGGCCAAAGGAGGCCAAGACCAAGATGGCTGGTCCCAAAGAGGCTGGGCCCAAGGAAACCCAGCCTGAGGACACCCAGCTCAAGGAGGCCAAGATCTTAATGAGCATCAAACCACTGCAACACTCTCGATGGCTCTCACTGACATAAAGCTGTGCTTACACATAACGACGGCAAGTCACAAATGCCACGAAGTATACATTCTTGGCTGCTGAACATGAATGTGATGATTCGGGGAAGAGGCGTCAGGTGTCCTCAGGAACTGCTGCAACCTGTTACCACGTGTTATGATTAATGGCACGTGTTACTGGCGAATTATCAGGAACCATTACACACGGTCAAGAGTAATGTTCAACGTTATTGCGCACTGTTGCGCACAATCACGCATAACAGCGCATTGTTAAGTTCTGTCACGTTGTGAATGAGGCAAGTTGTCTCCACACACCCCCATATTCATCCAACCGTCAGTTGCTGAACAATTCAGATCCCTCCGGTTTGCTCCTCAAAATCCACAGCAGAAGAACTTTGTGATTGTATGCTTAGTTGGGCTCTGTGCCATGGAGTGGCGCAGAGAGGAGGAGGAGGAGGAGACACAGAGAGCCAGATGTGTGGCTCCACACAACTCTCATCTCACTCGTTTTTCCAAACATCAGGTATATGCAGCAGGTGGAACACCTGGAGGGTCGCGCTGAGGTGCACTGGAACAAAACTTTTAGCCGACTTGGCATCACTGTCGTTCTTCAGCATACTGAAACAATGAAACTGAATGTGGTGCAGCAGGGTTTAATTGTGCACACGTCAGAGAAGAACGCTGTCACACTCTATTAAGGATCACCACCAGTGATGCCGGTAATGCATTACTTAGTAACGCGTTACTCTAATCTAACCACTTTTTTTAGTAATGAGTAATCTAATGCATTAATCTTTCCAAATCAGTAATCAGATTAAAGTTAATTCTAGAAGTCACTGTGCGTTATTATTATTTTGGCATTGTGGGTCGATAGCAGCATTAAACTTGGTCCGTGGGCAGGCGGTCGGGGTTCGACTGAACTGCCCACTTTAAGCGAGCTGTGAGCTTTTCATTCACGGTTTTCTGCAGCAGCTACGACTCGTCCTCACCTGTTAAAGTGCGACGACAACAGCACACCTGCACTGAGCTTTACAAACACATTTTTATGCCTTTTTTCTCCTTTATTTAGAATTCTGAGCTGAGCCGCTCCGTATCTGCTCATTAAAAACAGCTGATCCTCCGCGACGCGTCAACAACTAACACTATTTTCCACTCAAATGTACCTAAACTCTCTTTCTGAGGACCACATGATGTGAAAACGCAATAAAACTTTCTTACCTGTAAATCTGGTCATGTTTTCTGCATAAATAAATGTTATCCATTATTTGTGCTCAAACGCCAAAGCAGGGGCGAATCCAGATGGAATGGGGGCGTGGGGCAAGGATGTGTCCCCCCTACAACACCCCTAGATTAAAGGTCCAGTTTTGAAGCCTTTTTTTACTACAACTACTAATAATACTTATAATAATAATAATTTCGACAAATAAAATGTTTAGAGAGAATTTAAATGTTAGAAAAATGTTAGAAAGAATTTAATAGTTACATTATTAACAATGTAGGTTAGAAATAGTACGTTTTACTGTTACAGTGCTGTCAACAGTTAAATATGAGGTCAAGAAAGAGTTCTTTATTTTACTTTTTAGAAAACAAGTATTTATTTTCATTGAAGTCAAGAAAGGGTGACCACAAAGTGAGTTTTGGCAAAACAGGTATCACTGTCATGTTGAGGTGGCAGAGGGTTGTTGTCAGCAGCTGGGGAAAGTAACTAAAAGGTAACTAGTAATCTAACATAGTTACTTTTACAATTGAGTAATCAGTAAAGTAACTGTGGCAACACTGATCACCACTAATCAAGATGGATCAACACACTCAGTTGCGACCTCCACAACATGAGGCGAAATGAGGGTGGTGCGTGACTTTCGTGGAAGATTTTTGACAGCCAAAAACATGCTCCATGAAAATCACGAATATCACGCACCAACACGCACTATTAAGAAACCTATTCAGATGCGTTAAGTCACGTTAAGAATGTCAGGAATGCGCCAAGAATGACGCAAATATAACATTCATAACGCGTCCTGCCTATGTGTAAACGCACCATAACAGATTCCATTTAGCTATCATCATACTTTGAATGTCTTGAGACAAAAAGATGAACAAACATGTCAGAAAACAGAATGCTGAATTAAGGAGCATCTTGTTCCTACGACACGTAGCTGCTAATGAACTGGAAATCCTTGAAATGAAGTGAAATCTTCGAAGGACACTGAGTCTATGCAGCCGGATCTGTTCAAATGACTGAATGTTATCGTCACTTCTCGATCTTTCGGTTTGTTCTCTGCTTCCTCTGCTGCTCAGGTAACACAATGTGAACATATGGAGCAAGTCACAGAAAGTCTACAGTTCTTTGAAAGCAGAGTTACTCGCATTTTAATGCCTGTGGGCCGTCCTTGTCTTTTCTCTAATTTACAAAATGCTTGTTACCAAAGGATACAGTGTAATATGCATGAAGTAACAGGATACACGAGAAAGCATTTTTAAAAGCATCAAATGAAATCAAGATGCTGTTTTTAGGAGTGTGCGCAGGACTGGCATCACCTAAGCGAGCTTCTGCTGTTCTCGCTGGCCATGCAGGAAACACTCCGACACATCAACATCCAAACAGGAAGCTGCTTCCAGCTGCGTGTGGGTGCGTGTCGCACAGAAAACACTGTCAATCACTTCAGTCAATCATTGACAGGGTGACGTGTAATTTGTTCCGACTGCCACAAACACACAGTGATCCCTGAAACAGCGGCCAATTGTGCAATAAGGATCAAATTCCACTTCTCAACATGCAGAAAGGTGTTTTTTGTAAATACTGGGGGGGCTGTTGGAGGTACTAGACTGTTAAAAAAAATTTTGATTGTGTGACACCTTTTTCAATTTAAATAATAAAACTTTCGTTTCATTTTGGTATTTTTCTGCAATACAAAAATCAATTTATGCTGAAACGTATATTTCTGATCATTTTATAACTGAGTAGTTTCCGGCAGCTTTGTTCATGTTGTCATAGGACACAGGACACCTACAAAGAAATACATTTTTATTTTTTTTTTTTTGTTTTATTGGGAAATGGAAAGGTTAACTGGTCACTTTCTTGGAAAAAAAAAACAAAAAAAAAATACATTTTGTTTTTGTTGATGTGAGCAGGCTTTGAGTGAGCAGTGGTCCACCCCCCTCGTCGGATTTTTATTGTGAGGAAAATGTCTGAACGATTTGGAGCTTTGCTGCATCAAATTTTTCCAGAAACTGTGAGAGACAGCCAGGTGGAAACCATTCGGAAGATTCAGATGGCTTTCAGGGACGATTCTATGGGGATCACACAGATTAAGGAGTGTTACAACCGGTTTAAAGACGGCGCACAATGGCGGAGGACGCACCGCGCTCCGAGCGGCGATTCACAGGCTGAAACGACCAGATTATTTCCAAACTGAACGCTGTGTTGACGTTGGACGTCATCTGACTACTACAGAAATGGCAGAAGAGGTGGACATCAGCACTTTTTTGGCACATTCCACTGTTACAGGAGTTTTTGTCATGGAAAGAGGAGCGGAGGAATTTGCCACGGAGCCACTAATGGTGCGGGACAAAAGCACCTCCGTGTTGGTCTCACAGGACATGTTGTAACATACCCAGCTCTTGCACCATTCGGAAGATTCAGACGGCTTTCGGTGGCTTTTCAGTCGTGTGATTATCCAAGAAATTATGGACAAGCTGGACATGCCACAACATGTCCTGTGAGACTTCATCACTGTGTTGCTTTTGTCCCGCGCCATTAGCGGCTCCGTCCCGACACGCGAATTCCTCCGCACGTCTTTTCATGACAAAAACTCCTCTAACAGTGGAATGTGCCGAAAAAGTGCTGATGTCCACCTCTTCTGCCATTTCTGTAGTAGTCAGACGACGTCCCGGATCAACACAGCCTTCACTTTGGAAATGATTTGGTCGATTCAGCCTGTCAATCGCCGCTCGGAGCGCGGCGCACCCTCCGCCATTCATTGTGCGCCGTCTTCAAACCGGTTGTAACACTCCTTAATCTGTGTGATCCCCATAGAATCATCCCTGAAAGCCATCTGAATCTTCCGAATGGTTTCCACCTGGAGGTCTCTCACAGTTTCTGGAAAAATTTGATGCAGCAAAGCACCAAATCGTTCAGACATTTTCCTCACAATAAAAATCCGACGAGGAGGGTGGACCACTGCTCACTCAAAGCGTGCTCACAGGTGAATGACACAAACGACAGGCGTGAAAAAACTCACGCATGCGCACGAAGGTTCAAGCTTGGCTGATGCAAGCGCACATGATTCAAATCCATATAGTTTTTGCAAAAAATAAAAAGGTCGGATAGTTTTCTAACAGACCTCGTATTTGGACATTTCATAATACATTTTCTCTCTTCACCCACATATAAAGAAAAATCTAAATTGACGAATTTCACAGGTGTAAAAGCCTTTACACGTTACAGTGTATTGTTTAAATTTAAAAATGTACATTATAAATTTTTCCAAAACTAATTCCTTATTAAAAGCTCCAGATTTTACACCAGAAAGGTTTTTTTTAAAACATAGAAATATTTTAATCGTTCATTTTAATTTTTCTCATAACACAAAGATGATGAAAAAAAAATTAAACACTACTTTATAATCAAAATTCTAGGCTGCCAAAATGTTACACAGAATTATTATTCTGTGTAACGTTTTGGCAGCCTAGAATTTTGTGTTATTTAAATTTTAAAATATATATCTGCATACATCACGAATATTTCACGTCTTTTTTTTTTTTGCTCACTTTAATAAAAATAAAATAAATGTACAAATTTTAGTTTTCTTTTTTTTTTGCATCAGAAAAGGATTTTTTTTTTTTTTTTGAAAAGTATGCCGTGTTTTCCACTGTGTCACCTCTGACCCCGTCACTAGGCATCGCTCATGGCCCAGTTATTGCTGGTGTGATCGGTGCCACCAAACCTCAGTACGACATATGGGGGATGACGGTTAACGTGGCGAGCAGGATGGAAAGCACTGGAGTCAGAGGACGGATACAGGTGACAAAGTCTTGTGTGTTTTTATTTATGAACTTTATGCTTTTGCATCAAACACTACTGCTAGCTAACAGTACATCGGCAGCGTCTATAACAGTGCTGCCACTTGTAGACGCTGGTATTTGCTTGATGTTCATGTTTTCATTCTGCTGTCTTTGAGTGGCTTCTTCTGCAGTTTTTGTAGGATACCAGACAATAACTACACTGCCATCTAGTGTTATAGTTCTCTTCAGTCGGTCTTGGTTTGAGGAATAAGAGCATAAAAGTATCTGTGTGCTTCAACAAGATACTTTTGGACAAATTTGGGAATTTCTGAGTCATTCTCTTCTACTTTTCAATGTTGTCTCTGAAACAACATGAACAAATTTCAAGAAGGATCTGGAGGGAAAATTGGCGTATTGAATGTCTTCGCCACAGCTGCACACATGTCCAGTCGACTATTTTTGACCTCTCAAACTCTTAATTCACCTCAGGTCCCAGAATCCACCAGCTGCATCCTTGTGGAGCGAGGCTTCCTACGGCAGCTCAGAGGAGACATTTACATCAAAGGCATCAGTGAATGCCACGGCAAGGTCAGATACAAAAAAGATGGAAATATTTGTAGTTTAGATCGGAATAGAAATAATTAAGTTCCTTGATATAATAATTGAAAAAAGTCTGGTATTCAGACTCAAACTGATAGCAAATTACTTCAAAGGGCTCAAAATTAAATCTATATTATAATAGACAAGTGGCCTCTGTGTGTCCATGTGTATGGCTTCAATCACTAAAAAACTGGGGAGAGCTGACACTTGCTGTTTGATATGCTTATGTATTTTGGGTCAAGGATGGTGCTGCAAAAAACGAGAGTTGACATGACTAATAGTTTTGGAGAAATTAGAGATATTAGCGAACAACAGTGAATAATGGATGTTATGTTGCAATGCAGGAGTTCGGGGTTTAATTGGTTTAGTCAGTTTAGTTAAGTGTCATGTTGCCGTTACCATGAGTGAAAAGTGTACTGCGTTTGATGTCTTTCTCTGTTTCTCTGTTTCTGATGTCTGTCTCTGTTTGTGGGTGTGTACAAATAAATGCACCTGCTTGTGGCAGATTACAGAAAAGACAAAAGGCTCTGCATGCATATAACATTGATTACGGACAAACTGGGGAGAGCTGACATTTGCCATTTGGTATGTTTTTGTATTTTCGATCCAAGAATGAAATGCCACCAAAATGAACCATTGATAGGACTAATATTTTTGGAGAAACTCAAACAATGAAGGAAGCCACCAAGACACCCATGGCATCTCTGAAAGAGTTATACATAATTTTCATTGGCTGTGATTGAAGAATGGAACAGAGGAAGTCATTAATAGAAAACATCCCTCCCACTGTTTGCATGTGTCAAAGAAAAAGCGATAATTTAGTTGAAATAAATAATACTGATGTTGTTTCCTGCAGGTGCGAACGTATTTCATGTGCGGTTGGGCAGCGCACTTAAGCATTGTGGAGCGCGGTGGCGGTGGCAGCATTTGTGGTGGGCGGGGCCTCACCCAGAGCAGGAACACTTTGGGAGCAGTCGTCTACAGTCTGGTCCAGGCCCGCAAGAGGGAGAAGCTCCGAGAGGAGAACCGAGGCTTCCACCTCATGGAAGTGTCGTAGGACTAAAAGACATCTGCTGGGGTTTGTTTGATTTTTTTTTTTATTTGTTTTTTAGCAGCAGAAATGGGCGTGTACACAAATTCTGAGGACAAGAGGTTGGCAGGCACAGAGGGACATGATGTCTACAGCGACTGGAAGACGTATTGCTAGAAAAAAGTGATTGGAACCAGTCATGGTGATGTTGTACACCCAAAATGGAGCTTGATTGAAGCGCACGCTGTTTCCACCCTTACGGCAGACTGAGTGCAGAAGCTCATGGAGGATGTGAAGATGTTAGGAAGTGATGGCACACAGCTGAAGGAGTTATTTGTAAAGGTCCTTTGTTCCCTCAGATCTTCAATGCATTTTACAATACATTAAAACACAAAAACTGTACGAACTCAAAACCAGTACCTTGAAGACGAAGGACTCATGGCGGCACATAAGGCTCAACCTGTTCCATTACATCAGGCTGTACACAACCATTTAGCATCTTACAGGTCAGCAGCACAACCTTGGAATCCACTCTTCTATGAACAGGGAGCCACTGATGGGACTAATATGATCAAGTGTCCTGGATCTGGTCCAAAGTCAAGATACTAGGATTCCATGCAATTTTTGAAAATAAAAGTGTTTCTGTGAAAAATGTGACAATTCCAATTTTGACATTCTTTTCTCATTGCTTTGAATGTTCTGCTTTTCATCTACATATGTCAAATAAATGCTTTGTTTTGTTTTTTCCCTATGACATTTTAACTGTTTTGTTGGATTTGTCCACATGGAAGAGACCAGTCCAGCAATAAAATGGTTTCCAAGTCTGTGCTTTAGAATATGTGTCTGTGTCCTTGGACAAGACACTTCACTCAGCTGTAAATTGGCGCCGGTCTTGGCTGGGGAGGTAACCTGATGGACTGTCGTCCTGTACATGGGAAGTCATACTCATCCGCTTTGAGATATTTGAGATATAGTATCTGGCAATAGGCACCACCAATAGGACCTGGACTTACTTTTCTACTACTGAAGATGGAGACATTATTTATAAAAATTGTAATTCTGAAATGGTTCAACTAAGCTACATGGGATGTGCAGTCAATACTCTCTGAGTGCCAGTCCCAACCCTGGATAAATGAGTAGGGCTGCATCAGGAGGGGCATCCGTATACAACAAGCCAACATAACCATGCAGAGTACCAGATCGGTCGAGGCCCGGGTTAAGAACGACTGCCACAGGTGCTGTTGCCCAACAGGGTGCCAGCAGAAATTGTGCTACTGCTGGGTGAAGATAAAGAGGAAGAGGAGGAGAACTTGTCCACAGACAGCGGGAGAAGAGGAAAACGAGAAAGGTGGAAGTGAAAGTCGGGACTTTAAATGTTGGCAGTATGACTGGTAAAGGGAGAGAGTTGGCAGATACGATGGAGAGGAGAAAGGTAGACATATTGTGTGTACAAGAGACCAAGTGGAAGGGAAGTAAGAGCAGGAGCATAGACGGTGGGTTCAAGTTGTTGTATTATGGTGAGGACAGGAAGAGAAATACTGTTGGGGTCATTTTAAAAGAAGAGTATGTTTAGAGTGTGTTGGAGGTTAAGCAAGTGTCTGGCAGGGTGATGAGTGAAGTTGGAAATTGAAGGGGTGATGCTGAATATCATCAGTGCTTATGCCCCCTGCAAGATGGAGAAAGATTTTTGGAGTGAGTTAGATGAGGTGGTGGAGAGTGAAGCCAAGCATGAAAGAGTGGTGACAGGAGTGGACTTCAATGGGCATGTTGGTGAAGGGAACAGAGGTGATGAGGAACTAATCGGTAGATATCGTATCAAGGACAGGAATGTGGAAGAACAGATGGTAGATGATTTTGCAAAAAGGATGGAAATGGCTGTGGTGAATGGTAAATGGACTCATTTATATCGCGCTTTTCCATCTGCATCAAACGCTCAGAGCGCTTCACCCCGATGTGAGGCTGCTGCCATATAAGGTGCCCACTACACACCGGAAGCAACTAGGG
Organism: Thalassophryne amazonica; assembly: GCF_902500255.1. Lineage (NCBI taxonomy): Eukaryota > Metazoa > Chordata > Actinopteri > Batrachoidiformes > Batrachoididae > Thalassophryne > Thalassophryne amazonica. The sequence goes on from NC_047103.1 coordinate 166,926,919, forward strand.
GATTAAGGACCTTGCCCAGTGGCCCTTAGTGATTTTCTGGTCAGGGTGGGATTTGAACTGAGGATCCTCTTGTCTCAAGCCCAACACTTTAACCACTAGACCATCACCTCCTCTACTTTAATACCTACTTTAAGAAAAGGGAGGACCACAGGGTGACATAAGAGTGGAAGAAGACACACGGAGGTGGACTACAGGAGATGCAACTTTTGTTTTGTTGCTGGTAGTTGCTACTTTTATTTACTTTCTTATTTTTACTCTCAATCCGGTTTCATTTTAGGTTGATGAAGACCAGAATGAACATTATAGTCTGCATTCCTCTGTGTACAAGCAGCATGTAGGCTACTTATGTCATAAGCGCGCACGTGTGAGGCATATTTGAATGTTGCATCGTATAAATAGCAGAAAACTGAGCATGACTTCAGACCGGGTTTTTGTTAGTCTCTGGTAAAATGGCTTTCTCCAGCGCTGCACCTTTTACGACAAAAACAGCCGTAAACGCACAGATGAGTGCGAGCACATTTGCTACGTAAACAACTTGGACATTGTGCATGAAAATAACACATGTGCCACTTAGAGATTAGCTATGACACTTGTGCAGTGCTTTGCACCGAGGATAAAACAGGGCCCATGTTTTGGGTTGAGCTAACCAGCTAGCCTAGCTTTGGTAATCCAACAGTAGAGCAAATCAGCTAACTTGGCTAGTTAGCATGTGCAGTAGTTTGCTCCAGTGCATGTTTGTTATCTTAGCATCAACCACTGAGTCGTGTTGCTTTCTGACTTTTTTTTTTTTTTTGGTCTTTTACGGCTTTAACATGGACGGGTTTTTCAAGTCTTTCATTTCGTGAGACATTATTCTCACATGGCTCTTCTTCAGACGACTGCAGTCATATGCAGGTCACACGCTAATCGTAGCATAAAATCAACTAGATTAAAGTGCTGCATCATGAATAGTGAATCTGTGTAAATGACAGGAAGAAGTTTTGTTCTCAGTGAGACAATTTTATGTCAAGCTAAAACGTTTTTGCTGTGGTTGGGAAGAAATATTATATTTTGAACTTCAGACAAACACTGAAATCTGCAGGTTGAAACCAACAACCACTGCAGAAGTGATGATAATTCTTTTAACAGATGTAAAAAAAAAAAACGTATCATGAGTGGATTAAGTTGCAGACACATTTGTGGATTAATAACTAACAGCTTTGACTATCTGTGTCAATACTAACCTGTTTTTCTGATCTAAACCTTCAGTCTGAGCCCAAACAAACAATTGATTAAGCGATAAGATAAAAATACGTCATGTTTGTCTCACATTTAAAGTTCAAGTTCTATTTGTATGATGTTCTGTCATTAATATGATTTTTTTTTCTCAAAGAAAAAACAAATACAAAAGTTATTCAGTCCTGTATTTAAATGATTTTTTAACTAAAAATAAAGGAATACATTCAGCGAAACATACTTGCATTAAAAGCGTGTTGTTCTGAATTTTTATACTTGAATGTAAGTGCAACATATAGAATTTAAATGTCTGCACACTCACTCACTCACTCACTTACTCATCTTCAACCACTTACAAACACATTCACACCCACTGACAGTTTAAAGTTTCCAGTCCACTTAACCCACATGTCTTTGGATGTGGGAGGAAGCAGAGCACCCAGAGGGAATCCACACAAACACGGGGAGAACATGCAAACACCACAAAGAAAGGCCACAGGTGGAAATCGATCCTGTGACCACTTTGCTGTGAGACAGTGCTAACCACTAAGCCACTGTGCCGCCATTTATGAACATATGGTGTGTCAGGAAAGAAGATATCTTGAGCTGGAAACGACGTTGAACACTGAGGAAGGTAAAAAGGACGCGGACCGAGTGGCCAGACTAAGCTGTGCTGATAAACAAGAAGAGTGTGTTGAGAAGGTGAATATGTTTCATATTCCATTATAAAAAAATTACCATAATTCTTTCTCTAATAAAATGAAGTACAGGAAGTAGTTTCTTTGTCTTTATTGCATTCCTTTATACAACAAATTTCAAAGGAGTTAAATTGTGTCTAATCTTCATGGTCCATATTTGTTATATGGTCATGGTGTAACCATTCTCTCTTGCCAAGGAACAGCACCTGCAGCAGACAAGTCATAGTGTGATGAGTAGTCACGCTGTTCTTTGGCATCTTTCTGGGTTTGGAGACCAGACAGATGCATCAAGGTCTCTGTTTGATGTCCTGCTATCAGATTATGTGTTGCATTTTTCTCATGGTCCACATTTGTGGACACCAGAAGGTATCTGCTGAGGATGAGGTTGTGTAGAATACAGGCTCATGTGGTTATTAGGTTGATTGTGTCTGGATGCTGTTGCATTGTTGAAATTAGATCATGAAGAGATGTTATATCCATCATGAACTGTGTTTTACAGATACATCATCCATCATTAAAAGGAATGGAAATGCTACTGTTTTGGCCAACCATTCCAGTAGAGATATTACAAATAATAACCTCTTAGACAAGATTCCAAATGCGTTCTCCACCATCCAATGAGCACAAGACAGCCTGTAGCTGTAGATAATTTCTCTGTGATTCTGGGAGCGGAGAGAGAATGATTTCATCACCCAAGTTCTGAGAGCAAATGCGTCATCAGCTACGAAATGATAAGGAACAGGCTTGTCATCGTTGGAGAGTGGAGCTGTCCTCAACAGCTTCATGCAAAGTACAGTTGTTCCAAGTTCCCCCATCTGAAGCATCACCATCTGACCCAACATCAATATACAAGAAATTGTAGCCAGCATCTGCAACAGCCATGAGTAAAATGCTGAAGAAGCCCTTATATGCAGGTGGCTTCTTCATAGCTACATGCTTGCCGTCCACAACCCCCAAAGAGTTGTGGTAGTTCCATCTAGAACTGAAACCTTCAGCAACCTCCTTCCATCCCTCCTCAGTTTTGGAGTACCTGAGCACTTTGTCCTTCTACACCGTAATGACGGCTTTGCAGACCTCTGGGAGGAACGTGCAGATTGTATTAACTTCACCTCAGAAGCTGTACTGTAGACTTGAATAGTGGCTGAGAAGCGAATGGTGGTTGACAGTTTGAGTCCCACGTCTAGTGGTTCCCTCACAAATGTGGTCTTCTTCTCAAGATGAGGGGTTAATTTCTCCACCATCTCTTGGAATAAGTCGGGAGAAATTCTCAGATCATTCCTGTAGACTCTTACATCTCCCTTATGAAGATCTGTCAATAACTGTTCATAACGTCCAAAGTGTCTTCTAGTCAACCATTCCCTCACCCACGCTGTCCTTGCATTCCTTTTTCTGCTTGCGGTGACTTAGTTGGTCTGCTCATTCTGTTTTTTTCTCCTGCTCTTTAAGAATTAGTGCTGCTGCTATGAGACAATATATAATTAATTACATCTGCCAAGGACATATTTGTTCATCTGTCTGTTAGCAGGATTACATCAAAACTACTGTGTGGATTATGACAAAATTTTCACCACAGATATATATTAGGCCATCGAAGAACCCATTCAATTTTGGAGGTGATCCACCTCCAGATCTGGATTCTAGATCACGTTTCACTTTATATAGTCCTTGAAAGATTACGTCAAAACTACTTAATGGATTCTCACCAAATTTGCACCACAGATAAATATTAGGCCATGGAAGACTCCGCTGAATTTTAGAGGTGATTCAGATGCAGATCCGGATCTGGATTGGTGGACGTCAGAAATCTCTGATTGCTCTTCTTTCTTGGTTTCTTCTCTGGTGTTCAACATGCTGAAAAGACGACAACAAATCCAAGAATGATGAAACAGAGATACCTGGTATTTATAGGCACATGTGTAGGTGGGGCATCACACGGGACCATGCGGGGCCAATTAATGCCGTGGTTGCTTGGAACATGTGCAAAATGGTCATGGCATTGCATGTCTTGTGGGAACAATGTGCGACGTGTATCATGTCGTACACTGAACATAAACAATGCGCCATTAATTCGTCAACTAGACGTGAACCTCCACAGTGCGTAACTCTGCCGTGCCATTGTTGGGCTGTGCATTCCGTGAAGACTGCGTGAATTATGCACAAACCAAGTTTAACGCTCCATCTGACTGACACGCACTGGCAGGACGAATTACACCAAATTGAGCCAAAATGTGTGCAAGTGTCAAGGTACCTGAAGGATGGAGCCACCAGGCAGAAGGAGAAGAGGAAGGACAAAGAGGAGGTTTATGGATGTGCTGAGGGAGGACAAGGAGATGGAGACAGATGTTCTGCTGTGGCGCCCCCTATCTGGAGCAGCTAAAAGAAAAATAGTAATAATTTTGTGTGCAAAACCGCAATCTGCAACGTACCAAAATGTATATAATAAAGTAGAGGTTTTGTTGAGAATAAAGTCGTACACAGACTCTTCCATCTCTAACGGAAGAACTTACCGTACAACTGGATGTACGCGTCATTCACGCGCAGTACGGGCGAATGTCGCAGCTGACAGACTGAATGAAATGTGAACGGACAACTGGAGCAGAAACAGAAGACCACAGGAAGAACTGGGACCACACAGGGACTTTCCTTCAACTCAGTCTCTCCTACACGTGTTTTTTTTTTTTTTCTACTTTTGTCATCTCCATCATGTCTCCAGCACACGCACACGCACGCAGAGAGAGAGAGAGAGAGAGGTTTCAAAATAAAACATCAGAACCATTCAGGTGTTGTGATGTAACTTTTTTTTTTACGTGATATTTAAATCGTGTCCTTTGAACGCACCGTCAGGAGGAGGAGGAGCACCTGAACGCCTCATCAGGTCGGCTCGTGCTGTGAGGAAGAGGAGCTCAGACGGCAGGTCCCTGAACGTCACACCGGACACGGACACTCCGACAACATGACTGAACTGAACGGACCGAACACTGACGGCCGAACCGAACCGGATCAACTCATCTTCTTTGTTAACGGGAAAAAGGTATTTAATTATGTGCTTTTGAAAAACTGTTTTATGTTTTGTTTTTTTTTGTTTTTTGGGGGTTTTTTTTGGGCGTGTGTTTGCTTTTCTTTTCTCCGCTATTCGGATAACTTTTATAATAAATCCGACAACATTTGTCCAACATACGGATTTATAAGCACTTATTAATATTTAACAACATTATTATGTTATTTATTATATTTAGTTTAACTTCATATGTGCGGTTTTAGAGCTTCTCTGCACTTTATTTGAACCATAACTGAATATTATTTGTGATTCGGAAATATGGATCTGTACAGGGGCGTAGCTAGATATTTGTGTGTGTGGGGGGGGGGGGGGGGGGAAGCATTCATTATGATGCATGTAGCAAAATAAAAACATATACTACTGTATGTCATGTCACTTTCAATTATTAGTCACAATAGGAATTAGCGACACATGTTATTTGCTTTCTTGACTGTTGTATTAGTAATTGGTGACTTTAGTTAGAGTTGTGATGTTAGCTTGGAGTTAATCATAATTTACAAAAATGTAATATTACAACAGCACGGTTAAATTACTGTAATTAGTCATATAAACTGTAGAGCAGCATGTGGTTAACTGATAAACATCAGAACACTTTATTTACTACTAGTTGAGGTCATAAAGTCAACAGCTGGCTAGTGAGTAATTGCGTTAACTGGACCGAGTAACCTGACAGCTCATGTTTGGTGTGTTTTGTACATTAATGAGCTGACTTGCACTCCAGCAATCTTTGGCTGATTTACACACACACACACACACACACACACACACACACACACACACACACATATATATATATATATATATATATATATATATATATATATATATATATATATATATACAGTAGTGTTCAGAATAATAGTAGTGCTATGTGACTAAAAAAAAATAATCCAGGTTTTGAGTATATTTCTTATTGTTACATGGGAAACAAGGTACCAGTAGATTCAGTAGATTCTCACAAATCCAACAAGACCAAGCATTCATGATATGCACACTCTTAAGGCTATGAAATTGGGCTATTAGTAAAAAAAAAGTAGAAAAGGGGGTGTTCATAATAATAGTGTGGCATTCAGTCAGTGAGTTCATCAATTTTGTGGAACAAACAGGTGTGAATCAGGTGTCCCCTATATAAGGATGAAGCCAGCATCTGTTGAACATGCTTTTCTCTTTGAAAGCCTGAGGAAAATGGGACATTCAAGACATTGTTCAGAAGAACAGCGTAGTTTGATTAAAAAGTTGATTGGAGAGGGGAAAACTTATACGCAGGTGCAAAAACGTATAGGCTGTTCATCTACAGTGATCTCCAATGCTTTAAAATGGACAAAAATACCAGAGACCTGTGGAAGAAAATGGAAAACAACCATCAAAATGGATAGAAGAATAACCTGAATGGCAAAGGCTCACCCACTGATCAGCTCCAGGATGATCAAAGACAGTCTGGAGTTACCTGTAAGTGCTGTGACAGTTAGAAGATGCCTGTGTGAAGCTAATTTATTACAATTGGCCAAAGAACACATCAACTGGCCTAAAGAGAAATGGAGGAATATTTTGTGAACAGAGACTGAGTGAGAGTAAAATTGTTCTTTTTGGGTCCAAGGGCCACAGACAGTTTGTGAGACGACCCCCAAACTCTGAATTCAAGCCACAGTTCACAGTGAAGACAGTGAAGCATGGTGGTGCAAGCATCATGATATGGGCATGTTTCTCCTACTATGGTGTTGGGCCTATATATCACATACCAGGTATCATGGATCAGTTTGGATATGTCAAAATACTTGAAGAGGTCATGTTGCCTTATGCTGAAGAGGACATGCCCTTGAAATGGGTGTTTCAACAAGACAATGACCCCAAGCACACTAGTAAACCAGCAAAATCTTAGTTCCAAACCAACAAAATTAATGCCTCGCAGATGTGAAGAAATCATGAAAAACTGTGGTTATACAACTAAATACTAGTTTAGTGATTCACAGGATTGCTAAAAAAGCAGTTTGAACATAATAGTTTTGAGTTTGTAGCGTCAACAGCAGATGCTACTATTATTGTGAACACCCCCTTTTCTACTTTTTTTTTACTAATAGCCCAATTTCGTAGACTTAAGAGTGTGCATATCATGAATGCTTGGTCTTGTTGGATTTGTGAGAATCTACTGAATCTACTGGTACCTTGTTTCCCATGTAACAATAAGAAATATACTCAAAACCTGGATTAATGTTTTTAGTCACATAGCACTACTATTATTCTGAACACTACTGTATATATATATATATATATATATATATATATATATATGGCTCAAGGAGAGCGGTAACCCTCTGCTTGGGCCATATGCTGCAGATATAATTTACAGAACAATTCACAAAACAAATATATAGGAAATGCAGTTCGTGCACAGGACAGGAGGGATTCAGAAACCACACCCATCTCTGGATGAAGCTGCACCTTAAACAGAGAGAAAAAACAGAATCAGGCATCAGAAAGACAACAAATACAGTATACAAATACAAATACAGCATTAAACAACAAGAAAAACAGACAATACTAATGTGATCTCCGGCCACTAGCCCTAAGCTTCACTGAAAGACCCAGAATTTAGGTAAAGCTGAGGCTGTGGCCCACTCCAATTACTAATAAAATAAATTAAAAGAGTAAAAAGCGTTGAACTATACTATGCCAGTATGCTAGCCATACGAAAGGGAAAATAAGTGCGTCTTAAGTCTGGACTTGAAAGTCTCCACAGAATCTGACTGTTTTATTGAAAAGGGAGATCATTCCACAGAACAGGGGCACGATAAGAGAAAGCTCTGTAACCCGCAGACTTCTTATTCACCCTAGGGACCCTTCACCCTTTTATTCTTCTCTAGTAGTGTCAAGACAGAAGTCAGACTACCAGAGCAAGAATTTTAGCTGAGGAAGCTTCTGCGATTTGAAGCGAAACGTCCTCGCGTCAAGCAACCCAGTCTAGTCGAAGATTCAAGCTTTTCTACCACCTTAGGGACACAAAGTAGTCCTGCACCCTGAGAATGCAAAGCCTGGGCCGGTACATAAGGGTAAATTAGGTCAGCTAGGTAGGGAGGTGCCAGTCCGTGAACAGTTTTATAGAACTTTAAAATCTGATCTCACTGGAACAGGAAGCCAGTGAAGAGACGCCAAAATGGGTGCAATGTGGTCAAACTTTCTGCTTTGTGTCAAAAGTCTGGCTGCTGCATTTTGAACCAGTTGGAGACCCCTAATGCTGGACTGTGGTAAACCAGAAAATAGAACATTGCAGTAGTCCAACCTAGAAGAGATAAAAGCATGGATCAGGGTCTCAACATCAGTCATAGACAGGATGGGATGAATCTTCCCTATATTTCGCAGGTGGAAGAAGGCACTCCTTGTAATATTTCTAATGTGGAGGTCAAAGGACAATGTAGGATCAAAAATTACCCCAAGGTTCCTCACTTTGTCACTGTGATGTATGACACACGAGCCTAGGCTGAGCGTTAACTGGACAAATTGATGCCGATGTCTCACTGGACCAAGAACCATCATTTCAGTCTTATCAGAGTTTAAAAGTAGGACGTTTCTAGACATCCAACTTCTCACTGCTGCAAGGCAATCTTCTAAGGATTTTATGTGAATGAAATTATCAGCAGTTATCGGCATGTATAACTGAGTATCATCAGCATAGCAGTAAAAGGTAATCCCAAAACACCGCAATATGTGCCCAAGGGGTGCTATATGAAGGGAGAAAAGCAGGGGGCCTAAGACAGACCCCTGTGGAACCCCAAATTTCATGTCACTAAGGTTAGAGGTACAACCCCTGGCAAAAATTATGGAATCACCGGCCTCGGAGGATGTTCATTCAGTTGTTTAATTTTGTAGAAAAAAAGCAGATCACAGACATGACACAAAACTAAAGTCATTTCAAATTGCAACTTTCTGGCTTTAAGAAACACTATAAGAAATCAAGATAAAAAGATTGTGGCAGTCAGTAACGGTTACTTTTTTAGACCAAGCAGAGGAAAAAAATATGGAATCACTCAATTCTGAGGAAAAAGTTATGGAATCACCCTGTAAATTTTCATCCCCAAAACTAACACCTGCATCATATCAGATCTGCTCATTAGTCTGCATCTAAAAAGGAGTGAACACACCTTGGAGAGCTGTTGCACCAAGTGGACTGACATGAATCATGGCTCCAACACGAGAGATGTCAATTGAAACAAAGGAGAGGATTATCAAACTCTTAAAAGAGAGTAAATCATCACGCAATGTTGCAAAAGATGTTGGTTGTTCACAGTCAGCTGTGTCTAAACTCTGGACCAAATACAAACAAGATGGGAAGGTTGTTAAAGGCAAACATACTGGTAGACCAAGGAAGACATCAAAGCATCAAGACAGAAAACTTAAAGCAATATGTCTCAAAAATCGAAAAATGTACAACAAAACAAATGAGGAACGAATGGGAGGAAACTGGAGTCAAGGTCTGTGACCGAACTGTAAGAAACCGCCTAAAGGAAATGAGATTTACATACAGAAAAGCTAAACGAAAGGCATCATTAACACCTAAACAGAAAAAAACAAGGTTACAATGGGCTAAGGAAAAGCAATCATGGACTGTGGATGACTGGATGAAAGTCATATTCAGTGATGAATCTCGAATCTGCATTGGGCAAGGTGATGATGCTGGAACTTTTGTTTGGTGTCTTTCCAATGAGATTTATAAAGATGACTGCTTGAAGAGAACATGTAAATTTCCACAGTCATTGATGATATGGGGCTGCATGTCAGGTAAAGGCACTGGGGAGATGGCTGTCATTACATCATCAATAAATGCACAAGTTTATGTTGATATTTTGGACAATTGAAAGGATGTTTGGGGATGATGAAATCATTTTTCAAGATGATAATGCATCTTGCCATAGAGCAAAAACTGCAAAAACATTTCTTGCAAAAAGACACATAGGGTCAATGTCATGGCATAGGGTCAATGTCAATGAGCAGATCTGATTTGATGCAGGTGTTAATTTGGGGAATGAAAATTTACAGGGTGATTCCATAATTTTTTCCTCAGAATTGAGTGATTCCATATTTTTTTCCTCTGCTTGGTCTAAAAAAGTAACCGTTACTGACTGCCACAATCTTTTTTTCTTGATTTCTTATAGTGTTTCTTAAAGCCAGAAAGTTGCCATTTGAAATGACTTTAGTTTTGTGTCATGTCTGTGATCTGCTTTTTTTCTACAAAATACAAAAAGAGTGTTACTGTACAAAACACAGTGAGAACGACTGATCAAGTATGACATCAGCCATGCAAGGGCACTCCCAGTAATCCCAAGATGATTTTCCATCTTATCAAGTAGAATATGATGATCCACTGTATCAAATGCAGCACTGAGATCTAACAGCAACAGAACCGTAGTGGTGTTAGAGTCCATTGCAAGCAGAAGATCATTCACCACTTTAGTGAGAGCCGTCTCTGTGGAATGATGTTTTTTAAAAGCAGACTGCAGTGGCTCAGAGATTATTCTCAGTAAGAATACAAGCTGCCGTGACACCACTTTTTCCAGAATTTTAGAGAAAAATTATAGATTTGATATCAGCCGATAGTTTTTCAATATACTAGGGTCAAGTTTAGGTTTCTTAAGTAATGGTTTAACCACTGCAGATTTGAAACATTTAGGAACAGATCCAGAAGTTAAAGAAAGATGAATAATTTACAGCACAGTTGTCCCAAGAGTGGGCCACAGGTCCTTAAACAGTTTTGTTGGTATAGGATCAAATAAACAGGCTGTGCTTTTTGTTGACGTTACGAGTTTTGTCAGCATGTCTAGTGAGATACTGTCAAAGTCTGTAAATCTAGGTAATACATAATATAATTGGGGCTCAGTTGACCAGTCTAGCTATGAAAGTGGACTAGATTTAGAGTTCATAGCTCTTGTGTTTTAACAGAAGTGTGTGAGTGCTCCAGGAAAAAGGCTGCAACTTTAGGAACAACGGCAACTTTATTACAGCTTGTACAACATGAATCCACCTGATGCTCACTCATCCCTGTCCACCAACACCGTCAGAGGGACACTGCCAAAACCCAGTCTTTTATAATGACTGAGGCCCCCTGCTGGTTCCTTCTGGACACCACAGTCCTCCCTGAAAATGTATTACTGCGCCTTAATTTTTTATTTTTTTTAACACCCAGGGTGCAGTAATCCCTTTTCTTACAAATTCAGTCTGTCCTGTGGTTTTTATCATCGTCTTAGGTCTTCCCTCGACCTGCAGGGACTGGTTCCCTGACCTTTGGAACAACCGGTACTGTCTTACAGTTCTCCGGTTCTGGTTCCTGAGGTTGCTTTGTCTCAAATGGTCCAAAATAAAAAACATCATCAGAAACACGAGGATCGTCATTTACATCATTTTCTGACTGTTTGTCCGTCCGTCTGTCTGTAAGCAATTCGTTCGCTGCAACGTAGCTCGGCATGGGTTCGAAGGTCGGTGACCTTGACCTACTTTTCAAGGTCACCATTGGTCACAACTGTCAAATCCTTCACCGCAACGTAGCTCGGCACCTTTTGCTCGGAGAAACTTCATATTTGGTGTGTACATGCCTTGGAGGACTACTTCGCATGGGTTCGAAGGCCAGTGACCTTGACCTCCGTTTCAAGGTCACCAGTGGTTGTAATTCTTTTGAAGGCTGGTGACTGTGACCGACTTTTTATGGTCACTGTTTGTCACATCCTCTAAATAAATATTATGCCAATCTCCAATTTTTTCATTGTACAAGGTCTATTAGAAAAGTATCCGACCTTATTATTTTTTTCAAAAACCATATGGATTTGAATCACGTGTGATTGCGTCAGACAAGCTTGAACCCTCGTGCGCATGCGTGAGTTTTTCCACGCCTGTCGGTTGCGTCATTTGCCTGTGATCAGGCTTTGAGTGAGGAGTGGTCCAGCCCCCTCGTCGGATTTTCATTGTAAGGAAATGGCAGAATGATTTGGGCTTTTTTTCCATCAGAATATTTTCAGAAACTGTTAGAGACTGGCAGCTGGAAACCATTAGAAAAATTTATCTGGCTTTCGGTGAAAATGTTACGGGCTTGGTAGAGAATAAGGAGTGTTACTGTCGCTTTAAGGACAGCCCCCAGCGGCTGTGGGGCGCGCCGCGCTCCGAAGCCGCCATCGACAGGCTGAACGACCATTTCATTTCTAAACGGATGGCTTTGTGGAGCCGGACCGTCGTGTGCACTTTCTCTGGTTATCACAAGAGCTGGACATCAACCATTTTCTGGCAGATTTCACTTTTAACAAGAGATTTTGTCATGGAAAGCCGAGCGGAGGCTTCGCACGTCACGATGGATTCGCTACTGGAGCGAGACAAAACCACCTCCGTTTTGGTCTCACAGGACGGCTTTGAGATGGCGTTCAGACAGCTGTCTGTGGTTTTTCCATCGAGTGATTATCCAAGAAATTGTGGATGTGCCTGGACATGCCAGAACATGTCCCGTGAGGCTTCATCACAGCGTTGCTGTGTGCCATGCGGCACCGCCGCGACGTGCAAAGCCTCCGCTCCTCTTTCCATGACAAAAACTCCTGTAACAGTGGAATGTGCCGTTCATTTCCAAACTGGACGCTGTGTTTTATCCGGGACGTCGTCTGACTAGCACAGGAATTGTGAAAAGATGTGGACATCAGCACTTTTTCAGCATATTGAGACAGACGTGTGGAGGAATTCCGTGCATCGCGGCGGTGCCGCATGGCGCACAGCAGCGCCGTGATGAAGCCTCACAGGACATGTTCTGGCATGTCCAGGCACATCCACAGTTTCTCGGATAATCACTCGATGGAAAAACCACCGACAGCTGTCTGAACGCCATCTCAAAGCCGTCTTGTGAGACCAAAACGGAGGTGGTTTTGTCTCGCTCCAGTAGCGAATCCATCGTGACGCGCGAAGCCTCCGCTCGGCTTTCCAAGTAATTTTGAGATCCTGATCTCATAATTATGAGATCAGGATCTCATAATTAGATCTTTTCTCATAATCTTTTCTCATAATTATGAGATCCTGATGTCATAATTATGAGATCTTTTCTCGGAATTATGAGATCCTGATGTCACCAGGCAATTTTTTTTTTATCCAGTGAATGCAACACGCTTCTGCAATTAAACCATTATTTTGACATGGTAACATTAGTACTTCCAAGATGACACCCTCCGTGGCGTGTTGCGACGGTATGATAACTCTGATCATGAGCTGCAACTTCAATGTCAGGGTAAAGGAAGAAAACAGACAGACTGCAGGAGAATGACTTTTGAGAACAACAGTCAGTTAATCGTGTTCTTTTCACATTTATTTGCAAATAATATCACCTGTGGCTCATTGATGTTACTGGTAGCAAAGTTAAACATCTGACGAGTTCATGTTGCTCACACCATTTCACAATAAAGCGTTTAATGTCAGATTTTTCTTTGACTCCTGAGCCTGTGCAATCTGAGATTAGGTCTCAGAGGTGCATCATCACTGAGAACACTGCAGCTGGTTTTTCAGCCAGGTTTGACTCTAAGCTGCTCATGGAGCGTCATAATGTGGACAGCCTTCTTCACACTTTCAACAGTCATTGTGAATCCATTTTGGATGAGGTCGCACCTTTTAAATCCAACTTGGTGACTAAGAAGACCATAAATCCTTGGCTTAATGACTGTATCCGAGATTTGAAGCGACTATGTCGGAAAACTGAGCGTTTGTGGAAGTCTTCTAAACTTGAGGTCCATAGGTTGCACCTCAGGGAACTTATGTCCTCTTTAAATGAAATGATAAAAAAATGCCAGATCTGAATATTTTCGTCAGCTTATCATCTTAAATAAGAAAAAACCCCAGGTGCTGTTTGACGCTATCAGCTCTATTGTGTGTCCTGTTGCTCCATTAACTTAACCTGTATCCTGCAAAGCTGACAGCAATGGTTTTCTTAAGTTTTTGTCTGCAAAATTCAGGACATCAAAGCTAATCTTACATTGCACATGTACTGTGTCTCTGATGTTGAGCCTGCTCCTCGTACATGGTCCTTTTTAAATCCTGTAACACAGGCTGATATCTCAGCTTTGATAACCAGGATGAAGCCCTCTGTATGTCCTTCTGATGTTCTGCCGTGTAGACTCCTTGTTAATGTGTTTGATGTCATTGGCCCCTGGGTTATCAAGATGATAAATGTCTCCCTGTCTTCTGGTGTATTCCCCAGCTCTTTTAAACATGCATTTGTGGAACAACTTCTCAAAAAGCCTAATCTGGACCCTTCTGATCTGAAAAACGTCCGGCCTATCTCCAAACTTCCATTCATGCCCAAAGTCTTGGAGAAGATGGTTTATGATCAGCTAATTTCCTTCTTAGTGACTTCCAACATGTTTGACGCTTATCAGTCTGGTTTCCGCAGGCATCACTCTACAGAAACCGCCATACTCAAAGTATCTAGTGATATTTTGAGTAGGGCGGCATCCATCCCACTTTGGATGGAGCAGCTCTCATCTCTAGAAATCTGGCCAGTTTTATTAAATCCTCCAAATCGTGATGATCCAGGGTTGGGACCAGGAAGCAGAGTTGTAGTCTTACACACCTCTCTGCAGCTTCTCTCCCCCTGCCATCCCCCCAATACCCCATCCCCGTAGAGACGGTGCCTGCTCCCAGACCACCAATAACCAGTAAAAATCTATTTAAGCATAAAAATTAAAAAGAAAAAATAATATAGCACCTTCAACTGCACCACAGACTAAAACAGTTAAATGTGGTCTATTAAACATTAGGTCTCTCTCTTCTAAGTCCCTGTTAGTAAATGATATAATAATTGATCAACATATTGATTTGTTCTGCCTTACAGAAACCTGGTTACAGCAGGATGATTATGTTAGTTTAAATGAGTCAACACCCCCGAGTCACACTAACTGTCAGAATGCTCGAAGCAGGGGTCGAGGAGGAGGATTAGCAGCAATCTTCCATTCCAGCTTATTAATTAATCAAAAACCCAGACAGAGCTTTAATTCATTTGAAAGTTTGACTCTTAGTCTTGTCCATCCAAATTGGAAGTCCCAAAAACCAGGTTTATTTGTTATTATCTATCGTCCACCTGGTCGTTACTGTGAGTTTCTCTGTGAATTTTCAGACCTTTTGTCTGACTTAGTGCTTAGCTCAGATAAGATAATTATAGTGGGTGATTTTAACATCCATAGATGCAGAGAATGACAGCCTCAACACTGCATTTAATCTATTATTAGACTCAGTTGGCTTTGCTCAAAATGTAAATGAGTCCACCCACCACTTTAACCATACTTTAGATCTTGTTCTGACATATGGCATAGAAATTGAAGACTTAACAGTATTCCCTGAAAACCCCCTGTTGTCTGATCATTTCTTAATAACATTTACATTTACTTGGACTACCCAGCAGTGGGGAATAAGTTTCATTACATTAGAAGTCTTTCTGAAAGCGCTGTAACTAGGTTTATGGATATGATTCCTTCTTTGTTATGTTCTTCAATGCCATATACCAACACAGTGCAGAGTAGCTACCTAAAATCTGTGAGTGAGATAGATTATCTTGTCAATATCTTTACATCCTCATTGAGCACAACTTTGGATGCTGTAGCTCCTCTGAAAAAGAGAGCCTTAAATCAGAAATGCTTGACTCCGTGGTATAACCCACAAACTCGCAGCTTAAAGCAGATAACCTGTAAGATGGAGAGGAAATGGCATCTCACTAACTTAGAAGATCTTCATTAGGCTGGAAAAAGAGTCTGTTGCTCTATAAAAAAAAGTCCTCCGTAAAGCTAGGACATCTTACTACTCATCACTAATTGAAGAAAATAAGAACAACCCCAGGTTTCTTTTCAGCACTGTAGCCAGGCTGACAAAGAGTCAGAGCTCTATTGAGCCGAGTATTCCTTTAACTTTAACTAGTAATGACTTCATGACTTTCTTTGCAAATAAAATTTTAACTATTAGAGAAAAAATTATTCATAACCATCCCAAAGACATATCTTTATGTTCGGCTGCTTTCAGTAATGCTGGTATTTGGTTAGATTCTTTCTCTCCGATTGTTCTGTCTGAGTTATTTTCATTAGTTACTTCCTCCAAACCATCAACATGTCTATTAGACCCCATTCCTACCAGGCTGCTCAAGGAAGCCCTACCATTAGTTAATGCTTTGATTTTAAATATGATCAATCTATCTTTATTAGTTGGCTATGTACCACAGGCTTTTAAGGTGGCAATAATTAAACCATTACTTAAAAAGCCATCACTTGACCCAGCTGTCTTAGCTAATTATAGGCCAATCTCCAACCTTCCTTTTCTCTCAAAAATTCTTGAAAGGGTAGTTGTAAAACAGCTAACTGATCTTCTGCAGAGGAATGGTCTATTTGAAGAGTTTCAGTCAGGTTTCAGAATTCATCATAGTACAGAAACAGCATTAGTGAAGGTTATAAATGATCTTCTTATGGCCTCAGACAGTGGACTCATCTCTGTGCTTGTCCTTGTTAGATCTCAGTGCAGCTTTTGATACTGTTGACCATAAAATTTTATTACAGTGATTAGAGCATGCCATAGGTATTAAAAGCACTGTGCTGCAGTGGTTTGAATCATATTTATCTAATAGATTACAATTTGTTCATGTAAATGGGGAATCTTCTTCACAGACTAAGGTTAATTATGGAGTTCCACAAGGTTCTGTGCTAGGACCAATTTTATTCACTTTATACATGCTTCCCTTAGGCAGTGTTATTAGAAAGCATTGCTTAAATTTTCATTGTTACGCAGATGATACCCAGCTTTATCTATCCATGAAGCCAGAGGACACACACCAATTAGTTAAACTGCAGGATTGTCTTACAGACATAAAGACATGGATGACCTCTAATTTCCTGCTTTTAAATTCAGATAAAACTGAAGTTATTGTACTTGGCCCCACAAATCTTAGAAACATGGTGTCTAACCAGATCCTTACTCTGGATGGCATTACCCTGACCTCTAGTAATACTGTGACAAATCTTGGAGTCATTTTTGATCAGGATATGTCCTTCAATGTGCATATTAAGCAAATATGTAGGACTGCTTTTTTGCATTTGCTCAGTATCTCTAAAATTAGAAAGGTCTTGTCTCAGAGTGATGCTGAAAAGCTAATTGATGCATTTATTTCTTCTAGGCTGGACTACTGTAATTCATTATTATCAGGTTGTCCTAAAAGTTCCCTGAAAAGCCTTCAGTTAATTCAAAATGCTGCAGCTAGAGTACTGACAGGGACTAGAAGGAGAGAGCATATTTCACCCATATTGGCTTCTCTTTATTGGCTCCCTGTTAATTCCAGAATAGAATTTAAAATTCTTCTTCTTACTTATAAGGTTTTGAATAATCAGTTCCCATCTTATCTTAGGGACCTCATAGTACCATATCACCCCAATAGAGCGCTTCACTCTCAGACTGCAGGCTTACTTGTAGTTCCTAGGGTTTGTAAGAGTAGAATGGGAGGCAGAGCCTTCAGCTTTCAGGCTCCTCTCCTGTGGAACCAGCTCCCAATTCGGATTAGGGAGACAGACACCCTCTCTACTTTTAAGATTACACTTAAAACTTTCCTTTTTGAAAAAGCTTATAGTTAGGGTTGGATCAGGTGACCCTGAACCATCCCTTAGTTATGCTGCTATAGACTTAGACTGCTGGGGGGGTTCTTTTTATTCACCTCTTTTTGCTCTGTATGCACCACTCTGCTTTTAATCATTGGTGATTGATCTCTGCTCTCTTCCATAGCATGTCTTTTTCCTGATTCTCTCCCCTCAGCCCCAACCAGTCCCAGCAGAAGACTGCCCCTTCCTGAGCCTGGTTCTGCTGGAGGTTCCTTCCTGTTAAAAGGGAGTTTTTCCTTCCCACTGTTGCCAAGTGCTTGCTCATAGGGGGTCGTTTGACCGTTGGCGTTTTTTTGTAATTATTGTATGGCTTTTGCCTTACAATATAAAGCGCCTTGGGGCAACTGTTTGTTGTGATTTGGTGTTATAAATAAAATTGATTAGATATTTTGATTTTGATGTCTGCGGATTGTGGAAAATGCACCGTTCTAGTCCTATTAGATCTCTCCTCTGCATTTGACACTGTCGATCATAAAATCCTGCAAACAAGACTACACAATTCGGTCGGGTTGTCAGGGACCATTCTAGCGTGGTTCATCTCTTATTTGTCAGGTCGTAGCTTTAGTGTCACTGCAAATCAGATCATTTCTGACTCTGCCAGTTTGACGTGTGGTGTACCCCAGGGTTCTGTTTGGGCCCAATTTTGTTTTTGCTCTATGTTTTCCCCTTGGGAAAGATTATCCAGGAGTTTGTTGATGTTTCTTATAATTTATTTGCTGATGATATCCAAATTTACTGCTCATCTGAGATCCAGAAATTGGACTCTACTGAACTCCCTTGAGAAAATAAAACAATGGCGTGGTGCAAATTCCCTGCAGTTAAATTCAGATAAAACCGAGGTGCTGGTGGTTGCCCCCGATGATGTCATTCCGGGGATTAAACAGTATTTAGGTCTTTTGAGCTCATCTGCAAAATCTAGCCTGAGAAACCTAGGTGTTATCTTTGATAAAGAAATGTCATTTGAGTATCATTCCAAGCAGCTAACCAAAAACTGTTTCTACCAGTTGAGGAAGATTTCCAAACTCAGATCAGTTGTTTCAAAAGATGATGTTGAGTTGATTAGTCATGCGTTTGTATCTTCTCATTTGACTACTGCAACAGTTTGTTTTCCTCTCTGAACAAAAAGGAGCTGTCCCGTCTGCAGCAGGTCCAAAATTCTGCAGCAAGGCTGCTGTCTCGCTCAAACAGAAGGACTCATATTTCTCCTACTTTAAAGTCTCTTCACTGGCTCCCAGTGTCATTGCATTTCCATTGTAAGATCCTAGTGTTGACTTTTAGAGCTTTGCATGGCCAGGCTCCCCCCTACATTAGATACCTGTTATGTCGCTACCTGTTATGTCGCTACGCTCCCGCTGGAATGATCTCCGTTTGTCTCTTTGTTCGCTGGACTTTGTCGATGTTTTTAAGAGCAAACTTAAAACACATCTGTTTCTCCAGGCATTCAATCCTTAGTAGTGAAAGGGCTGTTTTATGACCACTGTGTGTCTTAATGTTATTTTATTGTGCTGTACATTGTATTTTATTCTCAGAATTTTTATGTGTGTGTGTCTTTTGTGAAGCACCTTGTGACTTTCCTTGCCTGTGAAAGGTGCTATATAAATAAACATTGCTTACTTACTTACTTACTTGCTTACTTACTTACTTACTTATCCCATCAGATACTTTTACTGTGAAAGTTATGATGTCAGTGTTCCTTGCAATTAAGTTTGACAGCACTGAGACCTTAGCTAAAATCCTTTTTTTTTTTTGCTAAAAATGATGACTTTCCCACAATTTCTACAAAGATTCAGTAAGTACATAAGCTGTATAAAAACTTATATTTGCTGTGTGTTCAAGTTTAAATAAACTGTATTCAGGAAGTGGGGTACTGAGGATTTGCTGTTTTAAATATTCTAAATGATCTGTTTAATTTTGTCTGAATCCTTTTATTTTCATATAATTGATTGTACAACAGATTTTTGAAAACAATATGAAATACTATATTCAAATAATATAATGTAACATATCAATCAAAACATAGACCCCAAATAACATAAAAAAAATTGCTTATTATCAACTCCACATGATGATCAAATATCCTTAATTTGTGCCAAGTTTTGAATGTTTGTATTGGATTGAAATTTATATTATTTCAACCTCAAATGTTAGAATGTAAGTTGCCGGCTCACATGTGGCTCACATATCAGTCCACACATTTCACAACAAACCTAAATGTCCCTGACTCACATTATCAATAATAACTACTGTATTCACATCCATATGTTTGTGCGTCATGTACACTAACTGTGTTTATTCCTTCCTATATCTCCATGTACATATGTATATACAGTGGTATGTAAAAGTTTGGGCCCCCTGATGATTTCCATGATTTTCCTTTATAAATCATGGGTTGTTTGGATCAGCAATTTAAATATATCATGTAGCAGACAAACACAGTGATATTTGAGAAGTGAAATGAAGTTTATAGGATTTACAGAAAGTGTGCAATAATTCTTTAAACAAAATTACACAGGTGCATAAATTGGGGCACCCCAACAGAAAAAATACATTAATATTTAGTAGATCCTCCTTTTGCAGAAATAACAGCCTCTAAACACTTCCTATAGCTTCCAATGAGAGTCTGGATTCTGGTTGAAGGTATTTTGGACCATTCTTCTTTACAAAACATCTCAAGTTTGTTGGTTTCTGAGCATAGACAGCCCACTTAAACTCACACCACGGATTTTCAATAATATTCAGGTCTGGGGACTGTGATGGCCATTTCAGAACGTTGTACTTGTTCCTCTGCATGAATGCCTTAATAGATTTTGAGCAATATTTAGGGTCGTTGTCTTGTTGAAAGATCCAACCCTGGTGCAACTTTAACTTTGTCACTGATTCATGAACATTGTTCTCAAGAATCTGCTGATATTGACTGGAATCCACGTGACCCTCAACTTTAACAAGATTCCCAGGACCTGCACTGGCCACACAGCCCCACAGCATGATGGAGCCACCTCCAAATTTTACTGTAGGTAGAAAGTGTTTTTCTTGGAATGCTGTGTTCTTTTTCAGCCATGCATACCGCCCCTTGTTATGTCCAGATTACTCAATTTCAGTTTCATCAGCTGACTTGTCCAAATGTGCTTTAGCATACCCCAAGCGACTCTGTTTGTGGTGTGTACGCAGAAGAGGCTTCCTCTGCATTACAGCATCATACAGCATCTCCTTGTGCAAAGTGCGCTGTGTGTGTCCAAAGACCTGCAACATCATGTTGTAGGTCTTTGGAGCAGGTCTGTGGGTTGACTATGACTGTTCTCACCATCCTTCGCTTCAACTTATCTGAGATTTTTCTTGGCCTGCCACTTCAGGCCTTAACTAGTACTGTGCCTGTGGTCTTCCATTTCCTTACTATGTTCCTCACAGTGGAAACTGACAGCTGAAATCTCTGAAATAGCTTTTGTATCCTTCCCCTAAACCATGATGTTGAACAGTCTTTGTTTTCAGGTCATTTGAGAGTTGTTTAGAGGCTCCCATGTTGCCATTCATTAGAAGAGATCCAAAGAGGAGAAACATCTGCAAATGGCCACCTTAAATACCCTTTCTCATGATCGGATTCACCTGTGTAAGGAGGTCAAGGGCCAATGAGCTTACCAAACCAATTTTTGTGTTCCAATAATTAGTGCTAAATGTATTCAAATCAATAAAATGACAAGGGTGCTCAAATGTATGCACCTTCCCAATTTTGTTAAAAGATTATTGCACACTTTCTGTAAATACTAGAAACTTTGTTTCACTTCTCAAATATCAGTGTGTTCATCTGCTATATATGGAAGGATTAAACAACTCAAAGCCGTGCATTATACGGTTTGAATGCACGACGCGGAGTCTAAAACACCACGACGTGAAGTGGAGTGGTGTTACTCTGCAACGTGCATTCAAACCGTATAATCCACGGCTTCGAGTTGTTTAATCCGCTTATACCATGGTCCCACACAGTGAGCTAACACGCAAATATTTATTTAACAGAACTTGATAAAAATGTGTAAGGATTTGGGACTATGTTATACCAGTCTCAAGATATTTTGTCTCCAGTGCGCTTACCGAGTCTGCGGGCCACTCACACTGCCCCACTCTCTGCTGTGTGGAACTGCAGCCAACTCTGGCAACAGGTCCAGAAACTACACTCGCTGTTTTGATGCGGAGCACTCCAGTAGCCCGCAAGGATAGAACCGTTCTCTTCTTCTCTTCTTTCCCGTCTTCAATCTTGTCCAGTTCGTCTGATGTTAAATCTTTACGCCGTTGCTTTTGCTGTTCTTCTCGTTTGCTCTCCTCTTTCCATTCCTCAAACGTTTTATTTTGGCCACAAATATTAAATGTTTTATCGCATTTCTGTCATTCACCTGTCAAAACACAGCTGATCTGCGCCAACTGATTTGCGCGTTGCTATGGTGACGACCAGAGCGGAGTGATTATAACAGTGACTTAACTTGCTGAACTACGTGTGTGTATACACGAAAATAATGCACGCCAGTTGGACATGGAATTCTCACTGACCATGGGATAAGATATATTTAACTGACATTTTTGATCCAGACAACCAATGATTTATAACGGAAAATCAGGAAAATTATCAGGGGTGCCCAAACTTTTGCATACAATTGTATATGTCTGACCATGTTGGATGAATGTCAGCCATGTCTTAACAAACGTACACTTTGTCTGTTTAAACTATGTAAGAGTAAGTACATCTCTTTGTACATTCCACCTTCAAACACATCCTGATATAAATTGAAGCTCCGGTCCTCCGCCGAAAAACGTTTGCACCATTCTGCTGTTCGCTGCAGGTGCCGTCTCTTCCATGTGTGCGTCCTTTATTTCTCCTGGAAAAATCAATTCCCCAGCCTTTTATAAGGCCCGAGGCCCCCTGCTAGTTCCTTATGGACACCACAATAGCATCAGCTGTCAAACCAGTTAAGGATGATTTCATTCACTTCATTCAGCAACAACTGACAGAGGTTCATCCCAGCGATGATTACCATGAGCTCCTGCACTTGTCACTGCTGTGTCTGGGCGCTGACTGCAATGGTGATGTACACATTCAGACTCCTGGAGCATTCCATCAAGCAAGGTGGATGGATATACAGTCTGAAGATATGCATGTTTTTGTTCCCAGTTCCGACTGACTGCACGTGAACTCTCGTCTCTTGGCCATTTCAACACATTTGTGATAAAGGTCTACCTAAAGGCTTGGTTTACATGCAGGTGTGCGTCATCTGCTCCACAAATGATCTGCAGCTACTGCGTGAGCTGGACAAGAGCACAAATGAAGTTATTGCTAAAGCTGCAGTAAAGTCATTCTCTAAAAAGTGCATTACACTGTTAAAACTGATTTTTGGCACCGTGCACTGTGATATTTTCAGTCTTTTTTTTGTGTTCATCCTTGTTTGTTCAAAACTCACCCATTAAGTTCTGAAGTAACTGCTAGCAGCTGCTAGTCTTCAGTTTAAGGATTTCTATAATATTCTTATGTTTATGTTACAACTGTTATTTATCGGATCCAAATTTTTGCAAAAAATGGAAAAACTTTGGATCTGTTGACCTACCAGTAAATATAATACACCCAAATTTTGTCAGCTTTTTTTGTTTTCACATTATGAACAAATCTGAGGGGTGGGACTTTTGGAGTGGCACCCTAACACACACACACACACACACACACACACACACACACACACACACACACATATATATATGTATATGTATATATACATATATATGTATATATGTGTATATATGTGTGTGTGTGTGTGTATGCACTCAACAAAAATATAAACGCAACACTTTTGGTTTTGCTCCCATTTTGTATGAGATGAACTCAAAGATCTAAAACTTTTTCCACATACACAATATCACCATTTCCCTCAAATATTGTTCACAAACCAGTCTAAATCTGTGATACTGAGCACTTCTCCTTTGCTGAGATAATCCATCCCACCTCACAGGTGTGCCATACCAAGATGCTGATTAGACCCCATGATTAGTGCACAGGTGTGCCTTAGACTGTCCACAATAAAAGGCCACTCTGAAAGGTGCAGTTTTGTTTTATTGGGGGGGGATACCAGGCAGTATCTGGTGTGACCACCATTTGCCTCATGCAGTGCAACACATCTCCTTCGCATAGAGTTGATCAGGTTGTCAATTGTGGCCTGTGGAATGTTGGTCCACTCCTCTTCAATGGCTGTGCGAAGTTGCTGGATATTGGCAGGAACTGGTACACGCTGTCGTATACGCTGGTCCAGAGCATCCCAAACATGCTCAATGGGTGACATGTCCGGTGAGTATGCCGGTCATGCAAGAACTGGGACATTTTCAGCTTCCAAGAATTGTGTACAGATCCTTGCAACATGGGGCCGTGCATTATCCTGCTGCAACATGAGGTGATGTTCTTGGATGTATGGCACAACAATGGGCCTCAGGATCTCGTCACGGTATCTCTGTGCATTCAAAATGCCATCAATAAAATGCACCTGTGTTCTTCGTCCATAACAGACGCCTGCCCATATCATAACCCCACCGCCACCATGGGCCACTCGATCCACAACATTGACATCAGAAAACCGCTCACCAACACGACGCCACACACACTGTCTGCCATCTGCCCTGAACAGTGTGAACCGGGATTCATCCATGAAGAGAACACCTCTCCAATGTGCCAAACGCCAGTGAATGTGAGCATTTGCCCACTCAAGTCGGTTACAACGACGAACTGGAGTCAGGTCGAGACCCCGATGAGGACGACGAGCATGCAGATGAGCTTCCCTGAGATGGTTTCTGACAGTTTGTGCAGAAATTCTTTGGTTATGCAAACCGATTGTTTCAGCAGCTGTCCGAGTGGCTGGTCTCAGACGATCTTGGAGGTGAACATGCTGGATGTGGAGGTCCTGGGCTGGTGTGGTTACACGTGGTCTGCGGTTGTGAGGCTGGTTGGATGTACTGCCAAATTCTCTGAAACGCCTTTGGAGACGGCTTATGGTAGAGAAATGAACATTCAGTACACGAGCAACAGCTCTGGTTGACATTCCTGCTGCCAGCATGCCAATTGCATGCTCCCTCAAATCTTGCGACATCTGTGGCATTGTGCTGTGTGATGAAACTGCACCTTTCAGAGTGGCCTTTTATTGTGGACAGTCTAAGGCACACCTGTGCACTAATCATGGTGTCTAATCAGCATCTTGATATGGCACACCTGTGAGGTGGGCTGGATTATCTCAGCAAAGGAGAAGTGCTCACTATCACAGATTTAGACTGGTTTGTGAACAATATTTGAGGGAAATGGTGATATTGTGTATGTGGAAAAAGTTTTAGATCTTTGAGTTCATCTCATACAAAATGGGAGCAAAACCAAAAGTGTTGCATTTATATTTTTGTTGAGTGTATATATATATATATATGAGTTCATGTTGCTCGCACCATATGTGTGTGTATGTATGTATATATGTATCTGTATGCTCTGTATGCTGCTCTGTATATATATACACACACACATACAGAGCAGAGTCCTTGATCACCAGACGTGAGCTAAGTGTTTTAGCTGTGCTCAGTTGTTCCCATTCTGCAACGGTTTCGTGCACACTCATGCGCATGCACGAAACCGTTGCAGTCTACTGCCAGTGTACATATGATCCGATACACTGGGACCATAGGACCATATGTACACTGGCAGTGTTAATTTGACACTGGTGATTTTGCTGTGCAGCAGACATTTTACACACAGCGTGTGTTTTTGCATGCAACCTTTGAATATATCTGGTGTGTTTTTCATGAAAGCTGTTACCTACTTCGTGTGAAAAGAGTATATACTTTATCCTTCTATACATCTTCTGAGATTTGCATATCATCATAGCATGTCTGTGTTCAGAATAATAGTAGTGCTATGTGACTAAAAAGATTAATCCAGGTTTTGAGTATATTTCTTATTGTTACATGGGAAACAAGGTACCAGTAGATTCAGTAGATTCTCACAAATCCAACAAGACCAAGCATTCATGATATGCACACTCTTAAGGCTATGAAATTGGGCTATTAGTAAAAAAAAGTAGAAAAGGGGGTGTTCACAATAATAGTAGCATCTGCTGTTGACGCTACAAACTGAAAACTATGTTCAAACTGCTTTTTTAGCAATCCTGTGAATCACTAAACTAGTATTTAGTTGTATAACCACAGTTTTTCATGATTTCTTCACATCTAATTTTGTTGGTTTGGAACCAAGATTTTGCTGGTTTACTAGTGTGCTTGTCTTGTTGAAACACCCATTTCAAGGGCATGTCCTCTTCAGCATAAGGCAACATAACCTCTTCAAATATTTTGACATATCCAAACTGATCCATGATACCTGGTATGTGATATATAGGCCCAACACCATAGTAGGAGAAACATGCCCATATCATGATGCTTGCACCACCATGCTTCACTGTCTTTACTGTGAACTGTGGCTTGAATTCAGAGTTTGGGGGTCGTCTCACAAACTGTCTGTGGCCCTTGGACCCAAAAAGAACAATTTTACTCTCACTCAGTCTCAGTCCACAAAATATTCCTCCATTTCTCTTTAGGCCAGTTGATGTGTTCTTTGGCCAATTGTAATAAATTAGCTTCAATTTTACTCTCATCAGTCCACAAAATATTCCTCCATTTCTCTTTAGGCCAGTTGATGTGTTCTTTGGCAAATTGCAACCTCTTCTGCACATGTCTTTTATTTAACAGAGGGACTTTGCGGGGGATTCTTGCAAATAAATTAGCTTCACACAGGCGTCTTCTAACTGTCACAGCACTTACAGGTAACTCCAGACTGTCTTTAATCATCCTGGAGCTGATCAATGGGTGAGTCTTTACATTCTGGTTATTCTTCTATCCATTTTGATGGATGTTTTCCGTTGTCTTCCACACGTCTCTGGGTTTTTTTTTTTTGTCCATTTTAAAGCATTGGAGATCATTGTAGATGAACAGCCTATAATTTTTTGCACCTGCGTATAAGTTTTCCCCTCTCCAATCAACTTTTTAATCAAACTACACTGTTCTTCTGAACAATGTCTTGAATGTCCCATTTTCCTCAGGCTTTCAAAGAGAAAAGCATGTTCAACAGGTGCTGGCTTCATCCTTAAATAGGGGACACCTGATTCACACCTGTTTGTTCCACAAAATTGACGAACTCACTGACTGAATGCCACACTACTATTATTGTGAACACCCCCTTTTCTACTTTTTTTTTTTACTAATAGCCCAATTTCATAGCCTTAAGAGTGTGCATATCATGAATGCTTGGTCTTGTTGGATTTGTGAGAATCTACTGGTACCTTGTTTCCCATGTAACAATAAGAAATATTAACAATAAGAAATACAATAAGAACAATAAGAAATTTTAGTCACATAGCACTACTATTATTCTTAAAACTACTGTACATGTATGACAACTCAGTATTCAAATAGCAGTATATTGTTATTGATTTGTCTGATGCCGTCTATATTATGTTTACTGTCACTTCTCTAATGTTTGTCTCGCCTGTCTTTCAAACTGAATACGGTCTGTGCTGTTTCTCAATGTAAACAATAATTATGTCAAATTCAGGCGTGACTTTATTTTAAATCACTTCTTACTGTGGCTCCTTCTGTTGTCTGCTGAAAATGGGAGATCAGGAGTACATTCACTTGCAGTATTCATCTTGCATTTCCTTAACACAAATCTCCTGTTTCAGACTGACATTCAGCTTCTGCTCCATCAGTCACACTCCCACATACCAGTGAACAACGTCAGTGCATTCCACCCGCACAGAGGACTCAGAGAGAAATGTGCAGGTGGAATGCATCGATGACATGTATCGGTGGAAAAAATGATGATAATTTGGGTTTTTAAAGAAGTTCAACTCATTTTCCATGACCCAGAGTTGAAATGGTAAATAAATGGTAAATGGACTGCATTTTATAGCGCTTTTCCATCTGAATTAGACGCTCAAAGCGCTTTACAGTTATGCCTCACATTCACCCCGATGTTAGGGTGCTGCCATACAAGGCGCTCACTACACACTGGGAGCAATAGGGGATTAAAGGCCTTGCCCAAGGGCCCTTAGTGATTTTCCAGTCAGGTGGGGATTTGAACCCATGATCTTCTGCAATCAAGCCCAACACCTTAGCCACTAGACCATGCATTGAACTGTCCAGGTCTGGGAATTTTCCAAGAAGTGATCTCACCACACCTGAGTATTTCTTGAAAAATCATGTCATTAACAACTGTTTTTATTGGTGTAAGATTTGCGGTATTTAGAAAGACCACCCACTTGGGGTGGAGAAAATGGACTCCAATTAAGCTGTAGAAACATCTCAAGGATGATCAGTGGAAACAGGAGACAGCTGAGCTCAGTTCTGAGCTTCATGGCAAAAGCTGTGAATACTTATGTGATTTTTCTAAAAAAAACAATTTGCAATTTGCAGTCTAAAAAATAACTTTTTAACATTGTCATTATGGAGTACTGTGTGGAGAACTTTGAGGTTAAAAAAAAAAAAAAAAAAAGAATTTCATCCATTTTGGAATAAGGCCGTGACATAACAAAATGTGGAAAAAAGTGAAGAGCTTTGAATATTTTTTTGGCTGAACTGTATAAAGGCAGCAAGAACAACACCAGTAGTAACTGATAAGTTAATAATACTCAACAGTAATCATTCCAGTGTAGCCCAGAGAGCTTTAACAAGCCTAGTTGGCATTGGATCCACAAAACAAGTGGTAGGTACATTTAGCAACTTTAATCACTGTAGACAGATTATTTTTCAGAAAAAAAAGTCAAAATCAGACAAAGCCAGTAGGCTCAGATTAAAAAAAGTCAGAATTCTCCTTTACTATACTTCAGAAGGATATCCAAGTGTAGCTATGGAAGGCTAGGTCTTCTAGCATAAAAAAAAAAAAAAAACAAGAATGTCTGTGCTGAGAAATTGGAACTGATAGCAAACATTTGAATAACAGTCATTTTTAGTGTATGGTGTTTAAATTTGCACTGCAATATATCAAAGAAATGTGATTTAACATCTTACATCACAATTGCTGCATTTTCACTAAGCACAAGTATGTATGATGGGTTTGGTGTGACTTTTGTGTTTGTTTTAATAAAAAAACATCTCATTGATGTTGGAGTTCAGACTGATGATGCTGCAAACACTCAGCACTGTTCAACATGTTCATTTTGTTTGATATCTGTTTGTTTCATGTAGATTGTTGAAAGTCATGCAGATCCAGAAGTGACCTTACTGACATATCTGAGGAGAAAATGTGTGTACACACACACACACACACACACTTCCTTTGGTTCTCCCATGTTGTCCCATACAGGACTTTGTCCTTGTTATGTTTCGGTTAAGACTTAATCTGTTTTAGTTTAGATTTTCTATTTCACAATCGCTCATAGACACGCTTCAGTTCTTTCACTTCCTGATTAATTTTTCACACTTTCCAGTTTTTGCTCGATCAGCTTCCTATGAAAGTAAACAAGACAATAAGTGAGACTGTAGTATGTCCCCATAGTAAATAATCATTACAAGCAGATCAAACATTTCATGTTTTATTATGAACAGTATTAACAAAAATATCCAAACATGAACTTTTTAATTCAGAATGATTATATATTAAATCAAGTCAGGTTGTAAAATGATAAAGAAAGAGCAATCTGAGATTTCTGACGTCCGCCAATCCGGATCTGGATTACCTCCAAAATTCAGTGGAGTCTTCCATGGCCTCATATCTATCTGTGATGATGAAAATATCATCAAAATCCATGTAGTAGTTTTGACATAATCCTGCTAACAGACAGACAAATAAATAAATAAACACAGATGATTTTATTCCGTCCTTGGCAGACATAATTACCTGCAGTGAGTCATTAAAAAAAGTTATTTCAAAGCTTTTTCATTCAAATTATGATAAAAAATGTCAAAAGTTTAAACTTTGAAGTCAAAATTGTTAGATATAAAATCAGAATTAAGATTTATCATCTTAATTATGAGGTGTGTGTTTGTGTGTGTGTGTGTGTGTGTGTGTGTGTGCGCGTCAGTGGGTCTGACAGGAACCAAACTGGGCTGTGCAGAAGGCGGTTGCGGTGCCTGCACCGTCATGGTGTCCAGATACCGGAGCGACACGGATCAGCTGACGTATCCTTCACACTGCTCGTTTTCTTCCAGCGTGTCGTCATGTGCGCTCATCTGACGCCGAAGTGAAGTGATTTTTACGCTCTATTCTCAACGCATCAGTCAGACAATCACGAGAAGATTCGTGCAATTACAACATGAAATCTGCGACTGAATCACACTTACTGTGTGTGTGAGCAGTCTTATGATTTACTTTTTAAAAAATGTTCATGTTAAGCATGTCAGGATTATCTGTAGCGACATTCAGTCTCATCAAGAGGCAGAAGCATCATCTTTTTGTTTCTTTAACCCGGGAAGTCACATGATGTCTTATTGACTGAAGTGGAGGTCAGGAAACAGAATGTGGAACACAGACTGCACAATCCTGACTGAAGAATCCTAACAGCAAAATCCTGACTGCACAATCCTGACTGAAGAATCCTAACAGCAAAATCCTGACTGAAGAATCCTAACAACAAAATCCTGACTGCACAATCCTGACTGAAGAATCCTAACAGCAAAATCCTGACTGCACAATCCTGACTGAAGAATCCTAACAACAAAATCCTGACTGCACAATCATGACTGAAGAATCCTAACAGCAAAATCCTGACTGCACAATCCTAACAGTAGAATCCTGACTGCACAATCCTGACAGCAGAATCCTGACTGAATAATCCTGACTGAAGAATCTAACTGCACAATACTGACTGAAGAATCCTGACAGCAGAATCCTGACTGCCCAATCCTAACAGTAGAATCCTGACTGCACAATCCTGACAGCAGAATCCTGACTGAATAATCCTGACTGAAGAATCTAACTGCACAATACTGACTGAAGAATCCTGACAGCAGAATCCTGACTGCACAATCCTAACAGTAGAATCCTGACTGCACAATCCTGACAGCAGAATCCTGACTGAAGAATCCTGACTGAAGAATCTAACAGTGGAATACTGACTGCACAATCCTGACTGCAGAATCCTGACTGAAGAATCCTGACTGAAGAATCTAACAGTGGAATACTGACTGCACAATCCTGACTGCAGAATCCTGACTGAATAATCCTGACTGAAGAATCTAACTGCACAATACTGACTGAAGAATCCTGACAGCAGAATCCCGACTGCACAATCCTAACAGTGGAATACTGACTGAACAATTGTGACTGAAGAATCCTGACTGAAGAATCCTAACAGCAGAATCTTGACTGCAGAATCCATTGATGAAGTAAACATACAAAGCATTGCATTGTGGGTATTGTGAGTTTGCACCTGCGTGACCCTGGTAAAGTGAACTTTGACAAACTAGCACCTCTGTGGCCAAAAGAGGGTTAAGGTCGACTTGCCTGTCAGGTTTGCTGACAATGGGTTGAATAGTCGTGGAGATATTGTGACTTTGCCCTTGGTGACCTTTAACCCCAAAGGCCTTGACGCTGAGGCAAGTGTTGTGTGAAGGTGTATGTCTCTGCAAAAGTTGGTGTGTGTACAGACTCTGCGCTGACTGTAGTCTTTAAATCTAAAAACAGTGCAATCACTTGTTTTATTATGTGTCAACACCAGAGGGCTCAAGCCAACTGCTACGTTTTGAGGCATTTGTTTCAGATCAGTTGGTGATGTATGGAGAGCCCATTTAGCACAGCTCATGAGTTCTTACTTTCGGTACACGCTCTGAAACATTGTTTGAAACAGGTTTCAAAGCATTCCAACGCAGTTTCAAATTTGACATCACTAATTTACAGTGCAGATGAAATTTTTGGTGTCTTCTCTAGCCATATGTACAATCTGTTCATTTTCAGTTTTATTATTTGTTAGCTGGGCGGAGCATATCACAATGCTTGCCACATTTGTTAGCTTGTTAGCTGGGCGGAGCAGCGTGATGAGCGCACATGCGCTCAGTATTCAGGAAGCAGACAAACTGAAAATGATTTCAGGCACAGCTCTTTGTAATTTTTAGTAATTTATACAGCACCCACTAACCATTCAGCAGATGGCAGACATGTCTATGGGATATATATATATATATATATATATATATATATAATATTTAATCGATTTCTTTATATATATATATATATATATATATATATATATATATATATATATATATATATATATATATATATATATATATAAAGAAATCGATTAAATATTATATATATATATATATATATATATATATATATATATATATATATATATATGTATATATATAAAGAAATCGATTAAATATTGTGATTCAAATCAGTGTTTGCATCAAAATGTCAGTCTTCACAACCTCAAAGACTGTCCACACAATATAATCAACGTGTGTCCTGTACGCTTTGAGTTCATGATGCACAGAGACGGACGAGCGCTTTGCTGCTTAACTTAATTCACCTTTTGTCCTCGTCTCAGTTCCAATTAGTTCTAACTAATAAATGATGGCATGTATTTAGATTGTAACATCTCTTTAACTCCGTCCAGTCATTACGCCGCCAACGCCTGTCTCACTCCCCTCTGCTCCCTCCACCTGGTTGCCGTGACGACTGTGGAGGGCATCGGCAGCGTGGCACGAAAACTACATCCGGTGCAGGTAAACCCACAGACACGTTACTGTCACGGGTGAGCTTTGAGTTAAATCTGCCCTGTTTAAGTCACATAACTAATAATCTTTTACAAATTACATTTCTTCTGAATGCAGGAACAAACCACATGTCAGACAAAAGAAGTCACAGTTTGTCTTGCATGATTGCAATGCAGTGAACATGGTATTACAAGCTGGAGGCCACAAAGGACAATTTCTGCGACTGTGCAACAGCAGGCGATGTTGTCATTATTACGTAGATAATTAGCGACATAGACTGGTTGATACAGAAGCGCATTGCATTCACTGGATAAAAATAATAATAAAAAATTAGACACCTTATCTGGTAATTATGAGAAAAGATCTTGTAATTATGAGATCTTTTCTCATAATTATGAGAGAATTTTCTCAAAATTCCAAGATCTTTTCTCGTAATTGTGAGGTAAGGTGTCTAATTTTTTTTTTTAATCCAGTAAATGCAATAGGCTTCCGTAGGTTGAACTTGCATGCTGAAACATTTTCCGCAGGAAAAGGAAGTGGGAATGTCCACGCTGGTGTTGTTGGGCGAGTGGTAGAGGATTCCATGGTTTTTGAGATAACGTCTCCCACCTTTGAAAACACTCTCGTAAGTAGCAGAAGATGCTGATGTGCACAGAAACTGAACCGCAGGAAGTGATGGCACAAGCAGGGAGGTTTCTGTGTGACCCAACCCAGTTGTAAAATCAAACTGTTGTCATGTGATTCCACCGAATTGTGGGTTCGTTTGACTTTGGTCACATGACAATCTGGCATAAGATTGTCACACAAGGCTCCATTTGGACTCTTCACTTTGCTTTCATTAAATAAAAAACAATACTAAATACTGGTAAATATTTAAATATTTAGTGAAATATTTATGACCTCTCTTTTCATATGTGACCATATCTCAATTACAGAACGCTGCGTGTACGTGTGTGCGTATTACTGAACAGAACTCCAAAAAGTGTTCACAAAATAAGCAACTTTTTGAGTTTGAGTTCAGTGTAATATGTCTACATTCACTGTGAAAACAGTTTTACGTTACAAAAATTGAGTTATGCATATAGGAATCCTCTGTCCCAATTCAGGTATGCTTCCTATAAATGAGCCAGCTGTTGAGAGTCACCACCAGGGGGAGCTCACACACTCGGAGCATTTTCATAACAATGTACAGTGACGTCTCCTGCCACGAACAAACATTTAACTAAATATTTAGCTGAGGATCATTTGTTAAAGTAAATAGAAACATTTAGTATATTGTTAAATATGTATCCAAATATTAACACTCACATACAGCTGCATATGGTGGGGTAGGATGGGGTGGTATTTTTTTCTGTCCTGTGTGTCCATCTGTCCTTCCAGCCATGTGTGATCAAAATACCTTTGATTGCTTTGAAGAAAGAAAAAAGAGTTTTGATGCAATTTGGATCTAACTTGGGACAACTGAGAGTCAGCTGAGGACAAAGTGTTTATTGGTTTTTTTTTAATAATGGTCAAAAGTCTAGGTCACAGGCCAAGGTCAACATTTTGCTCATGGATTTTTTTGTGGGGAGACAAATACTGATATTAGGGAGTAAAAAAAAATGACTATTGAAATTCCTTACAATATATACATAAAAATGTTACTGATTCCTAACATTTCATTTCCAAACACATATCTCAAAGAAATGTAATTGAAGTTTGATGTTTTGCAGTTTAAACATGAACTTTATTATCAATAATTATTAGTGTAACCAAAGTATGTACCGCTGCCTGCACTCTGATTGACAGTCACCGTGTCACATCACTCAGCACTTAAAATAGACGCCTCGTCTGTTTTGGCCCCGCCTAGCTGGTGGCATAGTGACCACTTGTCTCTTGTCGCTGTAAAGCGTCCACTCTGACTTATAATAAATGGCAGCTGCTCTCTTTGCCACTGTGTCTTGTAGCTCATGTGGCCAGGGGGTGATGGAGTCCCAGCCATTGACAGTATTGTGAATAATGATGTTGGTCCATCATCTGATGGAAAAACTGTGTAATGACAACATTTCCAAGAGACAAAACATTTTTCTTCATTGTTTACTCATTGAAATGAAAGCTTTCATAATTGCAAAATAACACAGATATGTTTGTGAAAGTCTCATATCGGTTGATGTTATCATCCAGCCAATACATTGGTCAGAATCTATTATATATTTAAGCACATTTGACCTTGAGTTTGACCTTTCAGGGTCACTCAAGATGAAATTTCATGTGATCATTAGAAAGATGACATATGAATTGAAGTTAGTGATTCATCTTTATCGTTAATTTATTTTTAATTTCTCAAAATAGCCTTCTAAATGAGTTTGACCTTTCAAGGTCAAAAGACATGTGACCAACAGAAATTTCATTTATGACCTCATGACTATTTAATAATACCCAAAAATGTTATGTGTCGACGCGGGTTGAGGAGCGGAC
The DNA here is from genome assembly GCF_902500255.1 of Thalassophryne amazonica. Lineage (NCBI taxonomy): Eukaryota > Metazoa > Chordata > Actinopteri > Batrachoidiformes > Batrachoididae > Thalassophryne > Thalassophryne amazonica. The sequence goes on from NC_047103.1 coordinate 166,961,688, forward strand.
CTGCGTCTGACGGAACCCAGCGCCAAAACAACCAGAAAGCAGTTCCAATAACAAAACAATTTATTTTCCCCTTCTGTGCAATACAAAGTGTACAAACGTAAAATACGTCTGTCTGGCGGAGTGAAGGACGGCGCGCTCTCCAGCGCCCAAAAGGATCGAAGCCCGGCACTTCTGGACCCACGTTCACCGCCAAACACCCCCCAGGTGGACACGACAAACCGACTCTGCGAAGGATAGAAAAGGTGAGGTAAGTCAGCAGCTACAACTAATATCCTTCAAAGGCACACACTATCAGCAACACATTCAGGTCTGAATTTAGGCTTATGTAAATGAGCAGCTTCTCACAACAGGTGGAGGATCATCTGTCCGCACGCCACGGCCGTGAGAAGCAAGCTGCACAACTCTCATCAATATTCACATATACTGCGTAACAAAATACCAAATTACTGTTAACAATTATTCAGACAATCAAATCACCTCTGATGTGTGCTGACAGCATGTGTCCCTCACCCGTCCTCCTTCACAGGCACGATGTGTCAAACCCAGGCGCGGTCCTCAGCGTCTCACAAACGAACATCACAAGGTCGAGTTCCCGGCAATTCTGCTTGTATCACACATGGCTTAAATGCAGAACGCCATCTCATTATCTGCTTCAGCTGAAAGTCTTTAAGGTTGCACGTGAGCACCATCCACAGGTGCTGCACATCACGTTGATGAGGGTGAAGGACTCTTCTGCCAGCACCTTCTCCACAGACAATAAATCAGTTTGCATACCACCTGGAGAGCAAAGAAAAGAAAAGAACACCCAAATGTCCAGCCAAACCCCCCAACACACAACACAAAAATACTACTAAAAAATCACATATGACCCTTCTGTTGGTTATATGATCTTTGACCTTGAGTTAGCCTGAAAGGTCAAACTCATTTTAAATGGGCATTTTAAGATATTGTTTAAAGATACAGCTGTTTTTACTACGAAACACTAATATCAAATCATGTCGCACCATTCTATTGGTTACACAACTTTCACTGATGTCATAAACTGTTTTATTCAAACTGTTTGGAGGCGGGCAGGTTGTGAGTTAGTCGACGATAAAATGGCTTGATTTGGGACAGAATTCATCCCTCACAAATATTATATTACCACTAAAATACAAAGAATTAATTTGCATGAATCTACAGCAAATGTAAGACGTAGTTCTATTCGTGCAAAGTAGATGTTTCGCTAATATGTAGCTCACTGTCATGGACGCTGCGGAGTCCATGAAGGTAATTAGGGATCAGGAAGGTTTGATTTTTTTAAAAATGATTCCACATTTCTCTTCAAGAGATGCTTCGGATTATCTCAAGGTTTCCATTTAGTCCTAAATAATAATAAGACGAAACTACAAAAGTGATTATTTGCCCGTTGACGGCAGAACCATAAAATAAGGTAACGACTGTCTCAGACTTTGTTCTGGTAAACGTGTGACCAGCTGCTGCAGAAGGAAACTCTGATCAAAGTGGAGACAGTTGGTTGTTCTCCAGGAAAATGAATCATTATACAGGTATAAAAATGACTAACTTTCCTGCAGAATAACTCATGATACCTTGGTCTTGCACATTTTTGACCTTTGACCTATGCGACACGGTGTGAACTAAAGTTTGTTTGTATTTTAGGAGCGTATAGCGAAGGCTCACGGCTCTCAGTGCGGGTTCTGCACGCCAGGTATCGTCATGTCCATGTATGCTTTGCTACGCAATAACCCTACCCCCAAAATGGCCGACGTGGAGGTCGCCTTCCAAGGTACCGCCCACAATTTTGTTGATAGGGTCAGCCAATCAGCAGGCTTGTCAGTGCACCTCAGTATGATGTGATGGCTTTCTTATGGGTCCAATACATTTTATTTGTCTATATTCTGTTTTTATTAGTACTTGATTTGAAAGAAAACTTGTCTGTAGTTTAAACTGTTTTTTTATAATTTTATATTTATATTTCACTCAATGTGAAACACTCAGTTAGTGTTAAGGCAGAAATTTAAAAAAAAAATCTCATAATGACAATTTCAGCACAGTGGCAGAATTTCATGTCAAAGAAGAAAATAATAATTTTGCTCCACCTTCCACCAAAATTGAAATTGAAACTATGGGTCTTTTAGATCGAACACAAACAATTACAAAGACATTTGTATAAAAATAAATTCTAGTTAATAGTAATAGCTCCCCCTCTAGCTGCCACCTTATTGTGGTGGGGGAGTTTGTGTACCCGGATGATCCTAGGAGCTATGTTGTCGGGGGCTTTGTGCTCCCTGTAGGGTCTCCCAAGGCAAACAGGTCCTAGGTGACGGGTCAGACTAAGGGCAGTTCAGAACCTCCATGACCAGTAAAAGATCAAGGACCGTGACGTCGCCCGGTATGGCGGAGCCGGGGTCCCACCCTGGAGCCAGGCCTGGGGTTGGAGCTCGCGCGTGAGCGCCTGGTGGTCGGGCCTTAGCCCAGCCCAAAAGAGTGACGTGGGCCCGCCCTCCTGTGGGTTCACCACCTGCAGAGGGGGCCATGGGGGTCAGGTGCAGAGAGGATTGGGTGGCGGTCGAGGGTGGGTGGCCCGGCGGCCCGGTCCATGCTTACAGCCCCTGGCTGTTGGGACGTGGAATGTCTCCTCGCTAGGGGGGAAGGAGCCTGAGCTTGTGCGGGAGGTTGAGAGATACTGACTAGAGATAGTCGGGCTCACCTCCACGCACAGCTTGGGCTCTGGTACCTAACTCCTGGAGAGGGGCTGGACGCTTCTTTTTTCTGGCGTCGCCCACGGGGAGAGGCGGAGAGCTGGGGTCGCATTGCTTATTGCTCCCCAGCTCAGTCGCCAAGTGTTGGAGTTCACTCCGGTGAACGAGAGGGTCGCGTCCCTATGCCTTCAGGTCGGGGACAGGTCTCTCACCGTTGTCTCGGCCTACGGGCCGAGCAGCAGTGCAGAGTACCCAACCTTCCTGGAGTCCCTGGGAGGGGTACTAGATAGCACTCCAACTGGGGACTCCATTGTTCTCCTGGGGGATTTCAACACCCACGTGGGCGGCGACAGTGAGACCTGGAGGGGGGTGATCGGGAAGCACGGCACCCCCCGATCTGAACCCGAGCGGTGTTCAGTTGTTGGACTTCTGTGCTAGTCACAGTTTGTCCATCACGAACACCATGTTCGAGCACAAGGGTGTCCATAAGTGCACATGGCACCAGGACACCCTGAGCCGGAGGTCGATGATCGACTTTGTAGTCGTATCATCTGACCTTCGGCCATGTGTCTCGGACACTCGAGTGAAGAGAGGGGCAGAGCTGTCGACTGATCACCACCTGGTGGTGAGTTGGATCCGCTGGGAGGGTAGGAAGCCAGTCAGACCTGGCAGGCCCAAACGTACCGTGAGGGTCTGCTGGGAACGACTGGCGGAACCCTCTGTCAGCGAGGTCTTCAACTCCCACCTCCGGGAGAGCTTCTCCCAGATCCCGGGGGAGGTTGGAGACATGGAGTCCGAGTGGACCATGTTCTCCACCTCCATTGTCGATGCGGCTGCTTGTAGCTGTGGTCGCAAGGTCTCTGGTGCCTGTCGCGGCGGCAATCCCCGAACCCGGTGGTGGACACCGGAAGTAAGGGATGCCGTCAAGCTGAAGAAGGAGTCCTACTTATCTTTGTTGGTAGGTGGGACCCCAGAAGCAGCTGACAGGTACCGGCAGGTCAAGCGTGCCGCAGCCCGTGCGGTCGCAGAGGCAAAAACTCGGGTCTGGGAGGAGTTTGGGGAGGCTATCGGTCGGCCTCGAAGAGATTCTGGCAAACCATCCGACGCCTCAGGAGGCGGAAGCAGCTCTCCACCAGCACTGTTTATGGTGCGGGTGGGGAGCTGTTGACCCTGACTGGGGATGTTGTCGGGCGGTGGAAGGAGTACTTCGAGGATCTCCTCAATCCCATCGTCACGTCTTCCGAAGAGGAAGCAGAGACTGGGGACTCAGAGGCGGACTCATCGATTACCCAGGCCGAAGTCACCGAGGTGGTTAGAAAGCTCCTCGGTGGCAAGGCTCCTGGGGTGGATGAAATCCGTCCTGAGTACCTTAAGTCTCTGGATGTTGTGGGACTGTCTTGGCTGACTGTCTTCCGGGCACGTCCCACTGGGAGGAGGCCCCGGGGAAGACCCAGGACAAGCTGGAGGGACTACATCTCTCGGCTGGCTTGGGAACGCCTTGGGGTTCCCCTGGAGGAGCTGGGGGAGGTGTGTGTGGATCGGGAGGTCTGGGCGGCTTTGCTTGAGCTGCTGCCCCCGCGACTCGACTCTGGATAAAGCGGAAGAAAATGGATGGATGGATGGAATTAATAGTAGAAACAAAACAGGACTTGTTGGCACAGTATTTAATATTTTCATACAGTATATAAATGTTACAGGCCACAAGAGTGAATGACAACAACAATAATAAAATATTTAGTTTTATGTTGTTCAGTGTTTTTTTTAGTGGTGACATGAACAGCCTATAACTGATTCATAAATTGACAACAGTAATTATTAAAAGGCTGGTAACCAAGTAATTTTTGAAAGCGATTAAACAAAAATAAATGCTGAACAAAATCAATCAGAAGACTGAACCATTGAGGGTTTATTTTGTTTGATTGATTAGCAGTTTTTTTTTAGAATATTGTATAATTAATAAAAAATTAAAACGATTAATCATGAAAATAATTAGCAGATGAATCACAAGTGAAAATAGTTGATTTCATCAATATTATTAGTAGTTGGGGTACTACTGGTACTACCAGAGTAGTGGTAAAAACTGTTACAAATATTAAGAAAATTTTGAAAATCTTTCATTTATTTCTCTATTCTTGCAGGAAATCTGTGTCGTTGTACTGGATACAGGCCGATCCTCGAAGGATACAAAACTTTCACTGTTGTGAGAAAAAAATCACACATATAAACACAAAAACACACTGCTGTGCAAAACGTTTAGGCTTATATTTAATCTGCGCAAAATTTTTTAAAATAATGAAAACCTTCTGGATAGCTATTGATGAATAAACCCATATCAAAATACCAAATTACTTTTCAATGTTCTCCTGCCGTGTATATTAAAAAGTCTAATATATTTAATCACGTTTTAATCAATATTTAATCAATCATTAAGGGCCCCTTCACGCATAGTACGAATAAGTACAAATCAGGGCAAATCACAGCAGAACAGCTCGTATGAGCGAACCACGAAAACATCGAGCCGACAGGCAGGTGTGAATGAACCCGCTGCAACGGTGTCGTGCAAGCAGGAACACAGTGCGAGCAGCTGGGAAATGTTGCACCACATCGCGCCACTGATGTGGAGGAAAATAAAATAAAAACCAGCTGTATAATTAGTGAATATCACTGGGTTGATATAAATAATAAATAAAAGGGGACGCAATACAGAACCCTGCAGTTAAATAACCCTGGTTAATTAAAAAACAAATGCCACTCATGGGATTCGAACCTGCAGTTTACAAAAGCTCTGATCACCAGATGGAAACTTTACCACTACACTACAATCACTGTCTTATAACAGGAGCGTGAAATCAACAAGGACATAAACGTATTTTTAAAAAAAGAGAAAACTGATAACTGAACAAACAGCCTTTGTTACGGCATATTTCTGCTGATACATGACTGAAAGTGGCATATTTGTGGCACTGTTGGCTTGTCATATAGTCCTGTGCCGCTCACAGGACACGCCTGTCGGGCCAGGCCCGTGCACGTGTCCGGCCCGATACACGTCTTGTCAGACAGATGTGACATTCAGATCGCCTGCTACGTGTCCACATAAACTGACGGTCTGTTTCTCCAGCCTGTCGCAAAAGCAATATATGTTTTTATGTATTTCCATGTGAGGACAACAAGCACGCACACACGCACATGTCCGTAAAACACGGTACGTGTTCTGCAGCTGTGATGTCCAGGACCAGAGATGTCTCAACAGCTGTTGGCAGCCAGCCACACCCCCGTCCGGTCAGTGCACAGACCAAGGTGTCCCTCTGTGATCAGATGAGAGGTGCCTCGCCTGTGGGGGGGGGGGGGGGCGCACGAACCACACGCACACACGTGTTGCGGGGTGGGGGAGAGGGGGGAGTACGCGAAACACACGCACACATGTTTTGTGGGGGGGAGACGACACTCTGGCACGCCACATGTGTACTTGGCAAATCCACAGTCATGGGAGCACTTAGACAAATTTCACCGCCAGCTTGAAAGTGATCGTCTGCTGACTGCTTTCATGCTAATAGCGCGAATGGCCACACATTTTCTAAGTCCCAAACGAGCGGTGTTAGATGTTCATGTGTGTCACCTGGAATTTGGCCGACACCTCCCTCGAGAGGGATCGAATGGGCTCTCACAGCGCACACTCTGTCTTTCAGCTGCTGGTGTGTGCAAATAGTTGTAGCGACAGGTGTATGAGGCGTTGGAGGCAGCTACGATTTTACACATATTGCATACGATTCCTGCTTAATGCGCAATTTGACCACATTCGTACTATGTGTGAAGGGGCCCTTAATTGCGACGATCAGCAGCTCTCTTTGTATTGTTCTGTATCAGGCGTTACGCCGATAAAGAAATGGAGGAGAGCACCACCGCCATCTCAAAAGAATGAAATTACATTAAACTTGGACATTTCAAATTTTTTTTCATGGTGGAACCACTAATGGGGGCTGGGAGTGGGGGGGGGGGGGGGGGGGTCCTCAAACGCCACTTTAAACATTCCCTAAAACATTTGTGCTCCACCCACACACACGCAGTGTTGCTTCCTCCAGGATGGTGGTTGTTGTGGTGGCAGAGGGCTGGAAAATGGTTGCTGTCTGACCAATGGGAGCACAGCAGATGACATCTCGGAGGACAACAATGATGTAAGTCTGTCTGTTCATTCATCTAATCAAAACGCTTCATCCAGCTTAGACCAAAAGTACAGTTTAGTAACTAATAATTGATCTTGTGTGGCTCTTATTTTGGCGGCCTTTGTGGAAATGCTCTATGGGGTGGCTTTGTTTTATGTTGGTGGTTTTTGTGGACATGCTCTATGGGGTGCTTTCTTTTATTTTGGTGGTCTTTGTGGAAATGCTCTATGGGGTGGCTTTTTTTATTTTGGTGGTCTTTGTGGAAATGCTCTATGGGGTGGCTTTCTTTTATTTTGGTGGTCATTGTGGAAATGCTCTATGGGGTAGCTTTCTTTTATTTTGGTGGTCTTTGTGGAAATGCTCTATGGGGTAGCTTTCTTTTATTTTGGTGGTCTTTGTGGAAATGCTGTATGGTGTCCTTGCTGTTATTTTTGCAGTCTTTTCTTAGTTCAAGTTCAAGTTTCTTTGGTTCAAGGAAAGAACTTCTCAACACAAAATAAAGCAAAACAAAATAATAATAATAAAAAAAGATTTCTCAGCCAGTCAACCCATGCAACTGAAGGGGTTTAGGTACAAGCAAAGCTTATATACACCTACCCATTTTACATCAGCAACTTTTACTTATCACAACAAAACCAAAACAAAACAAAACAAAGTGAGCAGAACACTAAAACACAAACATCTTAAAATAATCAATAAACTGAAATTCCTCATCATATCCACACCAATAACAGCACACATCGCACAATCCAAAAATAATAATACAAAATCAATAACTTAATTGTCCATACTTTAACCAACAGCTATATAGTCCTTCAAACATGAACTTAGAGAGAATTTAGACAATTTTCACATATTCAGAAAACATCAGTTCCTTGTATTGGTGTTTAAACTGATTAACATTTGGACATTGCTTGAGTTCCTTCGCCAAATTATTCCATATTTTAGGGCCACAAGTACAAACACAGAAACCTTTCCTGGTCGTCCAAGCACCAGCAATTTTAAAATGATACAAGCCCCTTAAATTATATTTTCCCTCTCTCTCCTTGAAAAATTCTTGAATTCTGAGGGGCAGTTGCTTATTTTTCACTTTATACATTAATTGCACAGTTTTAAACGTAATCATATTGTGAAGTTTTAATATTTTAGATTTAATAAACAATGAATTGGTGTGATCTCGATAACCTACATTGTGAATCATTCTTAATGCTCTTTTTTGAAGAATTAATAATAATTGCAATGTAGTTTTATAATTGTTGCCCCAAATGTCAGCACAGTAAACCAAGTAGGGAGCAACCAATGAACAGTACAGTGTATGAAGTGCTTTGAAATCAAGAACATACCTTACCTTAATTAGTACTGCCGTACTTTTTGACACTTTCTTTTGAATATATTGAATATGAGCTTTCCAAGTAATTCTTTCATCAGTAATAACACCTAAGAACTTATATTCTTTAACACACTCTATGATTACCCCTTGTATATTTAACTGAATTTGTATGTCTTTATTGTAATTCCCAAATAACATTATTTTAGTTTTAGACAAATTTAGTGATAATTTATTAATATCAAACCATCTCTTTAACTTTATCATTCCAATATGTAAATCGCACAATAATTGCTGCAGATTTTCTCCTGAACAAAACAGGGTTGTATCATCTGCAAACAGAACTGCCTTAAATAGATCCAAAACTTTACATACATAAGAATAAATAATTTGGTTCCAACATAGAACCCTGAGGAAGCCCACAAATGATGCCCAGATACGAAGAGCAGCAATCCCAGAGTTTAACAAACTGTTTCCGGTTTTGTAAGTAATTTTTAATCCAATTCAAAGCCACCCCTCTGATCCCATACAGTTCCATCTTTTAAAATAATATGTTGTGATCTATTGTATCAAAAGCCTTGTCTTAGATCAATAAATAAACCTATTACTGTTTCCCTTTGGTCCACATGACTACTGATTTCTTCTACTGAATCGAGCAGAGCCAGTGCAGTAGACCTACCTGCTCTAAAACCATATTGACTTTCATCCAGCAAGTTATGTCGTTCTATAAATTTATCCAATCGGCTATTGTAAAGCTTTTCCAATATCTTAGAAAATTCTGACAACAGAGACACAGCCTGTAATTTATAAAAAGATGTTTACTACCAGATTTAAATAAAGGTATCACTTTTGCCACTTTCATACTGTTTGGAACAATTCCAGTTTGAAATGATTTGTTAAAAATATATGCTAATGGTTTTGCAATTTCAGTAATTATTTGCTTTACTAAAGACATATGTACATCATTGTGATCCCTTGACATTTTACTTTTACATGTACTAACTACCTTAATAATTTCCCTTTCATCTACTGGACCAAGAAACGTGTGTGGATATCTGTCAAGTAATTGTTGATTTTCCCATGCACTGTGTGGAATTTCAGCTGCCAGAGCTGGTTCAACATTAGCAAAGAAATTATTGAAACTATCCACTACTTGGCTCATGTCATATTCATCTTTGTTCTTATACGTAAAATATGTTGGATAGTTATTTGATTTGGATTTATTTGTTATATAGTATTCAGTATTTTCCATGTTTCCTTTATGTTGTTTTTCATTGTCATTTAGTATTTTTCCAAAGTATGATTTCTTTTTACAATTCCGCATGATACGATACGATACGATACGATACGATACGATACAATACGATATGATATGATACGATACACTTTATTGTCCCCTCCGGGAAATTTGTCTTGGACTCCAAGAGCTGCACAGATAAAACTGCCATGGCATAATTACATAACTCGTGCATATTGCACATAACTTAATACACACACCAATATTGCAAAACACCTTTTGCACAACAGTCTTGTGCAGATGGTTCATGCACATAGCACAGCCGTCTCTCACATATGGTTAAAAGGAAAATGCTGACAATATAGTGAATGACAATGGATAAATAACACTGAATAGCAATGCCACCATGACATTAGTGCACAATCCTACTACCTATCCCAGGAACCATTATTATGGCAGTCTTCACCAGATGAGCAAGCTTAGATTTTAACTGGACAGAGAGATTACCGTAAGAAGATGACATCCCATACCGGATAATGCTTTCCAAGACAGCCTGATAACACAGAAACAAGATGTTTCAATCAACCCCAAACACCCTGAGTCTGTGCAGAAAATATAACCTCTGCTGTAAACGGTTATATTTATGATAGTTGTAAATGTATTTTTATAGTCCTTATATTTAATCTCTGCAAGCCTTTTAAGACCTTTAGTTATACATGGATGAGCTTTATATTTATTCTTATTACTTTACTGTATAACTGGACAATTTTTGTTGTATATATTGAGAAATATGTTTTCAAATTCGAAATATGCCAAGTTAGCATCCCGTTTTGTGTAAATGGGATTCCAGTCCTGTAAAAGTAAATCATGTTTTAAGGCAGTGATAGCTTCTTCAGATTCCAAATGCTTACAATATTGTATTTTCTCAGTACATTTTTTTATTTGAGTTTAGATCAATTACTGTAAAAATTGGTAAATGGTCACTGATATCATTGATTAATAAGCCACTTAGTGTTTTGGTATCAATATCATTCATAAATATATTATCAATGAGAGTAGCTGAATGTGAAGTTAATCTTGAAGGCCTTGTGATTTTTGGATATAAATTTAAACTGTAAATAGTATTAATGAAATACTCTGTCACTTCATGTTGATGCAGATTTAAAAGATCAGTATTTATAACTCCACAAACAAACACTTGTTTGTTATACATCTGTGAAAAGAATTTTTCAATCCATTTGTGAAACGCTTCCATTTTAGAGCCCAGAGTTGTATATATGCAACTAATAATTATACTTGTACCTTTTTCCATGCATATTTCAGTTGTCATGCAGTCCAACAGATTTTCCACGGTCATTGTCAAATTATCTTTAATTTTGTAATTAAGCCTTTTGTGAACATACAGTGCTACTCCTCCTCCTCTATTTTGCCTATTCAAATGATTGAATTCAAAACCTCCCAATTCGTAATTCCTATCATCAATCTCTGCAAGCCAAGTTTCCAATATGGCAATTATACTAAAAGGCTGACAAAATTGTTTTAAATAATCCTTGATATTCCCAAAATTGTTGTACATACTCCTACTGTTAAAGTGGATTATTGATAATTTCCCGTCATTTGAAATGTGGTTTCTTAAATGTTGTATTGGGTGGCTTTCTTTTATTTTGGTGGTCTTTGTGGAAATGCTCTATGGGGTGGCTTACTGTTATTTTGCGGTCTTTGCGGAAATGTTATATGGAGTAGCTTTCTTTTTTGCAGTGTGTGGGGAATTGCTCTGTGGGGTTTTTGTGTTATAGTTGCATTGTGATCCTTATGGTTGAAATCCCACTTCTGACAACAAGATTTAGCAACAACTATTTCAACAACTTAGCTCATAAAAAAAGCATTTTGCGCGTGCTTATATGTGTTTGACAATCATGATGGTTTACCTGGGTGCAGGAAGCCACACCCCTGTTTGACCCAGCAGATTTTGCTCCATTTGACCCCACGCAGGAGGTCATCTTCCCACCTGAGCTCATGGTATGCAACATGCAGACATACACAAACACACACACACACACACACACTCAAAACCTTCTCCTTATTTCCTGCTCCTCTCCCGTCTAGTCTCTCGTGAAAGGTCAGAGGTCAAGGTCGCTGTGCTTCCGTGGTGACAGGACAGTGTGGCTGCAACCAGACAGCCTGGATGAGTTTCTTCATCTGAAGTGGAAGCATCCTGACGCCCGGATCGTGGTGGGAAACACTGAAGTGGGTGAGTCTCTCACATACAGGTGACCTTTGACTTTGAAAATCAACATTAGCCTTTAGTTTTTGTCTATAAATCAGCTCCTAATGGAACTACACAACCAGAACACCTAGTAGTATGTTTTAAAATATCACCTTTTTACAGGCCTATATTGTTTTGGAGGTGAACAATATGTTATGACAACTACTTTTTCAGTCATTCTAATTGAGCTACATCATAAAAAACAGACCTGTATTATCAGTCTAAAGGTACCTTTTTTTTAATCAAATTGTCTTTTTATGAAATCATCACAGGCCAACAGGAAGTTTACAAACTGCTACGGTGAAAGCTAGTTTGGAGCCTAATTGTGACATTTTGAAGATTAATTCAGCAATATGTTCAGACCAATAGGAATTTTTTTTTTTTAAATGTCAGTAGCTTTTGTCTTGTCAACATTTTTGCCTCCTGCTCTGGACATCGTATGTCTGTCCTCAACCAACAGGGGCGCTACACAACTACAGTAACATGTCAAAATATAGCACCCTATATAATTTCAGCTGAGTGACTTATAGTGCCGCACTAATAAGCAAATAAACAAATACAGACCACTTTTTTCTTTTGGCACACTGTTTATTTATTTATTTATTTATTGTTTTTAATGGGTTAAAAAACTGGCAGCTGTGGTTGTGAGAGCAAATCTGTAAATATAATGCAATACTAAAATAACCTCGGCCGTATGAGCTTTGTCCATCCATCCATTCATTTTCTTCCGCTTCATCCGAGGTCGGGTTGAGGGGGGAGCAGCTCAAGCAAAGCTGCCAAGACCTCCCGATCCACACACACCTCCCCCAGCTCCTCCGGGGGAACCCCAAGGCATTCCCAAGCCAGCTGCGAGACGCAGTCCCTGCAGCGTGTCCTGGGTCTTCCCCGGGGCCTTCTCCCAATGGGACGTGCCCGGAACACCTCTCCAGCGAGGCGTCCAGGGGGCATCCGAAAAAGATGCCCGAGCCACCTCAGCTGGCTCCTTTCAACGTGGAGGAGCGGCAGCTCGACTCCGAGATCCTCCCGAGTGACCGAGCTCCTCACCCTATCTCTGAGTATTCCATTAACTTTAACTAGTAATGACTTCATGACTTTCTTTGCTAACAAAATTTTAACTATTAGAGAAAAAATTACTCATAACCATCCCAAAGACGTATCGTTATCTTTGGCTGCTTTCAGTGATGCCTGTATTTGGTTAGACTCTTTCTCTCCGATTGTTCTGTCTGAGTTATTTTCATTAGTTACTTCATCCAAACCATCAACATGTCTATTAGACCCCATTCCTACCAGGCTGCTCAAGGAAGCCCTACCATTAATTAATGCTTCGATCTTAAATATGATCAATCTATCTTTATTAGTTGGCTATGTACCACAGGCTTTTAAGGTGGCAGTAATTAAACCATTACTTAAAAAGCCATCACTTGACCCAGCTATCTTAGCTAATTATAGGCCAATCTCCAACCTTCCTTTTCTCTCAAAAATTCTTGAAAGTGTAGTTGTAAAACAGCTAACTGATCATCTGCAGAGGAATGGTCTATTTGAAGAGTTTCAGTCAGGTTTTAGAATTCATCATAGTACAGAAACAGCATTAGTGAAGGTTACAAATGATCTTCTTATGGCCTCAGACAGTGGACTCATCTCTGTGGTTGTTCTGTTAGACCTCAGTGCTGCTTTTGATACTGTTGACCATAAAATTTTATTACAGAGATTAGAGCATGCCATAGGTATTAAAGGCACTGCGCTGCGGTGGTTTGAATCATATTTGTCTAATAGATTACAATTTGTTCATGTAAATGGGGAATCTTCTTCACAGACTAAAGTTAATTATGGAGTTCCACAAGGTTCTGTGCTAGGACCAATTTTATTCACTTTATACATGCTTCCCTTAGGCAGTATTATTAGACGGTATTGCTTAAATTTTCATTGTTACGCAGATGATACCCAGCTTTATCTATCCATGAAGCCAGAGGACACACACCAATTAGCTAAACTGCAGGATTGTCTTACAGACATAAAGACATGGATGACCTCTAATTTCCTGCTTTTAAACTCAGATAAAACTGAAGTTATTGTACTTGGCCCCACAAATCTTAGAAACATGGTGTCTAACCAGATCCTTACTGTGGATGGCATTACCCTGACCTCTAGTAATACTGTGAGAAATCTTGGAGTCATTTTTGATCAGGATATGTCATTCAAAGCGCATATTAAACAAATATGTAGGACTGCTTTTTTGCATTTACGCAATATCTCTAAAATCAGAAAGGTCTTGTCTCAGAGTGATGCTGAAAAACTAATTCATGCATTTATTTCCTCTAGGCTGGACTATTGTAATTCATTATTATCAGGTAGTCCTAAAAGTTCCCTAAAAAGCCTTCAGTTAATTCAAAATGCTGCAGCTAGAGTGCTAACAGGGACTAGAAGGAGAGAGCATATCTCACCCATATTGGCCTCTCTTCATTGGCTTCCTGTTAATTCTAGAATAGAATTTAAAATTCTTCTTCTTACTTATAAGGTTTTGAATAATCAGGTCCCATCTTATCTTAGGGACCTCGTAGTACCATATCACCCCAATAGAGCGCTTCGCTCTCAGACTGCAGGCTTACTTGTAGTTCCTAGGGTTTGTAAGAGTAGAATGGGAGGCAGAGCCTTCAGCTTTCAGGCTCCTCTCCTGTGGAACCAGCTCCCAATTCAGATCAGGGAGACAGACACCCTCTCTACTTTTAAGATTAGGCTTAAAACTTTCCTTTTTGCTAAAGCTTATAGTTAGGGCTGGATCAGGTGACCCTGAACCATCCCTTAGTTATGCTTCTATAGACGTAGACTGCTGGGGGGTTCCCATGATGCACTGTTTCTTTCTCTTTTTGCTCTGTATGCACCACTCTGCATTTAATCATTAGTGATCGATCTCTGCTCCCCTCCACAGCATGTCTTTTTCCTGGTTCTCTCCCTCAGCCCCAACCAGTCCCAGCAGAAGACTGCCCCTCCCTGAGCCTGGTTCTGCTGGAGGTTTCTTCCTGTTAAAAGGGAGTTTTTCCTTCCCACTGTAGCCAAGTGCTTGCTCACAGGGGGTCGTTTTGACTGTTGGGGTTTTACATAATTATTGTATGGCCTTGCCTTACAATATAAAGCGCCTTGGGGCAACTGTTTGTTGTGATTTGGCGCTATATAAAAAAATTGATTGATTGATTGATTGAAGGGAGCGCCCAGTCACCCTGCGGAGGAAACTCATCTCGACTGCTTGTACTTGCGATCTTGTTCTTTCGGTCATGAGCTAAATCTCATGACCATAGGTGAGGATCGGAACATAGATCGATTGGTAAATCGAGAGCTTTGCCCCCCTACTCAGCTGTCTCTTCACCACAACGGTCCGATACAGCGACTGCATCACTGCAGATGCTGCACCGATCCGTCTGTCGATCTCACGCTCCATCCGTCCCTTTCTCGTGAACAATATCCTGAGATACTTAAACTCCTCCACTTGAGGCAAGGACACTCCACCGACCTGAAGAGGGCAAAGCACCTTTTTCCGGTCGAGAACCATGGCCTTGGATTTGGAGGTGCTGATTTTCATCCCGGACGCTTCACACTCACCTGTAAACCATCCCAGTACATGCTGAAGGTCCTGATTTGACGAAGCCAACAGAACCACATCGTCTGCAAACAGCAGAGACGAGATTCTGTGGTTCCTAAACTGGACCCCCTCTATACGCTGACTGAAATTCTGTCTATAAAGGTAACGAACAGAACCGGTGACAAAGAGCAGCCCTGGCGGAGGCCAACATGCACTGGAAACCAAGATCCTGCTGCGGTCGTACAGGGACCGGATAGCCCTTAGCAGAGGACCCTGGACCCCGTACGCCTGGAGCACCCCCCACAGGGTGCCTTGAGGGACATGGTCGAACGCCTTCTCCAGATCCACAAAACACATGTGGACTGGTTGGGCGAACTCCCATGAACTCTCGAGCACCTGATGGAGGGTGTAGAGCTGGTCCAGTGTGCTGCGACCAGGATGAAAACCACACTGCTCCTCCTGAATCCGAGGTTTGACTGTCAGTCGAATTCTCCTCTCCAGTACTCTGGAATAGACCTTACCGGGGAGGCTGAGGAGTGTGATCCCCCTGTATTTGGAACACACCCTCCGGTCCCCCTTCTTAAACAGAGGGACTACCACCCCAGTCTGCCAATCCAGAGGCACTGTCCCCGACCGCCACGCGATGTTGCAGAGACATGTCAACCAAGACAGTCCCACAACATCCAGAGACTTAAAGTACTCCGGACGGATTTCATCCACCCCAGGTGCCTTGCCACCGAGGAGCTTTCTAACCACCTTGGTGACTTCAGCCTGGTTGATGGATGAGTCCGCCTTTGAGTCCCAAGTCTCCGCTTTCTCTTCGGAAGACGTGACGATGGGATTGAGGAGATCCCCGAAGTATTCCTTCCACCGCCCGACAACATCCCCAGTCAGGGTCAACAGCTCCCCACCCGCACTGTAGACAGTGCTGGTGAAGAGCTGCTTCCGTAGGCGTTGGACGGTTAGCCAGAATTTCTTTCTATATGAGAAATATGTATATAAAAACAAAACAAAGTGGTTTTGGAGAGACCAGCCACTGACGTCACTGTACAGCTCTACTCTGATTGGCTGTCACGCCTGCTACTCAAACACAATATGGAACAGGTTCAAACAGAATGTGAGATTTTAACCTCTCAAAATACCTCTTAAAATATGTCAAGATTAGCCATCTTTGAACTTGTCCATGGTCTCTGTCCCAAGAATGTCCCCTGTGAATTTGAAGACTGTGGCAGTAATAGAACTGGACTTATGCTGAGCACAGACAGTTGGAGAGACAGATAGACACATGGACACCAGGTCTTTGCAGTACCCGATGGCCATATGCTGACCTCAAGTAAAACAAAAAAATACAGGAAAAAAAAATAGCTTTACAGAACAACCTCTAAGTTTTATGGTATAAAGCTGTTGTAATTTACCAAAAACTACGAACTCGTACATTTTAAACCAGTAAATCTACTTTATTTTGCTAAATTAATATTATCATGCTTTTTAAACTAATTATTTCTCAATTTAGTTTGCAGTTTTTACTTATTGTACATCGAATCCCACTCACTCTTCACTCCTCTTCAACCGCTTATCTGAGATCAGGTTGCAGGGGCACAGCTCTGGCACAGGACCCCAGACTTCCCTTTCCCGGGCCACATTGACCACCTCTGACTGGGGGATCTCAAGGCATTCCCAGGCCAGTGTGGAGATATAATCTCTCCACCTAGTCCTGTGTCTTCCCCGGGGTCTCATCCCAGATGGACGTGCCTGAAACACCTCCCTAGGGAGCCACCCAGGAGGCATCCTTACAAGATGTCCGAACCACCTCAGCTGGCTCCTTTCAATGTGAAGGAGCAGCGGCTCCACTCTGAGCTTCCCACGGATGACCAAGCTTCTCACCCTATCTCTAACTTCCACCACTGAAAGGAACACTTTGAGGAACTCCTGCAGCAGACTGGAGCACCCTCTATAGTAGGGGCAGAGCTGCAAGCTGATGGAAGATCACCATCAATTTCCCTGGTGGAAGTCACTGAGGTAGTCAAACAACTCTGCAGTGGCAAGGCCCTGGGGTTTGATGAGATCTGTCCAGAAATGCTGAAGGCTCTGGGTGTGGAGAGACTGTCTTGGATAAGATGTCTCTTCAACATTGCATTGAGGTCTGGGACAGCGCCGAAGGAGTGGCAAACTGGGGTGGTGGTCCCCATATTTAAACAGGGGGAACAGAGAGTGTGTACCAATTACAGGGGCATCACACTACTCAGCCTCCCTGGTAAAGTCTACTCCAGGGTGGACAGGATATCGAGGAGTAGTTGGGGGAGGAGGGTTTCCAGTTTGGTGGACTCAGGGTCTCATCACTGCTTTTTGCAGATGATATGGTCCTGTTGAGTTCATCAGCCTGTGACATCCAACACTCACTGGATCGGGTCACAGCCAAGTGTGAAGCGACTGGGATGAGGATCAGTACCTAAAAATCTGAAACCATGGTTCTCAGCAGGAAACCGATGGATTGCCTACTCCGGGTAGGGAATGAGGTCTTTCCTCAAGTGAAGGAGTTCAAGTAGCTCGGGGTCTTGTTCACTAGTGATGGGACAATGGACTGTGAAATTGGCCGGAGAAGACAAAAGCCAAAGCTCTCAAGCTACTGGTCAATCTTCATTCGTACTCTCACCTATGGTCATGAGGGTTGGGTCATGCCCGAAAGAACTAGATCACGGGTACGAGTGGACATTGAATCCCATTCAATGAAATTTTGTTGTGCTGCTCCCAATTTGCTCAGGGCCACCACAGGAGGATTGACACGGGATCCACATGTTGATCACATTTTTCAAGCAAGGATAAAATGGATTTTACAGTTTCTTACATTTTCAGACAAATTCACACCACACAACAAAATGGTAGCGCAAACAGTTTGTGTGTTTGCTTCCCAAGCAGATTATCCCTGGTTCAAGGCTCCGCGTATCCCTTTCGGCTTTTATTAATTTTTTTTTTTTTTGCAAATTATCAGTTTTATACTGTAGAATTTATAGTGCAACAGTATTGACATACTGCATTTTTTACAGAATTATTTTGGCAACCACAGCTGCCAGCCCCCCCCACAAAAAAAAACAACAGAATATTTTTTCACAATGCATTTGACCACCACATTGACCTTTAATAAACATCACAGCATGTCTTTCTTTTGATACAGATTGTGGAACATTATTATGAAAAAAATGGGTGTCCAGGGTGTACCCCGCCTCACGCCCTATGACTGCTGGGATAGGCTCCAGCCCCCCGTGACTCTTAATTGGACTAAGCGGTTGAAGATGAGTGATGAGTGGGTGTTACAAAGGTTTCAAAATGTTGCCTAACTAACTAATTTGTAGTACAGATTGGAAGTTTTGGTATCATCCCCAGCCACGCGTTCTGTCAATTCTTTAATTCCAGTTTTACTTTGTGTTACAATTGACTCATCCTCTTGCTTCCAAAACAGAAGGTTCCTGGTTTAAGACCATGTGTGTCCCATTATCCATGTAATGTGGCATTGCGTCAGAAAGTGCGAGTCCGTACTGGAATCTCAATGGCAATTCTGAGCAAAAAAGGAAAAGGTCAAAAAAATTACTTCACTTTCTCTGTTTGTTTTGCTTGTTGTCCCACATTTTACTAGGCATCATGTTGTTCTCCCTGGTTGCTAGCTTAACTCCTTAGCTGATTTTCAGGCGAAGGTGTGTGCTGCATCCAGCAGGTGGCAGACACGTCTATGGGATATTACTGTACATAGTAGCTGCTTTTTCAATTGATCTGGCATATCAATGTTCACCACCATCTCATGACTTCTTCAGAATTAGAATAGCGTTTATTCGCCAAGTATCTTCAAAGAATACAAGGAATTTGACTCCGGTTTGAACAGTACGCTCTCTATTCAAGCATGTATAAGCTTACACTAAACACTAAATAATTCCCAAGAAAAAATGTGCATAGAAAATGTGCAAAGGAGAAACAGACTGAAGTTGTACATGAGGTATATGAAATAATGGCAGGTTAATAATGAGTTTTATGGCAGGTTAAATTGTTAAATTGTTCATCAGTGTGATGGCCTGTGGAAAGAAACTGTTCCTGTGTCTGGTTGTTTTGTGTTTTCGTCCTCATTATGTGATGCTTTCAGTTTGGTCAGTTAGAAGGTGTTATCGTTGACTGTTGTTTTTAATTCATACTGACAGACGCCGGCTGGCATGGACGAACCTGATAATCTACATTTGTACTTGACTACCTTGTTATGAGTGAAGAAAATTAGCTTTATGGGAAGAATGAATCAGCAAAATATCTTTGAAAACTTTGTCACACTACAGTAGCTTCTCTGTGGTCAATGTCAAATTTGAGGTGAAGCCAAAGAGCGAAGAAACAAACAAAAATAACAGTTTTAGGTGATCATTGAGGTTTTGGATTTGATGGGTTTCTGTTGTGGAGATTCAGCATGGTAACATTGCTGACCTGCTGGCTCACTGGCTCACTTCCCAATGTAGCTGTTTACGGTGACTGTTTGTTCATTTATTCATTTAGTCACCTATTGGTTCTTCTTGTTTGTTTTGTTAGGCATTGAAGTGAAATTTAAGAATATGTTGTACCCGGTTATCCTCACTCCAACCTTCATCCCTGAACTCAGCATCGTACAACACACTGAAGACGGTAAGTAGTAATACTGCAGTACTACTTCTGATACTACTGTTATTTCTGGATAACATCCAAATAAAAACATCAAACAACAACAGAATACAAACTGCTCTTGGGATGAACTCGATTAGCACTCAAAGCCTGTAAAGCATCCACTGATGGTCCACCAATCCTCTGCTGTGAAGAAAGAACTATTGGCGATGTCATCAAACATTTATGTTTTAGCTTTAACAACGGGTCACACGTCTTTAAAAATATAATAATAACATTATTTATATAGCAGTTTTAGTACCACATTGTAATTATGTCCACTAAGGACGTAATATAATCATTGGCAGGGTTACCTCAAAACTACTGCACGGATTTTGATTAACTTTTCACCACAGATAGATATTAGGCCATGGACGACTCCATTAAATTTTGTATCAAGATTTCCCTTTATATAGGCTTTGAAGGATTATGTCAAATGTACTTCACGGATCCTTGCCAAATTTGCACCACAGTACATATTTTACTTTGATCTTAACTTTTGGTCAAGGTTGTTATGGATACTAAAAAACTGACTCCATTACATTTTGGAGTTGATCCAGAGCTGTTGTCACTGACCGAATGGTCCCCCCTAAAAATCGGTCCGCCCTGCCTTCACTGCGCATGCGTCATTTTGGAACGTCAGCAGCGATCCACCGATTATCACCTTGTTTCTTCTTAAAACTGTACTCCAGTCATCATCTATCTCAGTGACAGATATCTGAAACTTTTGGACAACAATCATTTCCACATAAATTCAGCATTATTTCATCATAAAAGACAGTGGACCGGGCAGAGCGCCACAGCAGCATGTCTGAGTCTGACGTGCTGCTAAATGGTAAATGGACTGCATTTATATGGCGCTTTTCCATCTGCATCAGACGCTCAAAGCACTTTACAATAATGCCTCACATTCACCCTGATGTCAGGGTGCTGCCATACAAAGTACTGACTACACACCGGGAGCAAGTAGGGGATTAAGGACCTTGCCCAAGGGCCCTTAGTGATTTTCCGGTCAGGCTGGGATTTGAACCAAGGATCCTCTGGTCTCAAGCTCAACACTTTAACCACTAGACCACTGCCTCCACTGCTGTGGCGCCGATGTCATTTTGGAGCGTCAGTAGCAAAATAAGCAGAATCGAGGCGATTATCGCCTCGTTTCTGCTTAAAACTGACTTTAGAATGATTTAAGAGATTTTAATTTGTCATCTGATGGTTAATAATCACATTATTAACCATCAGATTAACCATTAGAGAGTCAGAGTCAGTCTCAGATGCATGTGCAATGAAGGCAGGGTGGACCAATTTTTAGAGGGGACAGTTCGGTTGGTGACACCGGATCCAGATTCTGGATCAAGTTTCACTTTATATGCTTTTAAGGATTATGCCAAAGCCACTTCATGGATTCTCACCGAATTTGCACCTCAGATAGATGTTAGGCCATGGAAAACTCCACTGAATTTTGGAGGTGATCGGGATCCGGATTGGCGGACGTCAGAAATCTCTGATTGCTCTTATTCAAAGAGCTTTAATATGTAAAGTACAAAACAGTAAAACCTGAAAAAAATGTAAGCTCATCATATAAAATATAATTAAAATACATATAAAAAAGATGTCCTACTCTTAAATTATAAGTTGAGGAAAATTAATGTGTCTCCAATCTGCATTTAAAAGACTCAACAAAATTGCAGTCGTCTTCTTTATTTTAGGCACACACACACACAGCAAGCCTGCACTTTGAGAGCGCAGAGCACAGGCAGGCACGTAAGGTTTTACGAGGAGGGTGCAAATCCTTCTAAAATTATAGCCGGTCAAAAGTTAAGATTCATCCTCTAGAGACTATCGATGTTTATTATGAATTTGACAATAATCCATCCATTTGTTGAGATATGTCGCTCGCTGCAAAAAAAAAAAAAAAAACTAAATTAACAAATAAATTCATATGTGTGTGTGTGTGTGTGTGCAGGCATCGTGTTTGGTGCAGCGTGCACTCTTAGCCACCTGGGAGCAGTGCTGAGAGAAGCCGTTGCGACGCTTCCATCTCACCAGACTGAATTTTTCCTCGCCATCCTCGAACAGCTGCGCTGGTTTGCTGGACAGCAGATACGTAATGTAGCGGTGAGCTATGAACCCTGTGGAGCAAGGCACTAACAGATTATAGGTTAAATTTATTTTATATTGTGTGTTTTTTGTTTTTGTTTTTTTTTTCCAGCTCCATCGCTTCTATCTCAATTTTGTAATGAATAAATTAACATATGTGTCTGTTAGAAATTTCACTACATGCTGTGGAAAGGTTTTTCTGCTTGCTGTCGAATCCACTCATTCACATGCACTTCTCTCCTTCTGTCAGTTTGGTCCTGTGTAACACGACATCTGTGACCATAAAATTTTCAACAAATGCCACAAACAAATAACATGAAGAGGCTGATATGAGGGTATTAGAAAAGCGTGTGTGTGTGTGTGTGTGTGTGTGTGTGTGTGTGTGTGCCTGTTTATCTGTCTGTGGAGACGTTTCACAAAACAGTGAATTTTCTTCATGTACAGCATGAAGTTAATGAATAAATTGCAACACTTTCAATTCTTTAGGTGACATCTTGGCAACCATTTGGTGAATTTCCTTCAGATTTCGTCCGACAGTGTTAACGACTGCTCTTGTGATGTGCAACATAAACAATTTTTAAAAATGGCCACACTGCATATTTTTGGCAATACATTGCTCATATTTTTACCAAAATGGCTCAACAAACATTCTACTCATATATGTGTTTGTACATGTGCCTATACGGGTGTTTAGTACCACCAACTGATAGCATAGCAGAATTGCACTTGACACATCTCTTGAGTTTCCAGTTTTTGTTTTTTTTAGATAAGGGCTCCATTCCAGCCCCTTGGTAGCAGGAGGTGGTAAAATCATGTCAGAATTCCAATACATCCACTTGGGAAATAATTCACAATATTAATACCAGCATTTTGGCATCAAAATTAATCCTATATCTTGAAAATAAACCCCCACCCCCACCCCTTGAATGTAACAAAGTATGGTCTATTTTCAATTATCTGGCTATTCCGCTATGTGTAAAGTTTGTCCATGCTCTTCAAAAACTTTAAAAACATAAACCATTGTCAAAGGTTTTATTTCAGTCACACTGTGTGAATAACAGAACTTAGGAGGAGGCCATGCTCTTAAAAAACTTTAAAAACCTAAACCATTGTCAAAGGTTTTATTTCAGTAACACTGTGTGAATAACAGAACTTAGGAGGAGGCCATGCTCTTCAAAACTTTAAAAACATAAACCATTGTCAAAGGTTTTATTTCAGTCACACTGTGTGAATAACAGAACTTAGGAGGAGGCCATGCGTTTCAAAAACTTTATAAACATAAACCATTGTCAAAGGTTTTATCAAATTCTTTAGCCTGAGATCTTGTTTTTGGCTTGGCCACGACACTTGATTTACTACAACTTGCCATGCTGTGACTTGAAATTACATGTGTAATTGCATGATCACTGTAATAATATCAGTACTTATGTAGCTTTTGTGACTTCTCTAAAACAAGTACTACCAAGTCAGGAGCATTATATGTCATAAACGTGAATGTTGTGTTCAATGGCGGGTTCATCAAAACTAATCATGAAGTCAAAACAATTACATTCTAATATTTTGAAAGATGTTACAATTACAGTACGAGGGCTGTCAATAAAGTAACGGTCCTTTTTATTTTTTCAAAAACTATATGGATTTCATTCATATGTTTTTACGTCAGACATGCTTGAACCCTCGTGCGCATGCGTGAGTTTTTCCACGCCTGTCGGTGACGTCATTCGCCTGTGAGCACTCCTTGTGGGAGGAGTCGTCCAGCCCCTCGTCGGAATTCCTTTGTCTGAGAAGTTGCTGAGAGACTGGCGCTTTGTCAGAAGAAGTCGGTTTCAGCATTTTATCCGGATATTCCACTGTTAAAGGAGATTTTTTTAATGAAAGACGTGCGGACGGGTCCGCGCGTCGGCTGCGACGCGACGCTCCGCCACAGGAAAAACACCTCTGTTGAAAGCCTTAAGGACAAGTTGGAACATGTCCTGCTGTTAAACAATTTCTCATATACTCACTCCACTGAAAGCCATCAAAAGCCGCCTGGATTTTACAAATGGTTATCAACACGGAGGTGTTTCTCCTGTGCCGCCGCACCGCGTCGGCTGCGTCCCGACGCGCGGACCCGTCCGCACGTCTTTCATTAAAAAAATCTCCTTTAACAGTGGAATATCCGGATAAAATGCTGAAACCGACTTCTTCTGAAACTTCTCTGTTCTCTCACGACGTCCTGGATCAATAGAGCCTGAAATGTGGAGGTTTTCAGCTTGAACAGGCTGACGACGGCGGCTGAGAGCGCTGAGCGACGTCTCGCACCGTGGGAAGTCCTTAAAGCGACAGAATCACCTCAAAATCTCTCATCAGCCGTTAAAATTTTCACTGAAAACCAGTTTAATTTTTCGAACCGTGTCCGCTTCGATGTGTCTCACAGGTTTAGAAAAAATTTTGATCAAACAACGCGCCAGTCTCTCAGCAACTTCTCAGACAAAGGAATTCCGACGAGGGGCTGGACGACTCCTCCCACAAGGAGTGCTCACAGGCGAGTGACGTCACCGACAGGCGTGGAAAAACTCACGCATGCGACCGAGGGTTCAAGCATGTCTGACGTAAAAACATATGAATGAAATCCATATAGTTTTTGAAAAAAATAAAAAGGACCGTTGCTTTATTGACAGACCTCGTATATATTGCAGTTTTCTTTTTTGCATGGGGTGGGGTTTTTTTGTCATGGTAGACACCCACTTCCTATATGAAATATTTCCCAAATTACACAATGCACAATCTCTGAAGTGGATGTAAGCATATTTGAAAAAAATAATATTTTCTACCATTACCACCTCCTGCTACCTTTGGCCAATATAGGAAAGTGTTATTTTTTGCTGTAGAGCCACCATCTGGCAGTTTGGTGGAATCACACCTGAAACATCAGTTAATGTGTTTTACAGCTTCTAAGATCTCATCAAAGCTCCTAGAGCAGCTATGAATCACATCTAACATCAACATGCAATAAAGCGTAACATTCCATCGCACAAGATTAGAAACACTTTGGGTGATTGTTCTGAAGAATACAAACGGTGTTACGGTATTCACAATCACACTGTTGTGTGTAAAATAAATACATGTGTGTTTTAGGCTGTTGGTGGGAACATCATGACAGCTAGTCCCATATCGGACCTCAATCCTGTTTTTATGGTGGCTGGCTGTAAACTCACGTTGATGGATAAAGGTAAATGCACGCACAGATGCTGTGAGGTCGCTGACCTTCCTAGAATCCATGACATGAGTTTTTACTGAGAACAGAGTTCAGTGATAAAAGTCCTTCCAGCTTCGGAAAAGAACACAAACACGTATTTTCTGTAGGTTTTGCAGGCAAAATTAAGGCTTTTTTTAGTATGTCTGCTTTAGAATGATGCTTGTGTAAATTTTCCACAGTGAATTTCTCTTTTTACGAAATATGTGCTCACATTTATCTCACATGCTGATTATGAGTTTGTATTTTCAAGAACTAATGTCACAAACATCATTTTTGTTCATTTGAACAAAAAATGATGTTTGTGTTTTGTACGACTGCAGATTTCAATCACTGTTTACTTGATCAATAATCCTGTAATTTATATGGTGAAAATCTACTGATTAGAACTTTTTGACATTGTCCATTATTTCACAGTCATTATTAAATGGTTCCACAAAGTAAGAAGAATAAGAACCATCCCAAATAAATAAAATAATGAAGTAACTTTGGGTTCTTTAAAAAATAACAAAATATACAGTATGTATATTGTGGGTGAAGGTTTTGGATATGGACCAAATCCTGAAGGGGCGAAAGAAAATATGATTGTTTTTACATTTAAAACAATTCATTGTGCTGTGAGCCTTTTGATTTTAGTACATCCTCACTGCTGTAAATTTCCTGAAAATGGATGTAGAAACAGACAAACAGCAGTTTTATTAACCTCTTTCTCTCTTTCAGACAGCAGTCGTGTTGTCATTATGGACAACACTTTTTTCACAGGGTACAGGAAAACTGTTGTGCGACCGCAGGAGATCCTTTTTTCCATTGAGATTCCATACAGCAAAAAGGTACAAACAGGCTGCGTCCCGATTCAGGGTCTGGAACCTTTGAAGGTCTGTATCCCAATTCAGGGTGTGCACCCTTTGAAGGTCTGTGTCCCAATTCAGGGTCTGGACCCTTTGAAGGCCTGTGTCCAGGCCTGTGTCCCAATTCAGGGTCTGGACCCTTTGAAGGCCTGTGTCCCAATTCAGGGTCTGGACCTTTTGAAGGTCTGTGACCTAATTCAGGGTCTGGACCCTTTGAAGGCCTGTGTCCCAATTCAGGGTCTGGACCTTTTGAAGGCCTGTGTCCCAGTTCAGGGTATGAAGGCTTTGAAGGCCTGTATCCCAATTCAGGGTCTGGACCCTTTGACGGCCTGTGTCCCAATTCAGGGTCTGGACCTTTTGAAGGTCTGTGACCTAATTCAGGGTCTGGACCCTTTGAAGGCCTGTGTCCCAATTCAGGGTCTGGACCTTTTGAAGGCCTGTGTCCCAGTTCAGGGTATGAAGGCTTTGAAGGCCTGTATCCCAATTCAGGGTCTGGACCTTTTGAAGGTCTGTGACCTAATTCAGGGTCTGGACCCTTTGAAGGCCTGTGTCCCAATTCAGGGTCTGGACCTTTTGAAGGTCTGTGACCTAATTCAGGGTCTGGACCCTTTGAAGGCCTGTGTCCCAATTCAGGGTCTGGACCTTTTGAAGGTCTGTGACCTAATTCAGGGTCTGGACCCTTTGAAGGCCTGTGTCCCAATTCAGGGTCTGGACCTTTTGAAGGTCTGTGACCTAATTCAGGGTCTGGACCCTTTGAAGGCCTGTGTCCCAATTCAGGGTCTGGACCTTTTGAAGGCCTGTGTCCCAGTTCAGGGTATGAAGGCTTTGAAGGCCTGTATCCCAATTCAGGGTCTGGACCCTTTGACGGCCTGTGTCCCAATTCAGGGTCTGGACCCTTTGAAGGCCTGTGTCCCAGTTCAGGGTCTGGACCATTTGAAGGCCTGTGTCCCAATTCAGGGTGTGCACCTTTTGAAGGTCTGTGTCCAAATTCAGGGTCTGGACCCTTTGAAGGCCTGTGTCCCAATTCAGGGTGTGCACCCTTTGAAGGTCTGTGTCCCAATTCAGGGTCTGGACCCTTTGAAGGTCTGTGTCCCAGTTCAGGGTGTGCACCCTTTGAAGGTCTGTGTCACAGTTCAGGGTCTGGACCCTTTTAAGATCTGTGTCCAAATTCAGGGTCTGGACCCTTTGAAGGCCTGTATCCCAATTCAGGGTGTGCACCCTTTGAAGGTCTGTGTCCCAGTTCGGGGTCTGCACCCTTTTAAGGTCTGTGTCCCAATTTAAGGTCTGTATCCCTTCAAACTCTTCAGGCTTCAGCCCTTCAGACACAGCAGAGGTTGGAATAAACTGTTCTGAAATGAGACGGTTTCGTCTATGGAGCGTTTTGCTGTTGCATCATTATGTTTCCCCGCCCCTACATCCTGTCACCTGGCAACCTTGACAGGTGCATGTGCCAAGCAAGTGTAGTGGGCATGATTTATTAATCACTTTTCAGTACGTATTTATGCATAATCATCATAGAAGTCCTTATATTTAGCCATCTTCTGTTCACTAGCAATCAATCACTGTTAGTCTTTACTTAACAAAATCAAGAATATATAGTCGTCCTTATGGTACATAGCAACCACTCTTTCTCACCAAACATTTGTGATGCTTTACATCAAAACAACTGATGAGATAAAACTCAGTGAAACAAGTCGTGTCTGCTTCTTGGGTTTTCTTCTTCAACAGGCTCAGTTTGTCTCCGCCTTCAAACAGTCGCCCCGCCGTGAAGATGACATCAGCATCGTCACGGCAGCCATGAGTGTCAGCTTCCATCCAGGAACAAACACAGTGGAGGACCTGAAAATGAGCTACGGTGGTATGGCGGCGACCACTGTGATGGCAACAAGGACCGCGGACGCTCTGCTGGGAAGGTGAGACATACGCGTATCAAGGATTCAAAGAAGGAAGTGAGGAAGGAAAGGAAGGATGTGACTTTCTCTGCTGTCATCTAGGAGGTGGGATGAGGAGCTTCTTCAGCAAGCTTGCTCATCATTGGCTGAGGAAATGACTCTTGACCCCTCTGCACCTGGCGGCATGGTGACATATCGGCGAACTTTGACCTTGAGCTTCTTCTACAAGTTTTACTTGACAGTGCTACAGAAGCTGAGGGAACAGGTGTTTATGCTGTTTATTGTTTACTGTTTGCATTTGTCAGGTTGTCATCCTCTGGTATGGGAACCCTTGTGAGGCCACTGGAGAGTCTCAGGTCAAAAATTGATTTAGCACAATATGACCCCTTTAATAATTATCTTACTGGATCTAACTGTTGTGAAAGTGTAGGAACACGGACCCACAACAGGGGGCGCAATGAACGGACAATGGAGGAAGATAAATAACAAGGTTTACTATTGTGAAACAAGCACAATAAGTACAACAATCACAATTTGGGGTCGAATTTGCTGGTGTCGTGTGGGCAGGCTCGAAGGTAGGAGACGCCCGTCTCAGTCGAACCGGAACCACCCCGATCTCCTCTGCCACCGAACCCTGGAAATACTGGAACCGCCAAGTCCCGAATTCCCAGGTGGCCACTGCCTCCGCTCGTCGGATCCGGTACTGCTGGCAGGAGAGAGCAACAACACACAGGTGTGATGCGACAGCACCCAGTAACGAAGAGGGGAGAAGCCGCCTCCACCTCTTGTCAATGCACAACAGGAAGGTGAGTACTTATCCAAGCAATATAGCTTTTAGCAGTCAACAATCCTGAAAAGGTTTAACAAATGATTAGCTGGTTAATCAGAATAAGAATGCAGAGATACTACCTCAGTCTTAGGCGATATCTCGGCACTGAGGTGGAGACGCCGTCCTCCTGATATACCTTGGTGCCGAGTAGAAACAGCTGTGTCCAATAATGGGTGACAGCTGTCACCCTGGCTGCTCATCTCAGGTGGCGACGCCCTCTGGTGCCTGGAGCCCGCACTCCAGGCAGGGCGCCCTCTGGTGGTGGTGGGCCAGCAGTACCTCCTCTTCAGCGGCCCACACAACAGGACCCCCCCTCAACGGGCGCCTCCTGGCG
This sequence comes from Thalassophryne amazonica, assembly GCF_902500255.1. Classification (NCBI taxonomy): domain Eukaryota; kingdom Metazoa; phylum Chordata; class Actinopteri; order Batrachoidiformes; family Batrachoididae; genus Thalassophryne; species Thalassophryne amazonica. Next base: position 166,990,854 of record NC_047103.1, read on the forward strand.
CACGACCGGGCTTGTCCGGATGGCGACGGTAGAAGTCGGCCAGGAGGGCCGGGTCCAGGATGAAGCTCCTCTTCACCCAGGAGCGTTCTTCGGGGCCGTACCCCTCCCAGTCCACCAGGTACTGAAGACCCCGACCCATTCGACGGACATCGAGGAGCCGACGCACGGTCCAAGCCGGTTCCCCGTCGATGATCCGGGCAGGAGGTGGTGCCGGACCCGGGGTGCAGAGGGGTGAGGTGTGATGGGGCTTTATCCGGGAGACGTGGAATACTGGGTGAATCCGCAGCGAGGCCGGCAACTGAAGCCTCACTGCGGCGGGATTGATGATTTTGAGGACCTTGAAGGGGCCGATGTATCGGTCTTGGAGCTTGGGGGAGTCCACTTGAAGGGGAATGTCCTTGGTGGACAACCATACCTCCTGCCCAGGACGATACGTGGGAGCTGGGGCCCGCCGCCGGTCTGCATGTGTCTTCGCTCTCGTCCGGGCCTTCAACAAGGCAGAGCGGGCGGCACGCCACACCCGACGGCACCTCCGTAGGTGGGCCTGGACCGAGGGCACACCGACCTCTCCCTCGACCACCGGAAACAAGGGGGGCTGATACCCCAAGCACACCTCAAACGGGGAGAGGCCGGTGGCTGATGACACTTGGCTGTTGTGAGCGTACTCGATCCAGGCCAGGTGGGTACTCCAGGCCGTCGGGTGCGCGGCTGTCACACAGCGTAGTGTCTGCTCCAAGTCCTGGTTCGCCCGCTCTGCTTGCCCGTTGGTCTGGGGATGATACCCAGACGAGAGGCTGACCGTGGCCCCCAGTTCCCGGCAGAAGCTCCTCCAGACGTGTGAGGTGAACTGGGGACCGCGATCGGAGACGATGTCTGATGGTATACCATGCAGACGGACGACGTGGTGGACCAGGAGGTCCGCTGTCTCCTGGGCCGTTGGAAGCTTCGGGAGGGCCACGAAGTGGGCCGCCTTGGAGAAACGGTCCACTATCGTGAGGACGACGGTGTTTCCCTGGGACGGCGGGAGACCCGTGACGAAGTCCAGGCCGATGTGGGACCAGGGGCGATGAGGCACGGGCAGTGGCTGTAGCTGCCCTGAGGTCTTCTGGTGGTTGGCCTTGCCCCTGGCGCAGGTGGTACAGGCCTGGACGTAATCCCGGACATCGGCCTCCAGGGATGCCCACCAGAAGCGTTGCCGGACGACTGTCACGGTCCTTCGCACCCCCGGGTGACAGGAGAGCTTAGAACCGTGACAGAAGTCTAGGACTGCGGCCCTGGCCTCTGGTGGGACGTATAGTTTGTTCTTTGGTCCGTTTCCGGGGTCCGGGACACGGGTCAGGGCCTCCCGGACGGTCTTCTCCACGTCCCAGGTGAGGGCGGCCACGATAGCGGACTCCGGGATGATGGGATCCGGGGGATCCGACGGTTCCGCTTTGACCTCATCTTCGTGCACCCGGGACAATGCATCCGATCTCTGGTTCTTGGTCCCGGGGCGGTAGGTAATCCGGAAGTCAAAACAGCCAAAGAACAGTGACCAGCGGGCTTGCCTGGGGTTCAGACGCTTAGCGGTCCTGATGTACTCCAGGTTCCGATGGTCAGTGAAAACCGTGAATGGCACGGCTGTTCCCTCCAACAGATGTCTCCACTCTTCGAGGGCCTCTTTCACAGCAAGGAGTTCCCGATTGCCGACGTCATAGTTCCGTTCAGCGGGGGTCAACCTGCGGGAAAAATAGGCACACGGGTGAAGGACCTTATCGGTCTTCCCGCTCTGGGAGAGCACCGCTCCTATCCCTGAGTCCGAGGCATCCACTTCAACCACTAACTGGCGGCTAGGATCGGGCTGCACCAGAACTGGTGCAGACGAGAAGCGCCGTTTCAACTCCTTGAACGCGGCCTCGCACCGGTCCGACCAGGTGAAGGGAACTTTTGGAGAGGTCAGGGCTGTCAAGGGGCTAACTACCTGACTGTAGCCCTTGATGAACCTCCTATAGAAATTAGCAAAGCCGAGGAACTGTTGCAGCTTCCTACGGCTTGTGGGTTGGGGCCAGTCTCTCACCGCCGCAACCTTGGCCGGGTCCGGGGCGACGGAGTTAGAGGAGATGATAAACCCCAGGAAGGACAAAGAAGTGCGGTGGAACTCACACTTCTCGCCCTTCACAAACAGACGGTTCTCCAACAACCGCTGCAGGACCTGATGGACATGCTGGACATGAGTCTCAGGATCCGGAGAAAAGATGAGTATATCGTCTAGATATACGAAGACGAACCGGTGCAGGAAGTCCCGCAAGACATCGTTTACCAACGCTTGGAAGGTCGCGGGAGCATTAGTGAGACCGAACGGCATGACCAGGTACTCAAAATGACCCAAGGGGGTGTTAAATGCCGTCTTCCATTCGTCTCCCTTCCGAATCCGAACCAAATGGTACGCGTTCCTAAGATCCAGCTTGGTGAAGATTCTGGCTCCATGCAAGGGGGTGAACACTGAATCCAACAAGGGCAACGGGTATCGGTTGCGAACCGTGATCTCGTTCAACCCCCTGTAATCAATGCATGGACGAAGTCCGCCATCTTTTTTACCCACAAAAAAGAAACCAGCGCCCATCGGTGAGGTGGAATTCCGGATCAACCCGGCGGCTAATGAGTCCCGGATGTAGGTCTCCATTGATTCGTGTTCCGGCCGTGAGAGGTTGTACAGCCTACTGGACGGGAACTCACTGCCTGGAACCAAATCAATGGCACAATCGTACGGGCGGTGGGGAGGAAGCGTGAGAGCCAGATCCTTGCTGAACACGTCCGCAAGGTCATGGTACTCCGCTGGCACCGCCTTCAGATTGGGCGGGACTCGGACCTCCTCCTTAGCTTGGGAGCCGGGAGGAACCGAGGAACCGAGACACTCCCGATGGCAGGTTTCGCTCCACTGAACCACCACCCCGGACGGCCAATCAATCCGGGGATTGTGCTTAAGCATCCATGGAAACCCTAAAACCACACGGGAGGTGGCCTGAGTCACGAAGAACTCGATCACCTCCCGGTGGTTGCCTGACACTACCAGAGTTACTGGAGGTGTCTTGTGTGTGATTGGTGGGAGTAGGGAGCCATCTAGTGCTCGAACCTGCACAGGCGAGGTAAGAGCCACCAGAGGGAGCCCTATCTCCCTGGCCCATCTGCTGTCAAGCAGATTCCCCTCAGAGCCCGTGTCCACCAGTGCTGGGGCCTTCAGGGTCGAATCCTCAAACAGGATCGTGACTGGGAGTCGTGTAGCAATGTGGGTGTGTCCCACGTGAATGTTTTGGCCCACCCCTGGCCCAGTCTCTAGGGGCGGGCGTTGGAGTTTAACCGCTCGGGGCATTCGTTTGCCATATGCTCACTCGAGCCACAAACGTAACAAGCTCCGTGGGCCCGCCTCCTTTGTGCTCCAGGTGCCCTAAATGTTGCCCTGCTCGTGTCCATAGCTTCGTCAGCAGGGGGAGCCGTAAGCGCACGGAGCGCCGGAACAGAGGAGCGTGGGGACGGCGGAACTCGATCGGACCCGGAAGGGAGAGGGACGACCCGTGCCTGGCCACGCCCTTCGCCTCGTTCCCGACGGCGTTCTTCTAACCGGTTGTCAAGCCGTATGACTAGATCAATGAGCCCATCTAGATCCCGCGGTTCGTCCTTAGCCACCAGGTGCTCTTTTAGGACCAGAGACAGTCCGTTTACAAAGGCAGCGCGGAGGGCAGTGCTATTCCAGCCGGATCTCGCAGCCGCGATGCGGAAGGCGACTGCATAGGCAGCTGCGCTCCGACGTCCCTGTCGTATGGACAGTAATGCGGTTGAAGCGGACTCTCCTCTGTTGGGATGATCGAACACCGTTCTGAGCTCCCGTACAAACCCGTCGTATGACTGAAGGAGCCGTGAGTTCTGCTCCCAGAGCGCTGTAGCCCAAGCGCGTGCCTCCCCGCGAAGCAGATTTATCACATAAGCTACCCTGCTAGCATCATTTGCTTACATCACGGGACGCTGAGCGAAGACGAGCGAACATTGCATAAGAAAGTCCGCGCACGTCTCCACACAGCCTCCGTACGGTTCTGGAGGGCTTATGTAGGCTTCTGGGGACGGAGGAAGGGACCGTTGAACGACCAGAGGAACGTTGCTTTCGCGCGCAGGGTCCTCAGGAGGGAGAGCCGCACTTGTGCGGCGAGAGCCTCCACCCTGCGGTTTAGGAGCACGTGCTGCTCGGTCATTAAGTCGATCCGAGAGGTGAAAGCGGTGAGGATCCGCTGCAACTCACCGATTACCCCTCCCGAAGCCTCCGCCGCGCCTTGGTCTTCCAGTGGCCGTTCAACAGCCGGTTGACGCCCCTCGGGGTCCATGACGCTGGCCGAGATATCCTGTTGTGAAAGTGTAGGAACACGGACCCACAACAGGGGGCGCAATGAACGGACAATGGAGGAAGATAAATAACAAGGTTTACTATTGTGAAACAAGCACAATAAGTACAACAATCACAATTTGGGGTCGAATTTGCTGGTGTCGTGTGGGCAGGCTCGAAGGTAGGAGACGCCCGTCTCAGTCGAACCGGAACCACCCCGATCTCCTCTGCCACCGAACCCTGGAAATACTGGAACCGCCAAGTCCCGAATTCCCAGGTGGCCACTGCCTCCGCTCGTCGGATCCGGTACTGCTGGCAGGAGAGAGCAACAACACACAGGTGTGATGCGACAGCACCCAGTAACGAAGAGGGGAGAAGCCGCCTCCACCTCTTGTCAATGCACAACAGGAAGGTGAGTACTTATCCAAGCAATATAGCTTTTAGCAGTCAACAATCCTGAAAAGGTTTAACAAATGATTAGCTGGTTAATCAGAATAAGAATGCAGAGATACTACCTCAGTCTTAGGCGATATCTCGGCACTGAGGTGGAGACGCCGTCCTCCTGATATACCTTGGTGCCGAGTAGAAACAGCTGTGTCCAATAATGGGTGACAGCTGTCACCCTGGCTGCTCATCTCAGGTGGCGACGCCCTCTGGTGCCTGGAGCCCGCACTCCAGGCAGGGCGCCCTCTGGTGGTGGTGGGCCAGCAGTACCTCCTCTTCAGCGGCCCACACAACACTAACAGCATTTCATTTTTAAATCTGCCATTGAGCATTAAACTCTGGATGAAAAACATCATAAATCAAACATTTTAAACTGTTTTAAACCTGTAAGAGCTCTGTGTGGCTGTTAACTAACAAAGTTGAACCAGCGTTTTGTGTGTGAACGTCCGCATTAAAGCAACTTACTTTGGTACGAAAAGTATTTAACGATATTTCACCTACAGGTGTTGCTGAGCTGGAGGAAACATGAACGAGGCTGTTTTATTCCTCATGTCACAGAAGAACAAAAAGCTAATCCGTGTGCTGTGGATGTGCTGATAGCATTGTTTTTCCTTGCCGGTATAAAAAAAAAGAAGCTACTTACAGACCAAGTCAGTTACATCAAAACAAAAAGGATCAAAGTGCAATTCATCAAGACTTTTTAAAAAATTGCATGTTATAGGTCACTCACTCATCTTCAACCGCTTTTCCGGGTTTGGGTTGTGGGAAAAGCGGTATAGGTGTTATAATTAATTAATGTAAATTATTGTATGTAAATTATTTTGACAGCCACAATAGTTAAGTGTAAACTGTTTAAAAAAAAAATACACAGATGAAGTTTTACCATGAGAATGGACAGTAGATACCACCTGTGAATCTCTTGTGCAGATAGCAACCATGCTAGCTACCTAGCATAGCTGAGCTCCTACAATATGTGCAGTGGTAGCTAGTTAGCAGGTAGCAGCCTTGAAAACAGTTTGACCTTGTTTCTAAGCAAATAAGGTATTCTTTTAATATGTGCTCATTCTGTAAAGCTCGTTGGTTCGTTATTTTATTACAAACTTTTTTATTTTTTTTATTTATTTATTTATTTATTTCATTCATTTAAAAGAAAAAAACAGAAAAGCAGAAATAAAGCATCTCCATTACCAGAATGAAAAGGAGCAGAGAGAAGAACAAGTCTTATATTTTCTGCCCCTTTTTACAATACAATCTTTCAATATCCAGCGTCATTTTTCAACATTATTTAACAGATTGTATTTCTTTAACTTGTCACATACCACTGACTTATTTCATAATTATGACCATTATTAAATAGATTACATCTCTGACAGGT